>NC_092499.1:112845657-113150000 GCF_047511675.1 Marmota flaviventris | reverse complement strand
TTTTTTTTAGTATTTTAGAGTTCTTCTGATATCTTCTCTTAATGCCTAGAGGAGATTTCTTTTACAAGAAGCATCATGTTGTGTGTTATCTATGTTTCTCTTGACAAGGGTTCTTTTATTTACAGTCTAGAGCCCTTTTAGGGACATATCTGGGGCTGTCCACAGGTAGATTAGAATCAGAAATCTCATAACATATGAAACCAAGGAAGCATTTGCTTTCGATTTTGTTCCTATCTGTGTTGAAAATGAAAATTTAAGTCGTGGAAATACATGACTTTTATTTATAAATGTTGTTGAGTGGGGTCTTTTAAGAATGAAATGGCAAATTTTTCTTCTTAATATTTGTCTATATTAAGTAAACAATAAATTCTATTTTAAAAATTAAATCAGAAGAGATTTGGTGACAATAGCCATACATAATATCATTTCCAATTAAAAAAAAAAAACAAGAAAAGAAAAATTTGTTACCCATTACAAAACAATTTCATTTCAATTATCAAAACCTGTTGCACTAGAAAAATTCCATGGTCTAAATGTTCCACTGGCGGGCTTGGGAGAAGAGGGAGGATATAGATGTTTCAGGCCCTGGGCTCTTGTCAGGAAGTTAAGTATTTACTGTGATGATGCTTTCTTCTTGCTTTGGGATGCCAGGAATCGATTGCCTTCAATATGTCCATGTTTTTAGATGTATCAGCCTGTCTTTATCAAATTGTAGGATCATATCGCTCTCTGCATTTTGAAGACTTTTAGTCCCAGTTAATTTATTAGTAATTATTATGCCACAGCTCTGTGGTGATATTGGTATGTTAGATTGTTCATAGTTTGTCTTTTTTTTTTTTTTTTTTTTTTGTACTGAGGACTGAACCCAGGGGCATTTAATCACAGAGCCCTGAATCACATACCCAGCCCTTTAAAAAATATTTTACTTAGAGATAGACTCTTGTTAAGTTGCTTCGGGCCATGTTAAGTTGTTGAGGCTGGCTTTGAACTCACAATCCTCCTGCCTCAGCCTCCTAAGCAGCTCACAGTTTGTCTTTACTAAATAAATGTCACTGAAAGTAATTTATAAATACAAGGCAGGAAACTATCCGAGAGAAAAGTAAGCCAAGAGTTATACTTACAATAAAGGCACAGTAAGAAAATATAAGCAATTACAATCAAAACTTCAAATTCTCTTTTTATTCCCTCAGGTACTGGGCCGTGGAATAATTAGACTATTATCTCAAGTGAAAATACTAAAAAAGCAAGTATTAAGTCCAAAATGGAAGATATCTTTTAATTTTAGAAGTCAACTTTATATAGCAGTGAGCTTTCTATACTTTTAACTTCAGAGCTACTTTAAGGCCTAAGAGGAAAAGTCTTTTCGCTAAGACTCAAGCCCTTTCTGATCTACTCAGGACGCCCAGAGAGAACTCAGACTGGTAGATGGAGTAAATTTCTTCACCTTGGATGTGAGACAGAGTGGGCAAGGCCTCCTTCAGCAGACATCAGTGCTGGCAGGGGGAGCTGCAACTCCTGCTAGAGGACAAGTGGCACAAGTTCCAACAGAATGGCCCGTGGCTACATTTCTGCCTTCCTTCAAGAATGGGCTTGGATGGTGGGAAGATTAGAATTCAGAGAAAAATGACAGTGCTTCACCAGTGACAAGACGTGCAAAATAATCACAGATGGACACATAGAGAATTGGCTGGCCCCACCAGTCACGTCTTAGATCCATCCCATCATCAAGACTCCAACACTCCTATAAAAAGGAGAGCTATGGATGGGAGGCTGGAAAGAGGCTCTTGTGTCCTTGGAGGTGTTCAAGTATTTTTGAAATCCTTGTCCTTACAGAGGGTCTTGTGGAAGTGGGGTCATCCATGAAAATGGAATAACCTTGGGGGGGTGGGTAGAGAAGAGAGAGGACTCTCAGATCTTAGCACTTTTCCACAGGTTTTCTAAGGGCTTCGATGCACCTCAGCAGTTGCACTTTGGACCTTCTGAGAGAATAGCCTTTGGGTGGGCAGGGATTGCAGAATTTAACAGGGGCTGCTTTAGAACAAAGGGATTATACCTTCCTACCTTCTTGGATGATATTCCAGCAAAGACCTGCTCTCAGAGGAAACACACTCTTGGACATCAAATAGACCACTCAGGCACTGGGAAGCTATGGCTTTGGAGTCAGCTAAAGCATAACTGTAGTACATCTGTCACCGAGAATGCCACACATGGGAGCACTTTAGACTTAGAGCAAGAAAAGACATGCCTCTCAAGAGAAAGGCTTCCCAAATTAAAGCAGTGCATCAGCAGTGCAAGATCCATCGAGCAGGTAAAGACGGAGCTGCGTCACGGCCCGCTAGGAACAAGAGCCCTGATCAGGGGTCGTGCCATACTTCAGATGCCGCTCCTTCTGTGAGTCCTCCTTTATTATTTATCTCCATGAACTTGTCTGGGATTATTTGTTGGGTTTCCTCCTTCCCTCCCTTCCTCTCTCCTTCCTTTCTATCCCTCCTGCTCCATTTCTCTCATCCTTCCTCCTTCCCTTCCTTTTTGTTTCCAATCATTGCAACGTGATATTATGACTCAGTAGCATTTTTTTTTCCTTTTAGTAGGGATGGATGTCTCTTGGACATCTGCATCCTTGCCTGGTCCTTCTTGGGACCACAGCCTTATCTTCACCTTTGTGTGCTGTCTGCACTTACTAACTGGCTCACGCGCAGCCCAGACCTGTAGCTGTGGCCTAATTATTAGCAACCTGCTCTAACTGACTGAGTCAACTAGCTGGGAGATGCTCTTCTTGATTTGCAAAGTGTAATCACTAATTAGGTAACTTTGAGAGTTTCTGGAGCAGTTATTTAGGGAAAATTAAAAATCCACAGCAAAACCAGGACAGAAGGATGATGATCATATGTGTTAGTAAGACCCAATGTGAAGCCAAAAAGACCCAATAATGCATTTAGAAATATCTACCATTAAAAAAAATCCAGAAAAAAAGGAATATGTTTCTAAGCTGAATTTCTTCATGAAAATTTTTATTTTTACATATGAGGATGGCATGTAGATATAGGATTAAACTAGATCCCTCAAATGGATATGAGGAAGCTCTCCTAGCAGTAAAGACTCAAGTATTTGGGATAATCCAACATGGCTGTCATCTTTAGAGAATGTCAATCATTCCATTGCCTAGAAGGACAACTGAGAATACTTTTGAATCTAGGAGCCAAATTTCAGTTTCTTAAACATCGCAACATATCCATTAGTAATTAAATAATTGCATTGTAGGAAAAAGAATGAGCTCTTCGGCACCCTATGGCTCTAGGGAGAGCTTGGATTTGGTGAATGAATGGTGTATCTCTAAAAGACGAAGTCTTTATTATTCCTCAAAGACTAGGGTGCCATTTGTCTGGTCCTATTTAATTTTGGTGAAGGTCTATAAACTTTGTACAGAATAAACATCAAGATTTCAACTGGCTAGAATTGTTCAAGAGATATATACAATGTTCAGAGAGAGTAGATGAATTAACCAAGGCTCGGAGATTTAGCATAATTGCTTAATTCTGAATTTGGAAACACGAGGGATCTTGAAGGTCATTGATTCTGCCTTTTGCTCAATAGATGATTAGGGGCCCAGGAAAATGAGCCATGGGGCCGAGCCCCGACTAACCTCAGGTGAAACCCAAGCTCTGCCACTGTCTGCTACATATGCTTGGACAAGTTCCTGCTGTCTCAGAATCTAAATTTTCTCATCTGAAAAAGGGAGAGGTCCCTGAAGAGTTGCTGTGAGGATTATAACATATGTAAAAGTTTTCACAGTGTCTCATCTCCCGTCAGTGTGATCATTACTACAGATGAGGAAACTGAGGCTCAGGGAGAGCACATGACTTATCCAAGATCATAAAACCAGGTGGTCGATCTTCTTAACTTCTAGGACAGTATTTTTGCTACTTTAAGAAAAAATATCCCATTCCTAAATATCCCCGATCCATCCAGAACTAAAGGAAGAGACTCACCAGATGGAATGTGTCCTTGCGCCCTCTCATTGCCTTTTCCCAGCCCTGTTTTTGTCCCTTGTGATACCTACTCTCCCACACCCTACCCTATGCTGTCCCTACTCCCTTGCCCTCAAAGCTCAGAGCCCTGCATGGCCCTTCCTAAGCTGTGCTCTCCTCCCTCCTGCTGCCTCCTACATCAGAGCCAACCTGGCCTGGACCTGCTATTTCTTCTTATTTGCTAGGCTGGAAAGCGAGCTGTTGAACTGACCCCTATGAATGCACTAATGGACAGAAAATGGTATGGTGGAGGAGTGGCAGATTGAAGCTGGCAGATGTAAAGATTCATCTCCAACCTAGAATCTGGCATGTCACCATCTTCCTCTGTGGCCTTGGGAAGTCACTTCTCCTGTAGGATTTCAGTTTCCATTAGGGAATCACTCAGGGAACTTGTAATATTGACACCCTATGGCTCTCTGACTTAATGTGTCAGCCCATATGCCTGGAGCTAATAAAACCATCAAATCAAAGGTAGCTATCTCCAGTGTCATTATTTCCTGCACCATGATAAAGACCTGGGGGATCTCCTCCTTTTCCTTTTATATCAATTCTCTCTCTCTCTCTCTCTGTCTCTCTCTCTGTCTCTCTCTCTCTCTCTCTCTCTCTCTCTCTCTCACACACACACACACACACACACACCGATTCTTTCTAGCAACTTTTAAACCAAAATAGATGACAAATTGCCCCTGCCACCTAACCTGTAAGATTGAAGAGAAAACCTCCAACAATGATGTTCTGGTATTCTGAGATCTACAAGTCAACAAACAGTTCTCAGATTATAAAACTGCCTAAGACTTAAATGACAATTAAAAGCGAGAGTCAGAGTCCTTAACCTTCATAAAGAGAATAAAAGGCAAAAATAGAAAACTCACTGAACAGAGACATAAGAAAGAGAATGGAGCATAAAGGCCACTTGGATCAGCAGCAATTTTCTAGGGAAAAAATTCTGCAATTGCTTTGAAAGGTATCATTGTTGAAATGAGTCTTCCTGAACTCCGAATCATCCTGGGGAGAAAGACCCCCACCTTTAGATACCCTCTCACGGAACAAAAATACTCAGCAGACCAAATTCTGGTGGAAGATCAAACAAAACAGAATTAGGAAGATATTTTAAATAGATGGAGTCTATTTTCAGTTCAATGTGAAATTTCCTTTTCTAAGGGCACGACTCACTTTATGGCTGCATTGATTTCATCTTTTCTGCTACTCTTCGAATATTCTCTGAGAGAATGTGACACAGTTAAGGACCACTTGGGACAAATATGATGGATGGGTTGAGCCCACTGGGGATGTGTACAGGAAGCCAACAGGATGGGAATCTAAAGCAGCCTGATTCCCAGATCCCTGGGCAAAGGCACATCATCATTTTCTCTGTAGGTGCAGGCAAAAGAGCCAGCCTCAAAAAGTTCCCCTATTACCACCCAGGAAAGCCTGACATTCCAATTTTCTTGAGGAAAAAATGTGTGTACAGCAAGTCTGTTGATCACAGATCACTGAAGAACACTTTCAGAATTTTTATAATTCTTCATTTTGACATATTCTCTATACCTACATAAGTATTCTGCTTTATTTTTCTTCTCTGACTTTACATTAAATGTCCATTTATCATCTTTTTGCAAGAAAAAGAGTCCCAAGAAGTCAAGGATTCAACTTGCTTTGTTCACTGCTGTGTCCCTAGTGCCTCTTATGCTGCCTACACATGGTAAAAGGTCAATAATGATTAGTTGAATGAATGAACAAGTGAATGTGGGAATACTAAAACCGAACCTCATAGCCACTAGGACTAGGCTCAGAGCACACAGCTGTTCTACGATCATGTGATTTGTTATTTGCAAACCCATAGCTTGAATTTTGGAGCACTGATAGGAAAAAGTTTGGCTACTCAACTCCCAAAATGTCCACACCTGGCCAAGGAGTTGTATCTCTACAAAGTACCTTAAATACAAAGACTTACAAACAAACATGAAAGATATTCAGGTCAATTTTGTTGACAACATAATAACTGGAAATAATTTATAATAATTTAGCATTTATAATTCAATATTGAAGGATATGATGATGTCTAAGAAAATTATGGCATATCTTTAATACAGAATGTGATGTAGCTATTAAAAATGTTTCCATATTTGTTAAATGAAAAAGATAAAGTAAATGGGTCTGGGTTGTGGCTCAGTGGCACAGCGCTTGCCTTGGATATGTGAGGCACTGGGTTTGATCCTCAGCACCACATAAAAAGATATTTTAAAAAAGATAATGCAAAAAAGATCATTTTGTGACTTGCTCATAATTTAACATTTTTTTCTAGTTTATCATTAATCCATGTAATAAAAATGTGCAGTAGATAATCCTACAAAAATCATATCTATAGGATATGATTATCCTATAGAAATAATCATATGCTGGGCACAGTGGTGCACACCTATAATCCCAGCAGTTCTGGAGACTGAGGCAGGAGGATCATGAGTTCAAAACCAGCCTCAGCAATTTAGCGAGGTCCCAAGCAATTTAGTGAGATACTATCTCAAAATTAAAAAATAAAAAGGGTTGGGGATGTGGCTCAGTGGTTAAGCACCTCTGGGTTCAATTCCTGGTACCAAAAAATACTCCTCAAACCCAAAACCAATCTTTATGGTGCTTCTCTTGTCAATTACTTCTTGCATGAAAAAAATTGTTTTTCAAATAAAAATATATAATTAAATTGACTTTGAATATGTGGATTTATGTAAAAAATGCATAGGCGAGGGTGGCAATATCTAGTGAATGACAGAAAATGGAAAATGATTTTAAAATATCCTATACTTTTTCCTTCTGTTTTTGGATTTTTCTTCTATTCTTATTTAAATGAGGCTTTACATGGAAAATGAGTCTAAAAGAGATAAAAATAGTCTTGAACTTGCTTTTGAACCTCATTTTGTATTTCCAGGTTGCAGAACTCCTTTTTTTAAAAAAAAAAAAAACTAGGAATTAAATCCAGGGGGCTCTTTATCACTGAGCCATATCCCCAGTCCTTTTTTGTATTTTATTTAGAGACAGGGTCTCACTAATTTGCTTAGGGCCTCGATAAGTTGCTGAGGCTGGCTTTGAACTTTCGATCCTCCTGCTTCAGCTTCATGAGTTGCTGGGATTACAGGTGAGGTATGTGCAACTGTGCCCAGCATAGAGCTCTAATTCTTGTCAAAGTAAGATCTGCCCTCTAAACCTTTAGGCAAGACAAGAAAGGAGACCAGATTGCACTGGGACCACAGAGTCAACCAAGGAGGCATTCTGCAGTCTTTTAGAAGTAGCTTTATCCCCCCCAGGTAGGACATGTAAGACCAAAACTGCTGAGATACCCTGTAGTGGCTTTCAAAGTGTATATATCATCAAGCCTGGAACAGTCTGCTCATACAAAATGTAATTTCACAGCAAACAGGGAGAACCACAGAGCTGCTGTGGGTGTGGGGAGTCTAGAGTCCCCCTGCTGGGAACTTCTCCCTGGGGCTGGTGGGTGAGGATTAAGGAGATGTGGAAGCCCCCTAAACATGAATCTCCTCCTTACACAGACAGGAGGAAAGGAGGACAGATAGGGGCAGGGAATGTTCAATATCACACAGGTGGCCTGATTAAAATAGTTCAGCTGACTCATGCTTACAATGAGCAGAGTTTTCTGAAGAGAGATCACAAGTATATGCTGAGAAAATATAAAAAAAAGTAACAACATACAAATGACTAGGAGAAGTGAGATCCCAAGTTTGAGATTAAAATATTATTACCCAAACCTGTTTCTCTATGTCAAAGGAATTCTTATAGCAGAGGTGTGGCTTGGGAAATAGGGTTTTCCTTCTATTTGAATTTTAACTTGAAAACATTTTGGATGCACAGAGAAAAATATAAAAACTACCACAGATGCTTGTTAATTTTTTGTCTTCTTTGTCATATATATTTTTTTATATATTTAGGATACATTAAAATATACTCCTATATAATATATTATATTAAACCTACTATATATTATTACAAATATTACATATTTTATATTATATATTATAATAAACATATATATATATATAATATTTCTTTTTAGTTCCATTCATCTCTTTCCCTCTTCCCAGAAGCAAATGTTTTCATGAATTTAGTCTGTACTCTTATGTTTTGATAAATATATTAACTTTCTCTACCCATGCAAACAATTATTAAAATATTAATTAAAATTAAGTATATAAAACTGAACTATGTGACTTCAGTTGTTAATATGCTTGCTTTAAGATAACAAAAATATTTATTTTCTGAGAGAGTAATCTCAACAACTTCAAAATTTTGAACTAGATTTCTAAAAATAAAATTCCTTGAATTTCTCAAAAAAATGAATATTACCAATTCTACTATGGCTTATTTTATTCTTTGGATCTTTGTGCAGGGTCCAACTAATTCAAACTTATTCAACTTGTGGAGTTTGGGTTGTTTGCTTAACTACTCTACGAACCAGAAATGGCTCTTAAGTCAGCACTGAGAGAAGCAGACGGGACAGAAGAGCTCTAAAGCTTTAAAAGGATCTAGAAGATCCTTTTAAAAATGGAGCAAAGCACTGATGTTGAAGGAAACAAAGACACAGAATCTTGTCATCTGCATCTGCAAACATGAGAGCAGATAGAGAAGATGTTCAATTACACTGAATAGGTAGAGGTGTAATATGTTTTAGAAAGATTTCCATAAAAAATGATTGAGATCTATAAAAATTTCTAATGCTCTGGGACTCCGGGAGTCACAGAGTTCCGTTTTATATACCAGCCTTGGCATTTACTTGTTGGAAGACTTAACCTCTCTATGTACCCAGTGACTTCCAGTAAAATAAGGATAATAAAAGTACCTACTGCCGAGAGATGAAGGGAGATGCTCTACTTAAGACATTAGAAGCAAGCACTCAGCACATGGTAGCGGCTAGCATTAGTAATAGTAGTGGGGGCAGCGACAGTAGTAGTAATGGAACTGGCCTGTGGGGAGGAGGTCACAAGTTGGTATGTGGAGAGAGCAGATCCCTGGCAGCTGGATCCTCCACAGCCCTTTACTGTCTGGGTGGCTGTGGGGTAAGGACCACGGAGGTTCTGCAGCTGCTATGAGGCTTCAGCGGGTGTGGAGGGAGCTTAGTGCCACCCACACAGGACACGCTCAATCAACATTAGCAGTTACAAATATTCTACATACAGAATGCCCTGGTGTTCTTAAAGCACATTCTATTTTTGAAGTGTAGCATCAAGCTCACTAGTTCCTCATAAGAAGTCAAGGGAACCAGAGGAAGGATCTAACTGCACTGATTAGTTTGTCAAGGAGTAATGTGTCTGGATGCAGGACTACCTGCAATCAGGGTTGCAACAGAGCCCTTAGAAGTCGCAGCTCTGCAGATATAAAAGACAAAAAAGGTCGGTTCTTTTTCCTTGAAAGGGGTGGCTAAGCTTCCTGTGAAATTTTTACTGATAAGAAGATCACCGAGAAAGGAAAGTTTAGAAGATGCTTTTAAAAATGAACCAAAGCACTTTCACATACATGAACTCCTCTGTCCTTGAATGAACCCTAAGAAAAAGGAGGCATGGTCCTCATTTGTCAGAGGAGGAAAGTGAGATGCAGAGAATTTAAGTGACTTGCCAAAGTTAATTACTTTCCTACTAAGAGGAGAGTCCAGCCAGCACATACCCATTTCATGTTCAGAGGTTCGATTACCAGTGCACGGCCCTGGCAACTGCTCACACACGCTTGCCATGTTGAGGCAATTTCATTTTTTCTGACCCCTTTTATTACATTAGCTGTGATCAGCTTAACACCAGACCCCATAGCCTTCCCCACCTACCACACCATACATGGGGTGTGAGTGTACACACATGCACACGTACACACACATAATCATGTGCTGGGACAGCTGAATGTATTTTTAACCTCGTCTTTTTTCAGAGTACTTTTAAATGATGAAAATATTTGAATTAGGTTGAAGACTGATGTGATTCAAATTCAGATTTTAAGGATGCTAAATCATTTGTTGGACTGAAAACTGAGAAGTGGTTCTGTCCCAGCAGAGGGCAAAGAAAGGTATTCTGCTTTAAGCAAATTATGTTTTGTTTTTTTCCTAAAGAGATGATCTAATTTCTTTTATAAAGGAAGTGCAAAAGAACTTTGTTGCTGTCTCCAGCTGTCAAGCGGCTCCCATACTTTTGCCCTCCAGCAAAAAGGAAGGGACATCAGGTGACAGACCCCAAATTTCAACTAGTCACACAAATTACAGACCTTCTTATCAAGATGTCCTTTTGACCTTCTGCCTTTCGCCTACAATGAAGAATGAGACACAGTTTAAATAAAATGACTCTCATGGGCAATTTTACAAACAAATAGAAGCCTCGGAGTCCCTCTGCCGACTTCCCTGCCTCCCCCATGGGCCAGCCTGTTCCCTCTTTCCATGCAGGAAGTTGCTAATGATTGGAAAGAACTTTCCCAGCCCCTCTGCTTTTAGGAAGGAGTTTGGCAAAAATAAATATTTACAAAAACAACTATAATCAAATGCCAAGTCCCACTTCTAGGGAATGCTAGAGAAGAATTTATAAGAAAGGGCTTCTCTGTGTGGCACTGCTCTGGCCAGTAGTGAAGCCTGATCAAAAGTCTGAACTGGCTCTATCCAAAAGATGGGCATATTGTATATTTCTCTTAGCCCGCCCCCCCACCTGTTTTCAGTACTGACATTGAACGCAGGAGTGCTCTACTACTGAGCTACATGCCACTCCCCCCTGCCTTTTTTTTTTTTTTTTTGGAGACAGGGTCTCACTGAGTTGCCCAGGTTGGCCTCAAATTTGTGATCCTCTTGCCTCAGCCTCCTGAGTTACTGGGATTACAGGTGTGTGGCACTGTGCCTGGCTCTCTTAGCTTTTTAACTTCCATGCCCAGAACACTTTCAGCAAAGTATATGAATAATTACATTTACCATTGAAGTTTCAATTCAGAAATGTTGTACCAATCTGGGACCACAGGGAGAAGTCTTTAAATATTACTGCTTCTAGCAGTAGGAGAAAGCTTTGTGAAGTCAACAGCGGAAATTAAAGCCAGGGCTAATTAGCATTTAGAAAATATGTCATAATGTTTTTTTTTTTAAAGTTGTTTTTGAGATAAACTTCTTACCGGCTAAAATTCAGTCACAATATTTGTATTACCTGTAGATCTGTTCTCAGTGCAACTGTGGGATCTGAACGCTTGAGCAGGGTGAGAATCAAAACAGGTGCCTGCGCCTGTTCCATTCTGCACATTAGCCCTTGGCCTTCTCACAGCCTGTTAAACAGCTGAATTTGAAACAATAATGGTGCAGGCCAAACACTTGCCTGAAGGCCTGTCTGTCTTGGGATTTGGCCATTTACATTGATTTTTTTACCCACATTTTTCATGTAACACAAATATTTGCCATGGCAACTAGGGTGTCACATGACATGCTGCTACATAAACAGCTTGGAAACCTCTGAAGGGGAAACAGCCACCACTGCTGAGAATACAGCGAAAACCTCCTGAGGAAGATGTGGTGTTAGGAGATGAAGGCCTGGGAGGAGCAGGTAAGCAGGCTATTCTGGAGACACAGCAGGATAAATTTCCTCAGACTTACTCTCCAGTGTCTCTTTCTTTTTTTATGAGAGCAGCTGAAAACGTGACCACATGGGGTCAGCCAGAAAAGACATTGCCAGCTGTCTCCTTCCTGTGGCAAAAAGTTTCAATGATCATAAGCCTGTCCATGGCCCATAAGCATAAGAAAGCCAGCTACAAAAGTCCAGCACTTTTGAACTGGGGACATCTCTTCTTGAGGATGGATTTCACTGGACTGTGAGGTGCTGATGTTAAGGAATACAGAATTGCTGCTTCTTCCTCCTTAGGAGGTTTTCTGTGCACAACTGGAGGTCTTGCCTTTTTAGCCTATGCCTAAGGACAAAGCCTCACAATGATATGCCCTGGACAACACCAACTTGGATGTAAAGCAACAGATAATATATCCTGGACTCCTGGACCCCTGACCAGTTAGCAGCATAGGCTGACTCAGCCCCTTCATCTCATAATAATGAATTTCTTAGATCCCAGTGATAGTGTCCTGGTGGAGTTGACTTGTACAATCACCACTCCTTTCAAAATCAGGGACTGGAGATGTAATTCAGTGGTAAAGCACTTGCTTTGCATGGGGGAGGTCCTGGGTTCAATCCCTAGCACTATAAATAATAATAATAATAGTAATCATCATCATCATCATCATCATCATCATAAATTAAATGCATCCCAATGGCAACTGAAATAATACTTTCTGTGTGAAAGGAACCATTATATAGTATGTGGCTATCACCCGAATCCTCACAAACAATATTATAAATAAAAAGAATTTTGTTTCTGTAATTAGAAATAGGAATACCTTTAATTTTTGTTTCTTGTGAGACACCTCTACTTCTGCTGGAGCCGGCGGTGGTTTCTGAGGTTCATAGAAGGGGGCTGTGGATGGAGGTGGAGCAATGTTAACTCTTCCAGAAAGAGATTGAGGCACTTGGTGGATGTTGTTGGGTTTGCACCTTGAAAGTCAAATGGCTCTATGGCCCCCCATCTGCTCACTCTATGTCTTTCCTATATGCAGTCAATGAAACATCTGTGACCCTGGTTTCAAACAGAAAGCCAAAAGCAGGGGATGGGGGTGGAGAGCAATAGCACCAGGTCAGCCTGCCTTATGCAAGCTGCCGAGATGAAAGTTTAAAAGCAGACAAATCAGAGCAATGTTTCTCTTCTAAAATGTTTTACTGTAAGATTTCCTTAAACAACCAGATTGCCACATTCATGTGCAGGATAATTGATATAATTGCATATTGTGGACTATTATAAAAGATGATTCTAAAACATTTAAATGACTTGGAGGAGTGAGACAAGTGAATGGCACCATAAGGGTTATTTTAATTATTTATATTATTTTATTATAGTTAATAATTCTTGCATCTCAATAATTCCATAGTTAATAGTTCTGGCATCTCAATTGTACTCAACCCCCTTTTCTGTCAAAAGAATTGATAGATGTCAATAAAAAGCAATGTGTTGGTAAAGGATATCTATATATAATTTGGAAGTTCACTTTGAGAACTCAGTTCTCACATTACCTCAAGTGGACTACAAGAAAGTTTTCTGCCATCTTTCAAAAATTTGCAGGAATTCCAGAGCATTGAAACTCACCTCCATACAAGGGATTTATTTGTTGCATCTGGCCCTCTCTGGTTTCCCTCTTCCAGGAAGCCTCCCTGGGACTTGTGTTCCATCCCCCACCCCGGCCCCCCTCCCCGCACCTGGTCTGTGTGCCATGGCATCTGCAGACCCCACTTTAAGCCTAAGTGGTTTGCCTTGACTTCTGCACTAGCCTGGTCTGTTGTCCATTTTGGGCTTTATTCCCATGTGAAAATAAGATAGAAGCTGACAGGTTTGCAACTTTTAAAGGATTTTTGTCAGATTTTAATAGAATTTGATAGGATAAGGATCTTGAAGATTAATAATTCCACGTGTATAATCCACAGTTGATGGGATCTCTAAGAATTTTCTTAGTTACCTAAATAAATGCTATCACTAAATTATAATTTTGTACAGGCTTGCATTTTATGGAACATTTGCATTTGGAGAATGTGTCTGCATCTTTAATAAAAATATTAAGTCACTTCTTTTTGCTATTCAATTTACCTCCTGGAAAATGTTTATGATAAATATTGCCAGGGAGTGAGGGGGGGTAATGTCTTTTCTGGACAAACTCATGTGCCTCTGTAGTAGTCATCTTTCCTTCTTCTTTGCTAATTTTACAGCCCCAAATTTTTTCAGGGTGACAATATTCCTAGCTTCCATAGTTGTCAGATATAGCAAAAAATAAAGAGCACAGTTAAATTTTAATTTCAGATAAACAATAGAAGTCAAATTTAATATATCTAAATATTAAAAATACTTAAATATCTAACAAAGAAGATCAGAATTTTCATGATGTGTCAGACTAAGCCTAAGTATCTAGCATAAGTATGTTCCTAATCCTAATTCTAACTCAAACCCTTCCCCTGGAACATTCACTTTCCTAGCCTTCCTTAACCGCAGCCTTGTTACCAGTGAAATTTAAAAGAAAGCATACTCAAAGGTTTCTGGGAAGAGACATATACCACTCGCTTCCTCTTCTTTCTTCCTGGAAAGTGTATGTAAGGCCCAAATCTGCAGGAGCTATCTTATAACACTGAGATAGCTCACAGCAGTGTGGGCCATGGATCTATCCCAGTGTTGTGATGGTATTGGCAAGCTGTGGGCTCAGGGTGTGACACAGCTTGGTGACATTAGTGCTACAAAGTGTGATATAGGAGCTTGGGGCTGGTGCATCCAGTTCATACAGGGCTGGGCAAAATCCTGTAGTACCTGACTACACACCACTAACTGTGATTGAGGCATATGGATCTACCCTGGCCCAAGTGAAAGACTTGTTGGAACAGACTATTCTTTCTAGGTACTGTTCTGTTTCTTTCGGAACAATACCCTAATAGTATATCTGGGACAAATGTGGGCTTGGATTGTCCTCTAATATTGAAACAGTGACAACACACCACCAGCAGACTCCCAGTAAATATGGACCTAGGTGCCATCCAGTGCTGAAATAGTAAAAGTGACTACAGGCTCAGAGAAAATAAGCAGCTTGCTTAGAATGTCTGGAAGTATAAACACAAAGCCAGATTAGGAAGACTAGAATAAATATCCAATTCTTCATTGCCAGATTATGTCACACACCAACAAGCATCAGGAGCTTCTAGGAAATCATGACTTCACCTAATATTTAAAATAAGGTGCCAATTTGCAGATAAACGGATGAAGTTGGAGAATATCATGCTAAGTGAAGTAAGCCAATCCCCCCAAAACAAAGGCTGAATGTTCTCTCTGATAAGTGGATGCTGATCTATAATTTGGGGGGTTGGGCATGGGAAAAATGGAGGAACTTTGACTGGGAAAAGGGGAGGGAGGAAAGGGAAGGGGACATGGGGGCAGGAAAGATGGTGGAATGAGATGGATATCATTACCCTAGGTACATGTATGACTGCACATATGGTGCAACGCTACATTGTGTACAACCAGAGAAATGAAAAGTTGTGCTGCAATTGTGTACAATGAATCAAAATGCACTCTGCTGTCGTATATACCTAATTAAAATAAATAAATAAATTTTTTAAAAATAAGGTGCTAAAATAGGATCAGTGTGGAAGAACATTCAAATAGAGAATTTAAAATAACTGTTTTAAGGAAACTTGATGAGCTTCAAGAAAACACAGAGAAATGTTTCACTATTCTAACAGAGAAATAAAGAGATGAAAACAATATTTTTAAAAAATCTTAATTTTATTAATTTATTTTTGTGTGGTGCTGTGGATCAAACCCAGTGCCTACCATGTGCAAGGCAAGCGCTCTACCGCTGGGCCACAACCCCAACCCAAGATGAAAAAAATTTTAAAAATCAAATTATTGAGGTGAAAATACACTCAATGAAATTAAAAGCAAGATAGAAGGCATCAGTCATAGGACAGATCAAACGGAAGAATTGGTCAGCTCAAAGAGAGGCTATTTGAAAATATACAATTGAAAGAGAAAAAAGAAAAAAGTGACAAGAAATGAAGAAAGATTATGGGAACTTTGGAATAGTATTGAAAGAGCAAACATTCAGATTATTGGGGCTCAGAAAAGATTGAGAATGCCAAAGGGGTAGAAACTTATTCAATGGAATAATAACAGAATACCTCCCAAACATCCAGATACAGGAAAGTCATAAGGCACCAGTCAGGGGCTGGGGTTGTGGCTCAGAAGAATGATGCTCACTTAGCATGCATGAGGCACTGGGTTCAATCCTCAGCACCACATTTTTATATATATATATATATATATATATATATATATATATATATATATATATATTTTTTTTTTTTTTAAAGGCACCAGTCAAATTTAACTCAACCAAATATACCCCAAGACAGCTTATAATCAAAATCTCAATGGTGAAAGAGAAAGAGCAGATTCTCAAGGTTGCAAGAGAAAATAAACATATATAAGGGTGTCCCAATTCACATGACAGCAGAATTCTCAGCAGAATCCTTATGGGCCAGGAGACAGTAGCATGAGATTTTCACAGTACTAAAAGGAAAACAAAAATAAAACTGTGAACTGAGACTATTGTATCCAGAAAAACTACTCTTTATAAATGAAGGAGGGATAAAGGCATTCCCAGACAAACAAAAGTTGAGAGAATATATCTCCACTGACCTCTTCTCCAAGAATTGCTAAAAGAAGTTCAAACTAAAAGAAAGAATAAGAAGAAAACAGGAAAGTATAAACTCACTGATAAGAGAAATTATACAAATTCAGAATGCTCCAATATTGTAAGCTTGAGAATAAAACATTCACATCTTTAGTATTAACACTGTAAAACAAAACAACTAAAAATAATAATAGCTACGTTAAATGTTGGGAGATAGGCAATATAGAAAGACATATATCAAAATTGAAAACGATTATCAAAAATTCAAAATGTGGGGAGGAATGAAGTGCAAATAGAAAGTTACTAGTATATTTCTCTTATCCTTTGCTTTTATTCTTTACAATCATGTTCAGTTGCTATTACTTTAAAATACTTTACTATAATCGAAAGATATTTTTGTAAGTCTCATAGTAGCCACCAAGCAAAAATCTATAATAAGCAAACCAAAAATTATAAGCAATCAATCAAAGCACACTACTAGAGTAATTCACTTAACCACAAAGTAAGACTGCAAGAGAGAGAAAGAAAGAAAGGAACAATAACAAAACTAGAAAATAAGTTGCATAACAGTGATAGTAAAATCTTACTTATTGATAATTATCCTGAATATAAATGGACTAAATTCTACAGTTAAAAGACAGAGTGAATGAATGGATTAAAAAACAAAACCAAACCTAACTATACGTTACTTGCATCAAACTCACATCACCTGTAAACATTAGGTTGAGAGCAAAGGGATGGAATAAGATATTTCATGCAAATAGAATCCAAACTAAAGCAGGAGTAGCCATACTTTATCAGAGAAAACCAATTTTTAATCAAAATCAGTAAAAGGAGATGAGAAAGATTGTTATAGAATGATAAAGGAGTCAATTCAGCAATAGAAGAGAAATAACAATTCTAGCTATGTATGCTCTCAATATGAGAGCACCCAAATATAAAAACAAATATTAACAGACCTAAAGGGAGAGACAGACTCCAGTACAATAATAGTTGAAAATATCAATAATCCACTTCCAGCAATGAATGGATCATCCAGGCAGAAAACCACCACCACCACCACTACCAACAACAACAAAAGCAATAGAGTTAAATTATACTTTATACCAATTGGACCCACAGATATCAATAAAACATTCCATCCAACTGCTGAAAAATTCACATTCTTCTCACCAGTAATGGAACTTTTCTGCAGAATAGATCCTATGATAGACCACAAAGTAAGTCTCAATAAATTTTTAAAAGCTGAAATCACACAGAGTATATTTTCTGACCACAGTGCAGTAAAGTTAGAAATAACAAGAAAAACTTGGGAAACTAAACAAGTACCTGAAAATTAAACAACTTACTTTGGAACAACAAATGAATCAAGGAGGAAGTCAAGAAGGAAATTAAAAGTTTTCTTGAAATAAATGAAAATAGAGACACACCAAAAGCAATACTAGCAGGGAAGTTTACAGCAATCAATGCACACATTGGAAGAAGTACAATGATCTCAAATAAACAACCTGTTGCTGCATATCAACGAAGTAGAAAAACAAGAACAAACTAAGCCTAAAATTAGTAAAAGGAAAAAATAATAAAAATCAGAGCATAAATAAATGAAATGGAGACTAAAAACAACAACAACAACAACAATAAAACAATATAAATGATCAAACAAAGAGCTGGTTCCTTGCTGGTTCTTCAAAAAAAATAAACAAAACCTTTAACTAGACTTAGGAGAAAGAAGCCTCTAATAAATAAAATCATAGATTAAAAAAGGAAAGATTACAACTGATTTAACAGAAATACAAAAAATCATTAGAAATTATTATAAACATATGTACCAAAAAAATTGATGATGTAAAAGAAATAGACAAATTCCAAGAATGTACATCTTACAAAGACTAAATTATGAAGAAATACAAAACCTGAAAACATGAACAAACAATAACAGCAAGATGGAATCAGTAATAAAAAGCCTCCATCAAAACAAAAACAAACAAACAAACAAAAAAACAGGACCATATGGTTCCACTACTGAGTTCACTGCTAAACATTTAAAGAACTAATACTAATTCTCCTTAAGTTGTTCCAAAAAAACATAAGAGGAAGAGGAAGAATTCTTCTAAACACATTCTATGAGGCCAGTATTGCTCTGATAGTAAACCAGAAATGGATACAACAACAACCACAGAAAACAAACAAACAAATAAAGAGAAAAAAAGAAAACTACTGGCCAATATTTTTTTTTCCTGGCCAATATGCTTGATGAACATAGATGCAAAAATTCTCAATGAAATACTGGTAAACAAAATCCAACAGCACATTAAAAAGATTATTCACCATGTTCAAGTGAGATTAATCCCAGGGATGTGAGGATGGTTCCATATGCACAAATCAAGAGCTGTGATACACTATGTCAAGAGAATGATGAAAAAATACCCATGATCATCTCAATAAATGCAGGAAAGGCATTTGATAAAATTCGACATTCATTCATGATAAAAATGTTGAATAAATTAGGTATAAAAGGAACACAGCTCAACATAATAAAGTCCATTCATAATAAAACAATGGCTAATGTTATACTGAATGGGGAAGAGCTGAAAGCTTTCTCTCTAAGATCTGAACAAGACGAGATGTCCACGTTTACCACTTGTATTCAACACAGTTCTGGAAGTCTTAGGCAGAGTTATCAGGCAAGAGAAAGAAATCAAGAGCATTCAAATTGGAAAAGAAGAAGTCAAATTGTCAGTGCTTTTAGATTACATGATCTTGTATGTAAAAAAAAAAAAACCCAAAAAACAAAAAACAAAAAAAAATCCACCCCTACAAATTAGAACTAATAAGTGAATTCAGCAAAAGTTGCAGAATACAAAAATTAGCAGCATTGCTATATGCCAATAGCAAATTATCTGAAATAGGAATCAAGAGCACATCCTATTTACAATAGCTACAAAAAAATACCCGGGAGTAAATTTGACCAAAGAAGCAAAAGATCTCTACAATGAAAATTGCAAATATTGATAAGAGAAACTGAAGATGATAAAAAAAAAAAATGCCCATAGGGCCTAAAGCAATTACAGATTCAATACAATTCCTATAAAATAACAATGACATTCTTCCCTGAACTGGAAAGATAATTCTAAAAAATTTATATGGAACAACAAAAAAAACATGAATAGCAAAAGCCATCTTAAGCAAAAAGAATAAAGCAGGAGGCATTGATTTCAAAGCATACTACAAAGCTGTAGTAATCAAAACAGCATGGTATTGGCATAAACACAAACATTTAGACCAAGGGAATAGAGAGCTCAGAAGTAAACCCACACATCTATATCTAACTGGTTTTTGACAAAAGTGCTAAGAACACACATTAGAGAAAGGACATGCTTTTCAATAAATAGTGCTGGGAAAATTGGATATCCACATGCAAAAGAATGAACCTACACTCCCGTCTCTAATCAGCTATAAAGATCAACTCGAAATGGATCAAAGATTTAAACACAGGACCTGAAACCATAAAACCACTCAGAAAAAATGGCAGGGAGTGTTTCAAGACATTGGAATGGGCATGGGTTTTTTGGAAAAGATATCCAAAATACAGAAAACAAAAGCAAAAAATAGACAAATGGGATTACATTAAACTAAAAAGCTGTGTACAGCCAAAAAAAAAAAAAAAAATCAACAGAGTGAATGGACAACCTACGGACTAAGAGAAAATGTTTGCAAATTATACATGTGACATGTTTGATACCCAGAATGTGTAAGGAACTCCAAAAATTCTATAGGGGGAGAAATTACAATGGACAATAGATCGGAAGAGACATTTCTCAAAAGAAGACATATGAATGGCTACCAGGTACATTAAGAAATTTCAGCATCAATAATCATCAGGGACATGTAAATCAAGACCACAAAAAAGATCACTTCACCCCAGTGAGAATGGTTATTCTCAAAAAGACTAAAGATAAAGAGTGCTGGTGAGCATGTGGAGAATAGGGAACTCTTGCACATTATTGGTAGGACTGTAAATTATGAAAAACTATATGGAAATTCCTCAAAAAATAAAAAATATGATTATTATATGACCCAGAAATCCCACTACTGGGTACACATCCAAAGGAAATGAAGTCAGGTGACTGGAGAGACAGAGACATCTGCACTCCTGTGTTCACTACAGCACTATTCGTAGTAGCCAAGAACTGGAAACAACCTGTCCATCAGGTGATGGGTGGATAAAGAAACATGGACAACACGCACAATGGAATGTCATTCAGCCATAAAAAGAATGAAATCCTGTCATTTGCAATAACATGGATGAATTAGGGTTAGGGTTAGGGTTAGGGACATCCCTGTGTTAAGTCAAGTAAGCCAGGCATAGAAAGATGCATGAGCCACTCATACATAGAATCTTAAAAAGTTCATCTTGGAGATAGAAACTGAGAGTAGAATGGTGGTTACCAGAGGCAGGGGAAAGAAGAGGTAGGGATAGGATGGGAAATGTCAGTCGGTGGGTCCTACGTGACACCTAGATAGGAGTAATAAGTTCTGATGTGCTATTATTGAATAGTAGATAATAATAACATACTGTACATAAAAGGATTAGATAAAGAGAGTTTTAAAGTTTTCACTATATAGAAATGATAAATGTTTCATGAGACAAATCTGCTTAACTTGATTTAAACATTATGCAATATATACATTTATTGAAACATAACATGGCACCTCATTAATATGTATGATTTTTGTGTGTTAGTTAAAAAACAAATTTAAAAAATAAAATAAAATCCAAGGAAAACATGGCAGGGGAAAAAATTAATTTAGGGCAGTATCATGCACAAAAAAAATGTAAAAATTGTAAACAAACAGAGTATTAGCTAATGAAATCCAGACTTGTTACAACTAATTGGGAATAAACAGAGTGTCTTTTAGATCTCAGCTCAAGCCACACTCTTCTGAGAGGCATTTCCTGGCCCTTCCTCCCTTTTCTCACTCTTACCCATATCGTTTATTTCTAGCACGTATCATTAGCTTAAATTCTCCTTTACTTACCTGCTTATTGTCTGTGTCTCCCACTGGAACATAAGCACCATAAGAGCAGAAATGCTGATTTACCTTAAAGTTACTTTACTCGTTAACATAAAACTCAGGCTATTTGCCACTTTCATCTTGTCCTATTATTAAGGGTTAAAGTTGCCCACTAGTAGGGGAGATTTTGTGGGGAGGCGATTTCTGTGTAGCCCCAACCAAGCGTGGAGTTGGCAGTGTCTTACCAGAGATTGGAATCTTATGCGATTCATCAAAACTGTGCAGAGGAGCTGCTTTGGGCCTAATGGGTGGATTCCTGAAGGTAATCTTTGCTGTTGGGGGGATCAATCCTCGTTCTATCATGTTTAAAATCCCTAAGAAAGAAGATTAACAGAATTTGAGGTTAACTAAGTCATTTCACCAAGTGTGATCTCTATAAACTTCACAAGTGTAACTTACCATTCGTCATCTTATTTGTAAGGGTACAGCTAGTGCCTTAATCCTTTGCATAAAAAAATATGGCTAGTATGCGTTCATTTAAGCTTAATATTCTAACCCAAGGAAAATGTCATTTCCAATAGCAGTAATATGAAATAAAATTGCATGAAGGTAATTTCATTTTAAGGTAGAAATATAATTTCACAGCAAACTAAAACTTCTTGTACTTATGACATTCTCAATCATTGGTAATATTGTTGCTCTTTTTAAAATTCAGAGAAATTGGGCACACATTCTTAATAACTAAGGAGATTCTTTGTTTGGAAAGAAAGAAAAGAAAACCTGTATGCTTGAAACCATGCCCCTGTTGTTAAAATCAGTCATACTTTATCAAAGAAGGAGTTATCTCCAGACATTTCTCATTTCACCAGAAGATATGAATGCTCCAATGGGTTATTTCAGTGTAACTGAGCAACCCCGTTAGTATTAATGCAACTAATTTACAATTCCTAGAACCCATACTGTGTCAGCAAGGCTGGAGCCAAGCCTTTTTAAGGACAAGAGACATTGTTAAATAAGTAAACAAATGAATAAATCAATGAATATATGAATAATTGAACAAAGCCTGCTGCTGGGGGCAGAACTTTCATTAAGGTAGATCTATTGTATCGAAGCCAGAAACCCAGAAACTTGGGGACTATTTGTAATGAATTTGTGGTAGGATTTCAGTTTCTCACTGTTCTATTACATAATAGAAAGGAAAATTAGGAATTCTGGATCTCAACAAATTCCTAGTATACAAATGGTGTACCAAGCTGGATTAGTTGAAGGAGTTGTCACTCATTCTAAGTATTATTTCCATTTGCTTTAAGACCTCTGTGACTATATTTTTTTTGCTTTTAAAGATGTTAGTTTTGTGTTTCAGGAATTCAGAAGAATCATCACAGAAGGGTTGGAGAGCTGATGAGGACATTGCTTATCAAACAATGATTCCAGAGAGAAATCTCCAGTTTACCTAGAGCAGTTCACTTGGAGGAAGATTTTCGTACTGAAAGTGAAAATTCCTGGGCCCTATTTCAGAGTCGTCCTAAAGCTTGAGGTCAGGGCCTGGGGATCTGCATTATTGGAGCCTCCAGGAAGTACTTAGGAACACCGAAGTTTGAGAACCACCAGAATTGGGGCCCAGTAACATATGTGTTAAATAAACACTCCAGGTCGATCTTTCCTACTTCAAACTTAAGAACTACTGATCCAGTGTACAACTCTTTAAACCCTCTTTTAAAGTAGTAAAAAGGTTTTAATTTTTATAACACTAGAACTGGTTGTAATATGTTCTTTAAAATAGCAATGAGGTAGGATGGGAGACATAAGGAGAGGCAAAAAGGGGATCTTCAGGACAACACAAGAGTACTATGATTTAAAGTCCACTTTCACTGGATTAAAAGTCCAGATTTAATGGTCACTTTCACTTACCTTGATCACAAACAACCTATTTAATCATTGATGAGACCTCATCCACAGGTACACCAAGGGAGTACTGTTCAAAGTCACAAAACAGAATGCATCAAAAACAAAAGAACCCCTAGTCGGTCATGGTGAACATGTCCAGTTACCAACACAAAGGGGAACTAAAAATACCCTCTTCAGTCTGTACTATAGATTTTACGTGTATGAATTTGCCTCGCTAAGATCTAGCTAGCATTTCCCTCCCTAATGCTGGCACTCCACCCTGTATAGTGATACTCTCACAGAGTGTATTTCTCTCAATAAAATAAGTGTGTGCCTTTCTTTGAGCTGTTCCTGGATTCCTTTCTGCAAGGACGTCAAGGAGCTTCATGGCCTGAGTCAAGGTCCACCTCCCTTGGAGGAAACCTCCTCAGGCCCTCTGTCCCAGTGACAGCAACATTAGTTGTTTGTCTTCACAAATATTTCCCACCTGTAAATACCCAATCTCTGCCTAAGAACTATGCCTGTTTTGCAGAGGTGAGAAACAGAGCTCCTTATAAATCATTATACTTTAAAGAGTCAGTTTCATTCTCTGAGAATTTTGAAGAATATAAGTATGATTTTAATCTTTGCCTTGGTACTGGGTGAAGCAATTTATTTAATTTTAGACAAATATGTATAAATTCATAACTGGAAGGAAGAAGTTAAGACTCTGATATAAGCAAAAGAGATTAGGGGATTTTTTAATGGAGATATTGGAACTCTGAAGATTACCTGATGCTATAGAGTGCTGTGCTTTTGTTTAAACTGTCTATAATTCTGTAAAGATGAAGGTTTAAAGTGTAGATATATGATAGCAATGAAAATAATTTCTGTCTATACACATGTGAGTAAGTTCTGTCACATGGAGGACAACTCTTCCATCTGAGAAGCCAGTTTTGCATCCATTTGCAAATTTATTTCAATATTCTTGATTTGTAAATATGTCTTATTTGTATTTTGTGAATCAACTGTAACATCTTACTAGTTGTCTCATTTAATTAATGAGTTAAATATAGTTTTTGACATGTTCAATTTATGTAAGAGTCATGACTTTACTTTTTTTAAAAAAATCATCCTTTAACAGGTTTGGAGGACCCACTAAGATAAGCCAAGAGTCACCCGAAGTCATCAGAAATGGTGTCACAGACACCAGCCCAGACACTTTTTTTTTTTCCTTGTCTCCCACAGGTGAATTCAAAGTGGTGATAGAACTTTGTTGAAATTTGTTTTTCTAACTTTAATTCTATTCTCTATTATTTTGCTTTTCTTTTTGTTTCATTTACAAATGATGAGTTATTTCCTGTTGGTAGCTGCAGTGATTGGAAATTTGGAAATCTCTGTAAATGGATTAATGTATTCTAGAGATCTATTTCCCTGCTGGGTGAAAAGCGATAGAGAATAGATTTGGTTAGTGTTCATCTATTGTGAGTTAAAATCAGTTAGGAATATATGCCCAGGAGGAAGGAAAACAACTTTGATACTGTAATTCTGTAGTGTTCAGTTTTTGTATTTGTGTTTACTTTTCAGCTGTGGCTGAAATTGAAGAATTTCAGGTGTACACGCCCTGGATCTATACGTGTGTGTATGTGTCACTCAGAAATCCCGTTACCCCTCATTGTTAATGTAGGAGGTTTTCTTATTTCCAGAAAGCATTCTTAAATTAGAGCATAAAAGCCTTAAAAGGAGCTCTGTTTTGACTGGCTTATAGAGATAAATAAGGACATACAATAAATTAAATATTCTTCAAATTATCAGAAAATTAAACTTATAATTCTTTGAGCTCTCCCTGCCTCCCTCAATTAGAAACTCTCATTGAATCTCCTTGCTTTTCATGGCAACAGAGTAATCTGCATAGTTCCAATAAGGATCTGTTCTCCTTTTACAAAGATATAAATGGAAAAATCACTTATGCAACCAAGGCCTTGCATGGAATATTTGAGAATGATGTTTATTTAATCATAATGACGAGTCACTTATAAAGGACTGAGGTTGACTTTCTGGTGCCAGTGTTAACAAAGTCCTCCCAGAAAAACTAGCGTGGTACACGGCTAATAGGATTTCCATCGTGGTAAGGAAGGCCACATCCTGCAAGTCCAAGAAGCTTGGGATATTTGAAACAGCTCTAAATAGAAGACCCAAATTTATAGGTCCTTCAGTTGGAATCTGGAGAACAAAATTTCTTGGCCTTGACTTACCAACCTTAGGATAGCAAATAATAAATGATTTTAGAAGTTCAGTCTGAGATTCCTTATGAAAGCTTTCAGCAAAATAAGCTTTAGGTGTCCTAAACAGTAATTTAACATTCTTGCTTCCTCAGTGCAAATAACCCAGCCAAACCTAACAAGACCAGCCTTATTTTGTGAATAATTTTGTTTGAGATAATTTGAAAGAAAGAAGTAAAGATGATAAACAAGTTTTCTTTTTAAGTCTTGAAATAATCAAGAGAGATACTGGATGTACAACTATAATGAGATATCACAATGTACAACTATAATGCACCAATAAAAAATGTGGGGGAAAAATAATATTATTAAAAAAAAAGAAAAATACTGAATACATTTCAATGGAATGCTGGTATCTCCAGCAATTGTCTGAACTTTGGTATTGACTAGGCTATTTTACAACTCTGTAGATACTAAGGTTAATTTGAAAAACAAACAAACAAACAAAAAGTGAACAATAATGCAAATAGATCTTATCTACATTCATGAAAATAAAAATCTTTGGTGAAGGATTCTCTCTCACAGAAAAGCCAATTTTGCATCTATATGCAAATTTATTCTTGATCTACAAATGTGTCTGTTCTTTGAATTCTCCTTTGAACCAATTGTGACTTTTATAGATTTCCTCTTTTAATTGATGAGTTAAATAAAATCTCTGATATATGTTTATTTTTATTTGAATGGGAGTTATGATTTTACTTATCATCAAAAATTGTCCTTTAACACCATTGTTTTATTAAATCCTCAGATCATTCTCACTTTCCTGTTGAATAGATTAGGAATTGGAAATTGATTCTTTTTGTTATTCATTCAGCTAGTATTTCTTTCTCCAGAGCCTGTTACATGTCAGGGACTGATCTGAGGACTGGGGAATGCAGTGGTGAGCCACAGAGACTGCATAGACTCCAGCAGCAGAGAAGACATTAAATGAATTCACAAATACATGATTAGAAAATGTGATAATCTATGAAAATTAAAAAGAGTTGATTGCAGAAGTGGCTTTTACAGGTTGAGGTCAAGGTTAGGCATTCATTTTCATCTGGAATGTGATTGGCCTGATAAGGGGCAGCAAGAAGACTCAAGTGGCTAGACCTGGAGAGAGCCGGACCAGTGGAGAATAGGGACACAGGTGAGGCCTGGGCCAGGCATGCCTTGATCATTTTTAGTCTTTATTCTTTTTTTTTTAATTGCTTTTATTTTTTAAATACATGACAGCGGAATGGATCACAATTCTTATTACACATATAGAACACAATTTTTCATATCTCTATTTTTATATAAAGTATGTTCACACCAATTCATGTTTTCATACATGTACTTTGGATAATGATTGATGTCCATCACATTATTCTAAGGGTTAGATGGTGACCTCTTGCCTGAGGTCATACAGGGCCTGAATTGAAAATTTAGTCTGTGAACCCATGTAACTTGGATTCTTAACCACTGGGTGTTGGGGTGGGGGGCACTTTCTCTTTTTGGATTTCGCCAGATAATTGTTTTTAAAGTAAGGAAGTTTTATCGTGCATTTTCCAAAATGAGTTTCTCTTGTGGATATTGTTTATGTTTCCCGAATGCTGAACTTGCCTAGCCCCGGGGTAAGGCTTAAATGACATTTAAACACATCAAGAACACCTGAAAAATCTTGACACTCAAGCCACATTTCTGTGGCTTGTGCTTTCCTGATGCTCATATTACCTTGCATAGTACCAGACATATGACAAGGACTCTATAAATATATGTTGATTAATTGGCTGATTAATTACAATTATTATAGTAGACCATGTGTTCTTTGGTAGATATTATAGAGATAAAAATGCAATTTTTTTCTTGACCAAGTGGCTATGATTTACCTTTGTTTTGTAGCATCTTTTTTATTTGTTAAAATAAGGATTAATTGATTCATTCATTCACTGTTTCTATCCTAATTTGATCTAGAGAAAATATGCGATGATACCAAAGCAAGAAATAGAAATTCTGCTGCTGTTACTCAGTATTCCCAGGGCATAAGCTAACCAGAAATTATGTCACAAAGATTCCTGAGCAATGGCTCAGAACTAGGAAATAGTTACCATTGTAGAACACTTGACAAATTTACAGACTTGTATTGATCTTGGATTCCCCACCACAGTGGATGAGAGGTCAGCAGACAGAGGCAACAGTAGCCAGGAGATAGAATGTCCAGGCACCAGAAAAACCCCTGGGAACCAACTCTGGGTCCTAAATACTCCAGATAACAAAGATAAAGTGAGATAGGAGTATCTAAAGACCATCCTACCCAGTTGTATTTGAGACAAGAAAAGGGATCTACTTAGGCTTACTTTTAACACTTCAGCCAATTAAATTGAATGGTAGGGAAAAGTAAAGAGGGTTACACAATGACATTCAAACCTTAGGCATTCATTCACTTACTCTTTCATTTGTTCATTCATTCATTCAACAAACATTTAGTATCTACAAAATGCTGCATATGGTTGTAGGCAGTAAAGGGATAAGGAGATAAAGATGATATGGTCTTTTTGCTTAAAATCTAAAAATCCATTGATTTCACAACACCATAATCTAGATTAAGCTATGCATAGCTTAAATGCCAGTTACATTAATCCTGACTTCATGTTTCTGCATAGTAGAATACTGAAATAAAATTTTAAAATGCTCTCAGAATAGCACCAGAAATTATTCAGAAACTTGATAACTTCTAATAATACCAGATAAACACAATAATTATAATAAATAATAACACCTAAATCAATAATAACATCTAAATCAATATTAAATCCATGGAATGATGGGTTTTAGAGGAGGAAGGGACTCTCGTGACCATATAGTCCAACCTCTTGATTTATAGAGGAGGAAATACAGGCCAGTGCCAATATCTGACTTGTCACTTAGGAAAAGCAGTGACTGAGCCAGAGCTCAAACTTAGGCCCTGACCACCTCAGTCCCCTTCCTTACATCCTTAAACACGTAACATGGCTCCTGAGTCACTAACCTTTACTGGCATCCTTTTGTAAGACTGGTATGGGGATGAAATAGGGATCCGTGCGATGAGAAGAGGGCATAACCGTGAGGTTGGGTACAGTGGACCCTTTCATTAACTTCTGAGCCTTCACCTAGTTGATAAAAAAAAAAAAATTTCGTTTTCAGCAGACATTTTTGCCTTCACAATGAACACAGTTTTCTTCTTGTAAACAATAAATAAGGTTATGAATAGTTTCATTAAGTTTTAATAAAGTAGCAATATCAGCTCTGATTTCATTCTTCGTGAGTACCCTGTGCTATTGTCTACTGTCAGGATTTTGTGTAATTTAAAATAGTTAATTAAATCCAATTAACATGTGGTGATTTTCACTATGCAAAGTCAGTATAGTAGTTAATAAAGGAACTATTAAGATTTTGTTCAATTTTAATGACTACAATATAAAAGTGCTAAATCTTAACCCAGGAGGTTTTGAATACAGCAAAGTTTTGTATAGACACATTTCCTAGGAAATAAATATTAGTTTTGAGGTAAAAAAATAAAATGAGAAAATTTAAAGATAAACATATCATTCAAAATTAACAGGTTAAATATAAACACTGAATTGACTAGTGCAGATCTCAGAAACTATTAAAGATATGATGTCTATATCAGTCACAGGAGCTAATTACTTTTCCTAAAGCCATAAAATGCTTTTATTATAGTTATGAAATATGAATTATTTCTATTAAATGGTTTCTAGATTTTAAAGATTATTTGTATTGTATATAAATCACATTTAATTGTATGGCCCAAGTACACTATTTTTACCTTTATGATGGGAGATTATGAATTACCTGGGCCTCTCAGCAGGGAAAATGCAAACTGTCTGGTATTTATAGACTGATTTAAATTTTCAAGTCATTTTCCAAACATTAATTAATTTGCATAACTTCCAAGGAAAGTAGGTAATGGTTTGCTATTTAATGAAGAACTCAAGACTGAAAGTTAGTAGACTTGCTTCAGGTCACACAGGGTGCTAGATGTACACAGATTATTCTGTTTTAACATAAGTCCAAGTTTACAGTAGTGAAGTTTGCTACTTGACTCAGACTTACCAATGTCTATGCTGAAAGGTCCTCATTAAGGCGGGAGGATCTTGAAGAAAGGGAAATTACTCTAAAATCTTGCAGGGGGTGGGGAAGAAAATCACTTTACAAATTAAGTATTTATTGACTGAGAAATACCTGTGTGGACAGGTGTTAGGAGAGACCCTGCTGCCAGGATGTGGTTTTGAGGGGAAACTCTAAAGCAGCCTCTACCCCTATGAACGCTGAACTCAGCTGACATTTAGCAAATAAATAAATGGAATAATATTATGTGTGTATGTGTGTGGGGGGTGTTGTTTTGGGGGCTCAAACCCAGGGTCTCACAAATGCTAAGCAAATCCTCTACCAATGAGATATTCCCCAAGCCCACAATAAATAGTATTTTAGTAGGCAAGTAAACACAGTCTCCTTCTGGGCGAGTTGGAAGGGGAAGAAGGGTCCCTGGATGCGTGGGAGGGAACTCCAGTGTCACTGGTTGCTCTTCCTCATCCTCTGCTCCCCCCCCCTTCTCCCTTCCAGACACAAGTAGGGTCCAGGATCTCCTAGTCAGGGAGGCTGAGATAATCCCCCAGTGCGCTGCACCCCAGGGGCAGTGTATACATAGCAAGGACCTACAGTATCAAAAAGGGTAGGGTGTTTGTCTGACTGATATTAGGGTCAGCGAAGCAAAGGCAAACTGAAGGAAGAGAGAAAGATGCCACTTCCATAAAATTGTCAAGCACTGTGAAGATGTAAAATATAGGTTTGGCCAACTGAAAGCCCAGAGCATAATTTATCTGGGTTTTCTGAAAGCCTTTGATAAAGAACACCTGACAACGGGGCTGTTGAAAGCTAAAGTAGCAGGATCCAGCATAAAACAATGTAAAGAAGGACACAGAAGGGGGGATGGAAATCAGGAGCTGTCTGGATTCTGCCTGGGAATAAGCACAGCCATAATGTTGCTTTCTTAATTCTTTAAATTGCATCAATCTAAACAATGTAAAAACCAGACCCAAGGTCTACGCTGAAAAGACAGCAAGAGGAGTGTGTGTATAGGGGCAGACAGGGAGGGTTGTAGCTTACAGAAATAAAATAAATCCCTCAGACAGTGTCACTAGATGTGAAACACCCACCATTCTATCCCATTCCCACGGTCAGGATAACCGCTTCTGCATACGCTTGGTTGGAGGGAGAAGGAATACAACAACCTTCGGTATTTACTGAGCACTTACTATGTAACACTAACTTTAATACAAAAAGCATTAAATTTCACGAGCAATGGAAAAGCTAAGGGCTATGGGAGTGCAGAAGAGGGAGCAATTAACTGCCTGCTGGTGCTGCAGAAGGCTTTCCAGCGACTCTCCGCCCTGACTGGAAATTAGGATCACTTGGGAAGCTTTTTAAAAATACTGCTGCCTGGGCCCCAACCCTGGGCAATTAAATCAGAATAGCTGAGTTGGGGCCTGGGTCTTGGTATTTTTCTAAAGCTCCCCAGGTGATTCTGATGTGCAGCCAAGGTTGAGACATACTGCAGTGAATGATATTTAAAATGCATCTTAAAGGAGGCATCGGGTTGCATTAGGTGGAGGAGAAAGTGCAGTCACTGGTAGAAAAAAAGATAAAACCACAGGATGAGGGGCTGGGGCTGGGGCTCAATGGTAGAACGCTTTCCTCCCACATATAAGGCCTGGGTTCGATCCTCAGCACCACGTAAAAATAAATAAATATATATATTGTGTCCATCTACAACTAAAAAAAATATTAAAACAAAACCAAAACCCAACATGAAGACTTCACCATTGAGAGGAGGAAAGGAGCGCCATGTGGCTGGACCAGTGGGCACTAATCAGGAGAGGGCTGGAGAAGAGACTGGAAAGGGAGGTTGAGAAGAATGCGAATTAAAGGCAGCTTGATGGATGTACTCATTGCCCAACAAGTTCAAATATCATCTTCTTCTGTGCTTTATGTTGTCTCTTAGGTGAGAATCATGCTTTGTAGTTTGTGAAATATAACATGAAATCTTGTATAGTGATATAATAAAAATATCATATTATAAAACAGCCATGTTATAAATAGAACAATGTCTTTTATATCTGCTCCTTCATTACTATTTCTAAAACTGAAAGCCAGAACTTTATTGCTTTATGACTAAATCTTCTACAATAGCTTGTAATTTTCTGAAAATTTAAAAAATATATAAAACCTGAAAGAAGAAAACAGCAATCATAGTCTCATCAGCCAAAATTAAACATTGTTGGTATCTTGGTATATTTGCTTCCAGTGTTTTCAAATAGAAAAAACATTCTAGTTTATTATTCCGGTACAGATGATATATGCTCATTATAAAGATTCCAAACAATGCAGAAATATATAAGATGAAAGTTTAAGAAACCATGCCAGATATCATTAGGAGATCCATCATTCCTGATATCTTTAAAATGATTGATGCATCAATGTAAATAAATAGGATTTCTATTACATTATTAAATTTGACATGCATTTATAGGACAAAAAAAGAGCTGAATTAAACTCAACAAATTATTAAACCTCAAATATTTCTTTAGCACAAGGTTTCTTTGAACTAAGGAAGGTCCTCTGCACAGGCTGGCAAGTTTTTTCTTAAAGGATCAGACAGTGGATGTACCAGGCCTTTGGGCTTGGTGCAGGCCTGTCGGTATAACTGGAAACCAACAGAGAGTTTGGAAATAAAAAGGTGAATCTGTGTGCTATGGTTTGAACATCTGTGCCCCCTCTGATTCATATGTGGAAATCTCCTCTCCAACGTGATGATATTAGGAGGTGGGTTTGGGGGAGGCAATTAGGTTGTGAGTGTGGAGCCCTCAAGGATGGGCTTCTTGCCCTTACCTAAGATAAGGCCTGTCTTTTCCACCAAGTGAGAACACAACAAGAAGTTGCCATCTACAAACCAGAAAGCAGGCCCTTACTAGACATCAAATGGAAAAGCTTTGATTTTAGACTGCTCAGGCTCTAAACTAGGAGAAATGAGTTTCCGATGTTTTGAGCCACCTAGTTTATTTTCCCTCGTTATGGTAGGCTGAATGAACTAACACTGTATTCCAGTGAAACTTTATTTACAAAAACAGGTGGTCAGCCTTCAGGCAGTAGTTTGTAGACCTCTGCTATATGGTTAAATAAAGGTAATTATGAAAAACATTTGGAGTTTTGTTGCCAAGTGTCATTACTGTGGACAGTTTATCCCAGCTTCAAAAGATGAGAACATTAGAGTTCTCTTGGGACTCCCACCTCCTCTCCCTCACCACCCAATTTTGGGTTATTGTTTCTACATTTTTCATATTTATAATATTCACATTGTGTTTTGATTCCATAATTGCTATAGTTGTTTCGTTCTGCTTGTACATGAATCCAAAGCTTACCAACAGTCTTTTTGTCATATGTTTTCTATACTAGAATTCTTTATTTTGATTGATTTCTTAATAGACTGGTTTTGGTTATCAAACAGTTACTTCCAACAAGTGTTCCTGGGTCCTTCACTTGCCAGAATCTTTATACCTGACTTGCCCCTGGAGTCATCCTTTCTGTTTTCTAAACTTTGTGGACACTTTCCATTGTCTTCTATGATGAATATTGTGAAATCTGGTGCCAGTCAAATTTTTTTTTACCCTTTGTAGGTGATTTAACTTCTTACTGCCTGGATGTCTGAAACATTTTTTTTTGTCTTTGAAATTTACTTACCTATGAAGTAATTTATGTTAAATATTCTAAATAAAAGTTTTCTGGGATTCAGTGTTTTCTTTCCACCCACAGATTCAGTTCTTTGTTTACTTTGGGAAAATTAATATATTAATGACTATATCTTCTCTTTCCTTTCCTGGGTTCTCTGTTTTAGAGACACCAAGTATCCTTAGGTATGGCTCATCTTTGGTTTTCATATTGTGGTACCTAACTATTCATTCTTTACAGCGTGCTACCTTTCAGAATAGGACATCCAGTTTTAGATAAGCTCATGGCTATCTAATTACAGACCACATTTCCCAGTATCTCTTATGGCTAAATGTGAGTATGTGACCAAATTCAGGCCAATAAGATGTCAGGGGAACCTCTAGGTCATATCCTCAGAGGGCTTTCCCTGGACTATATCCTTCCATATGGGTGCAGAGAGGAGCTAGCTTCACCATAGGAGTGAGAAAGTCCTGCAACCACTAAAGGAGGTTATGGAGCTGATGGACCCAGTGGTAGAAGGAACCACTTGTTGGATGAGCACATGGAGCAGAGTTGTCATGCTAGACTTGGACTTCTCCCTGTGGACTGTTTTGTGAGTGAGAAATAAATTTGTTCAAGTCATTACACTTTTTTGTTTTTTTTCACGGCAGTGTAGTTTGTACCAACCTGATATGCATATCTTTCAGCTTCTAATTAATTTTCTTTGTCTTTTCCCTCTGCATTTACTTACAGTCTTTTCTTACAGTGCTTACAGTCTTTTCTCCATATCAATATTTCAATATTCAGTAGTGCCTGTTCTTTCTATTTATAGTTTATTTATTAGTTCCATAAAGTATTTTGGTATTCAATTTGTTTCCATATGTCTGAAATCTCCCTTTTTATCTTGTTTTACTATTCTATCATCTCATGTTTGAGCTCTAGTTTTACTTAATTTATGTTCTTGTCAAGCTGTGCGATTATGTGAAGATATTGTGAAAAAATTCCTTCTGTTCCTTGAGTCATAATTTTTTAGACACTCTTTTGCAGCCCGCAATTTCCCTCCTTTGTCCTCTCCCGCCCCTTTCTTTTGTTATCTGTGGGTGAGACAGTGACATGGAGAAAACACAATGACCATAATAAATAAGTAGAATGACCGTATTGTTTCTTTCTCTCTCATGCATACATGGGCAGCTCATCCAGATATTCTACTTACTCTGATGCAGGATCTCCTCCCCCATTTTCTGGTTCAAGTGTATTTTCTCTCCCAGCAACGTGTTAAAATTGAGATTTCTTCACCTTTATGTTACCTGAGGGCTTGGATGGAGGAAGCCTTGGTTGAGCGGATATGTAATCTTTGTTAAAATATTTAGGCCCTTCTCCCTCTCCCTAGGTGTTTTTTTTTTTAATGGGTACCAGGGATTGAACTCAGGGGCACTTGACCACTGAGCCACATCCCCAGCCCTTTTTTGTATTTTATTTAGAAACAGGGTCTCACTGAGTTGCTTAGCACCTTGCTTTTGCTGAGGCTGGCTTTGAACTCGTGATCCTCCTGCCTCAACCTTCTGAGCTGCTGGGACTACAGGTGTATGCCACTGCACCCAGCACTCCTAAGGTTTTGATAAACATCCTATATCAGGGCTTTTCTACCTCACTGAGGATGAGAACATTTCTTCCTACCCTTAACCCCAAGGGCTTTGAAACATCTGGGTGGAGAGACCTGAAACTGTCATTTCTCTCAGGAATAATCAGACACATCATGTCCCAATTTCACCTGTGATCTTTTTTTTTCTTCTCCTTCCTTTCATTTTCTTTTTTTGTAAACAAAGCTTTAATGAAACATGGCCCCACCTGCTTCTTCTAAGTCTCCTTAGAAGAGAGAGAGAGGAAAAAAAAAAAACCCACTTGATCATCTTCTCTCCAGATTTTATATTATTTCTGAGAATTCCAACAAATAGCTAATTTGATTGTGTTTCTGAGGAGTTGGAAGGGGTTGGGACTGAAGCCATATGGCCTGTCTTTACTCTGCTCCAAAATCTCCTGCTTGGTGAATGGTTAAAATTGTGTGCAACTTGACCTAGTCCCCTTCCCCATATTATGAACAGGGAAACTAGCGAGCAGGAAGGAAAAATAACTAGGACACATATCTAATCAATTTCAGAAACAGAACTAACAGTGCATGTTGCTGCTTCATGGCCAGTCAGAAACAACATGTCCCAGCTTCCCTTCCTGTTTCATGTGGCTTTGTAGTTCTGGCCAGGAGTATAGGAACCGTGGTGATCCTACCGGTTGGAATACTAATGTGGTGGTGGGAGCTGAGCAGCCCTGTCAGGTCACAATATGGAAAAGTGCCTGTTCAGAGGTGAGAGCAATAAGGTGGAGAGTGTGTGCGTATCTGAGGTTGGAGAGCTGCCATGTTAGCCATGAACTGATTCTGCTCAAACTGTACATGAGAAGGCATCAACCTTAGTCATGCCTAACCTAATGTTATTCATTTTTACATTTGTTGACCTCATATCTCAAGCATTTTTATTGACTCAGATGGTGTCCCTCTGTGGCAACTTCTCAATTTGCTCAGATTACACCAACTTTGGGAAAAAATAAAAATTTGTTTCATTTTTCAAATTTGGGGGTATCTGAATATTTCAAACTTCGTACATAAAGCAAGAATGTTTTGCTGTTATTTTATATCATATTTTGAATTTATATAATTTAATTTCAGCATTACTAAAATTTGGCATCTCTGTTCTTGAATCTATCAAATTTCTGTCACCCTTTAAAAACTAATTTTAAGGTAAATTCTTTTAGGAAATAACTTCTGATTTCTTTATCCTCAGAGTCCCTATATCTTTTTATGTACTTCTCTTATTACATTTTAACATATAATGTAAGTATTTGTAGACGATCTCAAAGGCATTACATAATTCAGAACTTATATAATTTATCATCTCATTTGAAGAATGACTGCAGTGAAAAAAACTTTTTTTAAATATCACAAGTTCTACTGGGAAATAGAAAATAACATGGATGTATTAATAGCAAATATTTTCTTTTTGATAATGGTAGCACAATGGCAAGATACAATAATGGCCTATGTACTCTACTGGAATGGTAGAGTCGCTTATAACAAACTAACTCTTCTGAAGATAACCATTATAAACTCTTATCAAAATATTAAAAAACAGGGTTTAAAAAGAGGGTTTAAAAAAGAGCAGGCAGAAGCTAGAGGGGAGCTGATCCTGAAAAGGGTTGAGATTTATGTGTATGTGACTTCTGGTCTAAAAGTACTTCTTAGCCTGTGAGTTGAGGAATGACTGTGGATCAAGAAGAAAATTACAGTCTTACTGACTTGAGAAGTCAAAAGATAGAATTTAGGGCTGTCATAAAAGCTGAAAATATGGTGAATCCCAGAAATGAGGAAGTTGTAAGGAGTAGGGGGGGCCTCCAAAATTTGCAAATACATGGCATATAAATCCTTGGTTGACTTCTGAGCCACGCATATATAGAAGGGATCCTAAGAAGCCCAGCAAAAATGCAATAATTAAAGGTTTAAAAAAGCTGAGCAGAGTTCAGCTACTACCAACCATGGCAAAGACAGAGTTTAAAATTTGAATCTGGTCAAATTAATGTCCTACTTGAATAGGTATCAACATGTTAGAAAGCAAAGCAACAGAATCCAAAGTCTCTTCAACATATCATTTATAATGTTTACAACAATAAAAGTTACTGTACAAGAAACAGAACAAGGTAGCTTGTAGTTTAAAAAAAAAAAAAAGTAGTTAACAGAGAGACCCAAGGTGATGCAGAGGCTGGAATTAGCAGATAAGAATTTTAAAGCTGCTATTAAACATATTTTTAAAACCCCAAAGGAAAATATGATTATAATGAATTAACATATGGAAAATCTGTTGGTGGAGAAATGATAAGTATTAAAAAGGAACCAAATAGAAATTCTAAAATTATAAATAAAATAGCTAAAATGACAAACCCATGCTGGGTGCAGTGGCACACACCTATAATGCCAGTGGCTTAGGAAGCCAAGGCAGGAGATTTGCAAGTTCAAAGCCAGCCTCAGCAACTTAGAGAGGCCCTCAGCAACTTAGCATGATCCTGTCTCAAAATTTAAAAAAAAAAATGAAAAGAGGGCTAAGGATGTAACTCAGTGGTTAAGTGCCCCTGGGTTCAATCCCGGGTACCAATAAATGAATAAATAAATAAAATGACAAATTCATTAGATAGGCTTCATACTATTTTGGAGTGGGCAGAAGAGAGAATAATGAATGTGAAGAGAGATCAATAGATATCATCTAATCTGAAGAGCAGAAAAAAAATATTAAAAAGGAATAGCTCCTCCATGACCTGTCAAGCAATATCATGTTGTACAATTTGCATGTATTTAAGGTCCCATAGAGAAGAGAGAGAGAATTGTGAAAAAAAATATTTTTAAAAATAATGGTCAAGGGCTGGGGCTCTAATTCAGTAGTAAATCTTTGCCTTGCATGTGTGAGGCACTGGGTTCCATCCTTAGCACCACATAAAAATAAATTAAGATACTGTGTGTTCATCTACAACTTTAAAAATAATTTAAAAATATTTTAAGAAAATAATGGTCAAACATCCCCCAACTACAAGCTTACATGTAGATCCTAAAAGCTTCATGCAATGAACTATAAGCAAGACAAACAAAGAAAACCGTGGATGGGTACACCATGATTAAACCTGTGGAAGAAGAGACAAAGAAAAAAATATTGAAAGTAGCCAGAAGAGAAAACACATTATATGTAGGAGAGTAATATTCCAAACTATGGCTGACTTCAAAATTTTAAAGCACTGAACAAGAAAACAAAAGATTAATACAATTTATAAGCCCCAGCAAGAGTAATCAAGAAAAAGAGAAAGGTAAATTGCCAGTATCAGAAATAAAAAAGGATTCTTATCTATATTTCCTACAAACATTTTTTAGAAAAAGATAGTAAAGGGATATTTTATGGCAATAAATTTGACACTGTAAATGGGGAGATTCCTTGCAACACCCACACTACCAAAACTGACAGAAGAAGAAATAAAAAACCTGAATAGCCCTATCTTTTAAATAACATCCTCATGGCACAATGGGGAATTATGCAGAGATCAGTAAATATGTGCCACTAGAAATAAAAGTGACATAGGTTTCTAGAATGGTTAATGTCAAAGTCAAATCTTTAGGAGTCTCATGATACAGAGACATGAATTTAAAAAGGCAGGATTAGAAAGCTGTATGATAGAAAGGCTCCAGTTATCCCTTTTTCAGATACAGTCATAGGCCACATAGTGATGTTTCTGTCAGTGATGGACTGCACCTACAATGGTGGCCTCATCTGATTGCATGGAACTGAAAGATTCAGTGATGTCATGACACGATAGCACAATGCATTCCTCTCATTTGTGGTGATACTGGTACAAACAAATCTACCATACTGTCAGTCATTAAAAAATACAATGTATACAATCACATACAGCATGTAGTACTTGATAATGGTAATAAACAACTGTGTGACTGAATAATCTATAAGTGTATTCATTACATATACATTATAGAGCACAGTCCTTACACTTACCTTTTTTTTTTTTTTTTTGTAGTTGTATATGGACAGAATTCCTTTATTTTATTTGTTTATTTTTATGTGGTGCTAAGGATCAAACCCAGTGCCTCACACCTGCTAGGTACGTGCTCTGCCACTGAGCTACACACTTAGTTTTAAAAATGTTTCCTGTAGGGGCTGGGGTTGTGGCTCAACGGTAAAGCACTCACCTGGCATGTGCAGTGTGCTGGGTTTGATCCTCAGCATCACATAAAAATAAATAAATAAAATAAAGGTACTGTGTCAAACTACAACTAAAAAATTTTTTTTAAAGTTTCCTGTAAAACAGTATATTATATTACTCATGCATCTTTTTAAAAAAATCTTTTTAAAAGTTTTTTTATACCTTTATTTTTTTTTATGTGGTGCTGAGGATCAAACCCAGTGCCTCACTCATGCTAGGAAAGCACTCTACCACTGAGCCACAATCCCAGCCCCAGCCTCATGCATCTTGTGTTTATCACATCTCTTCATTGCGTCATTTTCTCTTGTGCTTGATTTAATCTCATTTGTTCATCATTATTTGAGGAGAAACAGGCTATTATATATACATGTGTAATATTATAAAATATGTACTATATCATATATAACACACACACACACACCATATAGCCTAGGTGTGTGCTAGCTGGCTATACCATCTGGGCTTGTGTCAATGCACTCTGTGACTGTATTTGTCACTCTTAGCAGCATAGAACAGGCATGAACATGGGGATGGAAGTAAGTGGAAAGTTTCTCAGTGTAAGTCGCAACACAACACCATGAACTGGGTGGGGTTGGTTAATGAATATCTTGGCAAAAGCAGTGTATCAATGTCTGTTTCTATTAGCAGTCAAGTCTCACTGCTGCCCAAATAGGCAAAGTCTTCAGGGAAGCCAGAGAGGAGCAGAGGGAGTGGGAGAGGGAGGGAAGGAGGGAGGGGGAGAGGGAACACAAAAGAAAAGGCACACCTAGGGCATTGTTTCAGAACTGGAACCCGGCAAAGGGGTCTTAGGATGGAAAGAGGTCATTAGCAGCAGAGTGACAGTGGGATTGTGAACAGAGACTCAAAGAACAAGCTGCACAGAGAGGACCAAGGAGGAGACTTCAGAGGAAATACTGTCTTGAACACAGAGCGGTCTGAGGTGGGAGCTCTGCCCGCCTCATAGGCCCTGTACAGAACATCCCATAAAAAGTGAAGTTTATTATGATGCCCCCAAGCCCCTAAGAAAGTATTAACTTCCAGTAAGAGTGTGACTAAGGAGGGAAAGTATGCAATAAAGTTTAGAAGTTTTTCCATTAAAATAAAATCTAACACTTAAGCAAAATTTCCTAAGAGTGCTCCTCAGAATACTTTTGAGGGTTCTGGGAATCATAGGGAAAATGCTAACTGTACCTGCTCCTGTACAGTCACAATGGACATCAGCTCCAGGTGCCTCCAGGTGGCCTAAAAGTACAAAACCAGCCTCTCTCCAACCTTGTGTTTCCCAATTTTATAAGGCCATAAATGCCCCTTTCATGGAATATGTATTCCATGGAACATTCCAAAGAACCAGCATTCTTTGAAATATATTTTGAAAAAAAACTCATTCAAATTTTAATACAGAGCTAACAAATATATTGCTATAATTTGATAGAACATTCTGTTAAGTTAAACAATGACTGATAATTTGATTTAATATAAAACTTTTCTTCAAAGGAGCTTGAAACATATTAGACTTGGAATTTTTTCGCTATTTTTTTCTTGCTATATTTAATAGTACTTATTTGAGTCATTCCAAAGAAATTTTAATCTAGCAAAGTAATCACTAGAGAATGATAAGGTACTATCCATTTCACTTATGTCTGAATTACGTCTCACACTTGAAAAAATGAGTACACTTGAGACCACGCAAGAAGTGAGTTTAAATTGTCGACCTATCAGTAAAGATCTAAGGAAGATTTTACCAATGAGTTTATCATTTATTATAGAACAGTGTGCCAGTCTCTAGGCATTTTTGTTTAAATGCTGGCTGGGGTCATGAGTGGAATGAAGTTTGGTCCTCATTTACCTCACACCAGCAGTTGGGTTGGCACGCAGCTGCAGAACTGCTGGGGCTCTTTGTATTTAATTTGGCATCCCTTCCTGAGCAGTATTGAGACTTTTACTTCAATGACTCCACTGGGCTTTGCCATAATTTCTATGCTGTATCAGTAAAGGCTGCAGAAGAGATGCCTAAGCAAACCTGAAAGAAGGCTAGCAGCACTTACAGTTCAGGTATATTTGCCCAAGTCCATGAAGGTTGAATTAACCCCAAGTACAAATTAAGTCCATTTAAAAAATACAACATTAACTAATTTAGTAATAAAATGTATTATAAAGGAAAACAATCAGATCATTTTAATATGTGTGTGTGTTTGTGTGCAAGAGTTTGTTCTTTTTGCATAATTTCTCTTGCAGTAATTTTCCTAGATTCTGAATCAGATTGTCAAAAGAAAATATCTCAAATTCTGAGAGAGCTACCCATTGATTGCACGACTTGGCCATATATCTTAATCTCTGTGATCTTGAGGTCTTATCTGTAAAATGGGAGTACTGTCTCTGACATGCTCCAAGTATGAAAAGTGATAACAAATAAAAGTAACTGGGATAGGAGGTACGTTAGTAACAGGCACTCCACAATGTGCTATTAAATTTTAATTGGAAAATGAAAAACATCAATGCCTTCTGCAAATTTTATTTTTATCAGAATAGAAATGCAATTTCACCTGATTCTGTTTGACCTGGCATGTTGGGTCCTAATTGGGGAAGGAAGAACACCAACAGAAGTAGATTGATCAGAACCCGAACTGTGCATGTCAGAACTAGAAGAGATTTTTCAGATGACTTGATTTACAACCTAAAGTTGCAAATGAGTAAATGAAGGCCCAAGGAGCATTGCCCCCAAATCATACAGATCCAGGATTAGAGCCCAGTATTAATATGGACTTTTCTTGACCACATACACACACAAGGATAGTTAATATGCATGGGGTTAGAGTGCTTAAACAAATCTTCCTTTGACAAACTTGAAAAATAGTTCTTCTTTTATGATATTCTAATTTTTTTCCTTCCTTTTTCTTTTTTTAACATTTGACTTTAATTTAATCCATCTGGAGTTTTCTTTAGTGTAGAATGCAAGGTTAGGATTTAATTTAATGCTTTTCCCACTCAAATCATTTGCCAAGTGACATGGCACCATTCAACTAACAAGTCCTCCTTTCCCCACTGATTTATAGTGTCATCTTTATAACATTCTAGGTAACTTTTTATACAAAGGCCAATATGCTCACTTTTCTATTCCATTGATCTGTTAATTTTTCTATAGTGTACAATCATAATTACTGTATTTTTATCATAGGTTTTAATGAGTGGTATGAAAATTTCACCTTCATTAATCTTCTTTAGGAAAAAATGAGGCCTTTTGCCCATTTATTCTTCAAGATGATAAAAATTGGCAAGTTAAAAAAAATTAACATTTTACACAAACTCTAAGAATTTCCCCATAACATCCATAAGAATTTTCATTGGAATTACATTATATATGAAGATTAACGTGAGAGGAACTGGCACACTTGTGATAAACATTTTTTCATTTATTCTAGTGTTCTTAGATGTTGCTCATTAATGTTTTGTTCACACAAGTCCTGTACCTTTCATTTAAACATTATCATTAAGTACTTTTGATGTGAGAAAGAAGGAAGTAGGGAGGAAGAAAAGAAAGGAGAGGTGGAGGGAGGGAGAGGAGAGGATGATCTCACACACAGACATGGAAGACAAACCCATGAAAACAACTGTAATAATTATATCTGGGTGGAGGGATTGAGGGCATACAAATCTTTTTTTTTAACCCTTACATATTATCTCATTGTCTTCAATGAGAATGTGGAAGGAGTCATGATCAAAAAATTGGGGGTGGGAGTGGGGTGAACAGAGCCTTCCCCAACCAGCTGCTATGTTGACTGCCTGGGCTCTGGGCTCGAAGAACCAGTCCCAGGATTATGTCACAGCCACCTCAGGGAAGTTGAATGAAAGGCTAGGTTTAGGGGGAAGGAGATAGGGAGATGGAAAACTTATTATAGCCACGCCCATGAACTAGACCCTCCAGTTTTCTACAGAAACCTTCCTCTTCAAACATTTGATTCAATTATACTAAATTAAATCAACCATTTGTTAAGTACCTCCTATGCATAAGTATTTTATAAAGCACCATAGAGGATATCAAAGTGGGAGGGGAGAAGAGTCTCCTGCCTTCTAGTTAGCAAGAGGAAAAAACACAAAGTCCTGTTCCCATTCAAGGTACTGGTGTGAATGCACTAAAAGCATACTCCAGCAAGGGAAAATTCAATCCAGCTGAAGAGCTCTGGGAAGAGACATTTTTATGACCCCAAAGAGGCATATTCTACAAAAATTGTCAAGTGAGGTACATGGTATTTCATTACTTAGATTAACATAACACAGCCTGACTCATTTGCTCAGATGTGTAAATTGCTATTCAGAGTCATTAATCACACATACATAAATTAACAGCAAATTTATTATTGGATTCGGATCCCACTATGCTTGAAGACAGAAAAAATGGTCCCTGCCCTAAAGGGTTTACAGTCTAGATGGGAAAGTTTCCATCTTAAAAGTCCCAACTCCTCTTCTTGTTCTAGACCTTGAGTTAATACTTACTTGGTACTTTGTTCTTTTACTTCTGTCCTAGACCAGGGTAGAGAAATCCCTCCATCAAATCCTTAGTTACCAAGGAAGCAATTCTTTAATTGGCCCGGGGAAGTGGGGGAGTGGGGGTGTGTGGGTGTGTACCGAGGATTGAACTCAGGGGCACTTGACCACTGAGCCACATCCCCAGCCCTATTTTGTATTTTATTTAGAGACAGGGTCTCACTGAGTTGCTTAGTGCCTTGCTTTTGCTGAGGCTGGCTTTGAACTTGTGATCCTCCTGCCTGAGCTTCCTGAGCTTCCTGAACTGTTGGGATTACTGGTGTGCACCACTGTGCCTAGCCTTTTAAAAATTTTTTTAAAGTCAGATTTTTTCTTTATTTAATACATTCTAATAAAATAGTAACAGCTGTAAATAACACTTTGAAAAACACTTTTCTCCCCTATATCTGGAAGAAAATAAAGTCAAAGTATTCTACACAGTAGAAGGGAGACAACTGGTGATGTCTGTAGTTATACAGTTCAAGGTCTGGGAAATTTCTGAAACCATTTCCACAGAAACAATTCGTGAGTAGGTGCCAGATCTCCCTCTCAGATGATGGTCAAGCTCACCCCCTCAAAGCTACCCATGGGGCAAGTATGGAATGAGGATTAAGAAAGCCTGTTGGAAGTCAGGCTGATTTGAATTAGGACCTTTTGATCTTGAACTGTGTGACTTTGGGTAAGTTTTATTTAATGGCTTTTTACATCAGTTCCTCCAAATATAAAATGAAAGTAGCCATAGTACTTAAATCCTATGAGATAGTCCATGTAAAGTGTAGTTTCCACCATGCCCAGCCCAGAGAGGCCCTCTGAGATGCTAGCCAGTATATAACACGCCTGCAGTGTTTCCTGACAGGCAGGACTTTTCAGTGTAAAATGCAGCCTGGGGCAGAGGGGCAGTTCAGTGTCCTCCACAAGATGCAAACGGGGAAGTTGTGAAGGCATTGTCTTTCCTCCTGGTGAAATCTAGGTTCTGACTTGAAAATATGGTTAACTCCAAGCCAGTGGAAAGATGGTGACTCATATTTATCTTGAGATTTTAATGTTTGGACGAAATGACAACTCCATAAATAAGAGGGTTATGTTTTTAAAAATCCTTTACTGAAAGTCCTTCCCCTCTCCCGACAAAATACAGTCATGTTAAGCTAACCCAGCAGGACGTATAGAGGATACTTTGAAATGACTGGAGAAGAAGAAGCTGGGATAATGTTTTCTTAAGACCTTTTTTTAAAAATTGATGCATTATAATTATACATAACAGTATACTTTGTTGTTACATACCCATACATGCACATACTATAATTTGGTCAATTTCATTCCCAGTATATCCCCTTTCTCTCCCCTCTTCCCTCCTCCTGGTCCCTTTCCTCTATTCTACAAGTCTCCCTTCTATCTTCATAAGATGAGTTCCATAACCACCGCCCTCCCAACTTTTCTTCCCTTTTCCTTCCTCTAGTTCCACATATGAGAGAAAACATATGACCCTTGACTTTCTGAGTCTGGCTTAACAAAATGCTTTCAAGTTCCATCTATTTTCCTGCAAATGACATAATTTCATTCTTCTTTATGGCTCAGTGAAACTCCATTGTGTATATATACCACATTTTCTTTCTCCCTTCATCTTTTGCCAGGCATCTAGGCTGGCTCCATAGCTTGATTATCATGAATTGAGATGCTGTAAACATGGGTATGCATTTACCACTAGAGTATGCTGAGTTTAGGATAAATATAGAGGAGTGGTATAGCAGGGTCATATGGTGGTTCCATATCTAGTCTTCTGAGGAATCTCCATACTGATTTCCATAGTGGAAACATAGTATTCCCTTTCTCCCACATCCTTGACAATGTTTACTGTTTGTATTCTTGATGACTGCCATTCTTACTGAAATATGATAAAATATTAGTATGGTTTTGATTTACATTTCCCTGATTGCTAAGAATGTTAAACATTGTTTCATATATTTGTTGACCATTTGTATTTCTTCTTTTGAGAAGTGTCTGTTTGCCCAGCGCTGTGGCTCAGGAGGCTGAGGCAGGAGAATTGCGAGTTCAAAGCTAACTTCAGCAAAAGCAAGGCGCTAAGCAACTCAGTGGGACCCTGTCTCTAAATAAAATACAAAATAAGGCTGGGGATGTGGCTCAGTGGTTGAGTGCCCCTGGGTTCAATCCCCAGTACACCTCTGCCGAGAGAGAGAGAGAGAGAGAGAGAGAGAGAGAGAGAGAGAGAGAGAGAGAGAGAGAGAGAAAGTGTCTGTGTACTTCATTTGCCATTTGTTGGTTGAGGGGGGTTTTATTTGTTTTAAGTTTTTTTTAGTTCTTTATATATTAACTCTCTGTTTGAAGAGTAGCTGGCTAAGATTTTCTTCCATTCTATAAGCTCTTTAGTCACACTCTTTTTTTTCCTTTGTTGTTCAGAAGATTTTTAATTTGATGCCATCCCATTTGTTAGTTCTTGGTATTATTTCCTGAGCTTTAGGGGACCTATTAGGAAGTTATTGCCTGTTCCCTATATTGACCCCACTTTTTCTTCTAGAAATTGCATAGTTTCTGGTCTAATTCCTAGGTCTTTGATCCATTTTAAGTGACTTTTGTGCATGGTGAGAGGTAAGGGTCCACTCTCATTCGTCTACGCATAGATAACCAGTTTTACCAGCACCATTTGTTAAAAAAGCTGTCTTTGGGGGCTGGGGATGTGGCTCAGGCAGTGCTGTGCTCGCCTGGCATGCGTGCAGCCCGGGTTCGATCCTCAGCACCACATACAAATGGGATGTTGTGTCCGCCGAAAACTAAAAGATAAATATTGAAATTCTCTCTCTCTCTCTCTTAAAAAAAAAAAAAAGCTGTCTTTGGGCTGGGGTTGTGGCTCAGTGGTACAGTGCTTGCCTAGCATGTATGAGGCACTGGATTCGATTCTCAGCACCATATAAAAATAAATAAAGATCTTCCAATGACTAATAAAATATTTTTTTAAAAAAGGGTGTATTTTTCTGCAGTATATGTTTTGGCACCTTTGTCAAAAGGATTACTGTATCTGTGGGTTTGTCTCCATGTCTTCTATTTTATTGGTCTATGTGTCTGGTTTTTTCTTTTTGTTTTATTTGTTCTAATTAGTTATACATGACAGCAGAATGCACTCTGATTCATTGTACACAAATGGAGCACAACTTTCCATTTCTCTGGTTATACATGATGTAGAGTCGCACCATATGTGCAGTCATACATGTACCTAAGGTAATGATGTCCATCTCATTCCACCATCTTTCCTGCCCCCATACCCCTCCCCTCCTCTCCCTCCTCTTTGCACAAAGTTTCTCCATTCTCCCATTGTTTTTAGTTCAAATCACTAATTTATTTCATTCTTCCATTTTTTTATGCCAGTACCATGATGTTTTTGTTACTAAACCTCTGTAGTTTAATTTGAAATTGGTTACTGTGATGCCTCCAGCATTTTTTTAAAAAAACTTAGAATTGCTTTAGCTATTCTGGGTCTTTTATTCTTTCATAGGAATTTTATGGCTTTTTTTTTCTTCTATGAATAATGTCATTGGCTTTTTGATGGGGACTGTGTTGAATCTGTAGATAGTCTTGGGCAATGTGGCCATTCTAATGATATTAATTCTACCTATCCAATAACACAGGAGAGCTTTCCATCTTCTAGTGTCTTCAGTGTTCTATAATTTTCTTTAGAGAGAACTTTAATGTCCTTGGTTAGATTTATTCCTAAGTAATTTTTTTATGTTTTAAGGCTGTTGTGAATGGGATTTCCCCCCAATTTCTTTTTCATTGGATTCATTATTGATATATTAGAAAGTTGATGATTTTTGTATGTTGATTTTGTATCCCGCTACTTCGCTAAATTTTTTTTTATTAGCTCTAGAAGTCTCCTGTTCTATCTAGGGTTTTTCTCATATACTTCAGTTTTATTAGTCTATACTTAGACTAGTGACTAGGTGATATCTACCTCCTTGACCCAACTGGAGTGTTAAACTAGAAAAATAGGTCCATGATGATGTGTTCAACTCCATGTAGAAGCTAATTTTAATGACAGCCTCCAAACAGGAATGTAGTCTAATTAGTGTTATCAAAGACACTAAAGATCAGCTAAAGGTGAGTGAGTTTTCATAGTAGGAAATGAGTTAATAGGAAGGAAATGGTTAAGAACCAGTATGCTGCTCACTATGAAGAGGGGGATATTATCACTCATCTCACTGATATTAATGTCATATAAGGAGCTCAGCACAATGCAGAATAATTTGCATAGTCAATCTCAAGCAGATAGCAGCTATTTTTTTTTTTTTAAATAAGAAGTAGAATCAGAGAGTCAGGATTTTTCAGTGCCTACATAGCACTCACTTGACAGGAATGTATTCCTATCCCTTCGGCAGGTGTAGCTTCAACAGATGGATGCCTCAGACTATAAATGTGTGATGCTGCTCACTATGAAGATCGTCCAACTAATTACCCTTAGTCAGTTTCCCTGTTCACTAAGCAGCCTTCTGACTGGGCTTTCTGTGTAGCTTTCTAATAAGGATACAATATGCTCATCGAATCAGGCTGATTTGACCACTGAGGTCTGTTTGACCATTATATCTCTCCTTAGGATACATAAAGTGGCACTCCAGTTTATACATGAGGATCTTTAGAATCCAGTTGTACCCACGAGAGGATCAACTTGGGCAAAATCAAATCCTAATCCTGTAAAGTTGAGGGTCAGACCTTGGGCTGCGCTAAAGTGAGAGCTCTGTAGAGGGCTCCAAGCTGCCAGCCAGCTCTCTACATGACAGCAATATTGTCCTACCTAAAACCACACCTCCTTCTCTTTCTAAAGCAGAAGATACAAAATGCTGACTTGCCAAGACAGGGGCAGTCTGGAAACCACTGTAACCATTTTCTTCAAACTACATGGTTTAAATATCAGGAACTATATATATATATATATATATATATATATCCCCCCAGATTCATTTGGAAATCCAGCTGCAAAGGGCTAATTTGTAGTGGCTGCTTCCTGTAGGGGAGCTGGCTCCTCAGCTCAGCACTCCAGGAATGCAGACCAAGCCTTGACAGGGGCTGGGGCTGGGGCTCAGTGTACAGCGCCTGCCTAGCATGTGTGAGGCATCTGAGTTCGATTCTCAGCACCACATGTAAATAAATAAATAAAGGTTCATTGACAACTAAAAAAAAAAAAAAAAGCCTTTATACTCAGTCATTCCGATCGTTTATTACCTGTCTGACCCTAACACACCCAATGTGGTGGTTTCTATTTTGTTTTTTTTTAATTAAAAAAAATTTTTTTTAGTTTTCAGTGGACACAATATCTTTATTTTATTTCATGTGGTGCTGAGGATAGAACCCAGTGCCTTGCGCATGCCTGGCGAGCATGCTACCACTTGAGCCACATCCCCAGCCCCTCCTATTTTAAATAAGAACATTTTCTAAACATTTTTATTTCTTTTTGGGGAGGAGGGCACTGGGGATTAAACCCAGGGAAGGGCTATCATTGAGCCACATCCCCAGTCCAGCCCTTTTTATTTTATTTTGAGACGAAGTCTCAGTAAGTTACCAAGACTGGCTTCAAACTTGCATTCCTCCTGCTTTAGCCTCTGGTGTTGCTGGGATTCAAAGAGGAAAAGGTCAAAAAATAAGAAGCCTCATCCATAAATTTCCTTTTTTTCATTATTATTATAATTATATTATTATATTATAATTTTCCTTGTGTTATTATTATTTTAAATTTAGCACAAAGAGATGATAAACTTGAAAGCAAGAAACACTAGGATTAAAAAACGTCTCAGGTAGTCCCCTGGGCATTTCTGTGCAGGAATTGGTAAGAGAGTGAGGTGAGCTTGGGGCTAGGGGGAAGCTGAAGGCTGAAATTGTCTCTGGGGAGGTTGCGGGGAGAGAGGGCAGAACGTGTTTTGAGCAATCACCTCTCCTGTTCTCTATTTCTCCTTTCTTGCCACCACTACTTTCACACCAACAAGTCCTGCTTTGGGCTAATATTGGGGAGAGAGCTGAGTCATGGGGATGGGGATGGGGTAACAGGTAGAAGAATCCTAGATAGCAGTGGTGCACGCAGCACTAGGGCAGAAATAAGAAGAGGTTGGGAAGAAATCCCAGTCATCTAGCCAGACCAGGCCTTTGTTTGAAAGGGACAGAGTTGAATGTAAATGGCCAGAGAGAGGTGTTGCCTGTAGAACTCTAATTAGGCAGTTTCATGAACATCTAACAAGTTCAGGAGATAATGCTATTCAAGAAAGTACCATTGCTTTATAGCCAAAGGGAGAGGAAATAAAGCGTAATAATCAATGAGGACATTGAGGGACAGAAATTGTTCAGAAGCATCCTAAAGATGCCCTTCAGTTAGAGCAGCCAGAGAAGTGATCTAATTTCAGATTTCTGCCTTGAGCCCTTTCTTTTATGATCCTGACTGAGATCGCACAATTAGATTTCAGTGGCCCATTCAAGGCCGTCCATCCGTTGGCCTCCCATACCCAACCACACATCTTTTGGGTTTTCCCTTTGTAAAAATCCAAGATGATTAGGCAAAGCTCTGATGACTGTCCATTCCTCTCATTATTCTTCACCTCTGCCTCTGTTGAATTGCTGCTAGTACTTAAACTGAATGCCACCTCTCCTTTAGCTATGTCCCTCGGCTCCCCTTAGGCTTCTTTTAAGGCTCGCCTCCGACCATCACTGTTTTGTCTCACTTTGGAAACTGAAGGTTCCACAAGGCACCAAACACGTGTTACTATGGGAGTCACAGTCAGGGCCACCGCCCCAATGCTGACTCTGAACAACTAATTTTTCCTCTCGGCATAGAGTTGAGGGATTTCAGTTTTTGGAGACTAAGTGACGTGTTTATGATAACGAGGCTGATAGCAGTAGAAGACAGCAGGGTTGAAACCCACACCCTCACACTCTGGTTTTCTGGCCTTTTCCACTCAAGTGTGCATGACTGCTTTTCGACCTCTTCATTACCAACCATAAGCTGTTATTTTGGGGGCTGTTACTGATTATATCACTCTAGTATTTGGGGGTCATATTGCCCAACCTTATAGCTCAATAGTCTCCTATCTAGGGTTTTTCTCATATACTTCAAATATCTCCTCCAAATATCTTCTGGGTTTACACTGCACATTGGTGATTCAGAGACTCGCTTTTAAAGAAAGCACAGGGTGAATCACTTCAGTCTATGGGTACTTACTTCTGTTCTACCAAAGAGGCTTTAAAAGGTTAGGAATGTATACTTGAACTCAAGTACAGTTTAAGGAAGAATGGATGAGAATATTGGAGACCACAGCAATAGTATTTATTCATCTCAAGTGCCTCTCAGTAGATAATTAACCTGGGCTATGATAAAAACAATTCTATTAGGCCCATTTCTCTTGTAGCTAATGCTGTTGTGCTACTTGCTATAGTGTTTTTCTTCACTTCATTTTAAACAGAATACTTAACTATAATATTGCAAGCATTACCACTTTTTCCTGCTTGCCATGGAAAAGCACTACTAGTTATATAAAAGCATGAAGTTTTCTATTTTCACTCAGGAAGGTGCAATTCTTTTGAAAATCTGGGGTGGCAGTCTAGTCATACCCACTTTTTGGTAGGTTTTCTGCACAATAACTGAGAGAAGTAAATATTTAATACATAAAAAATGCAGCATTTTATGCTGGGCACAGTGGCACATGCCTGTAATCTCACAATACAGGAAGCTGAGGCAGGAGGATCACAAGTTCAAGACCAACCTCAGAAACTTAGTGAGGTCCTAAGCAACTTAGCAAGACTCTGTCTCAAACTAAAAAATTTAAAAAGCCGGGGATGGGCCTCAGTAGTAAATCACCTTTGAGTTCAATCTCCAGTACCAAAATAAACAAACAAATGAAATCCCAGCATGTTAAAGGTACTTTCTTGTTCTGATACATATTATTTGCCCCATACTGGACATTTGGATGAAAGAAAAGACCTATCACAGACAGTTCTAATTTAGGAAAATCATGAGTCCCTTTGGCAGCCTGGTATAGTCTTGGACCCCATCTCAGAATAATGTAGGGTTTTTATTGTTGTTGTTGTTTTATAAATTCATAAAGTAAAATTCATGAAATACATGGGAAACTTATTGTATTGAAATGTGTAGTTCTATCCATGGATCCCTCGTGCCTTATGCCTATCATAGATGTGACTTGGGCCCTACCTAATTTCAGATTCTTCAAAGTGGAATTATGAGTTACAAACACTATTTCATGGAATGGACTCAAATACTCAAGTCTAAAAACTAAGTCACAAAGTAAAGGGGCACAAAGTGAAAAGTGAGTCACACAGGGAGCAGCCTTGTTTGGTTAGGTCACTGGTAACCTGGGGTGATTCCAGAGCAATGCAAAGACTCCTTCTGGGACCCCCAAATCCCTCTCCTCCCTGTCTGCTTATGCTTAAAATCCCTTAACAGAACTGAACTCTTTCATTTTAATTAAATAGAGAATTTGTTCCTGTGAAAGTATAAATACCCATGAGAGAGGTAAAACTCTATGACAAAGATTTTTGAATTTATTTTCAGCAATAGAATCTCTTTTTTTAAATGCACCCTTACATAGAACGCTGGTATATAAATAAATTTAAGTTTTATAAGAATTTGCATAATTTTATTTATTAAATTATTTTATTTATTATATGAATATTTATATTATATAGGATATATATTTATTATTTAAATGTTTATATATTTATATTTTTATAAATATAAGTCAAGACTGGAGACAATGAGGCTGTTTTGGTCAAAGCAAGTTATAAAATCAAGAGTTATAGACAATAAATGGAGTCTTATATCCATCACAACCTACAATTTATTTATGTGTTTTATTTTACTTGGACAAGATGAAGAAAATACTGAATATGAAGCAATAAGTAATTTCAAATAGCTAAGAGTTTGTTATGACACTTATTATCTCAGGATTTTCTTCAGTTAAAATGATCCAGAAGCTTTCAAGAGTAGTAGCAATATTTTTGTTTCAAAATAGATTCACTACTAATATCCAATAACTTCTCATGTTCCTTGGTAATTAAGGATTAGTTAGTTGGTAAGAACTCAATTAGGGGAGATTTGACAACTAAATCCCATAATAAATTTGAATCTTTACTCTCCTTACTACCTAAAGTTAAGCAAGTAGTTTAACCTTAAGTCTCCGTTTCCTGATCTGTAAAATGGTTATAAAAATGGCACCTATTTTATAGGTAAGGATTAAACAAGATCGTGTGTGTAAAGAAAGCTCTTAGCACAGTGTCTGGCACACATAATAAATGCTACTATTATTAAAGGACTAAGTAACCAAAAATACGAGTGTCATGTATCATTTTAAGGTCCCATTTAAACTCCTTCTCGAAGATCTTGGCACCTTTCACTTTCAGATATTCACCCAGATCTTAAAAATAATCTTGTTTTGCAAGTTAGTTCAATTTTGAGTTGACTCTGTATTGTTGATTTGTATCTGCAATTGCAAACAAAGTAACATTGCTACCCTATACTGCAAAATGCAGGTTGCATAGCTCATTTTAAATCACCCAAGCAATCTATAATGCAATGTTATTATGATGCAACATGGGTTGCTGGGATTGCACAGTTGACAATTACACTGTGCCAAGTCAGCACCAGAGAACTTGCCTGGATTTTAATTGATGGCAGCACACCTGTGTCATAATACTGATTCCAGTTAATGTTGATGGAATACTTACTAGGGGCCATGCACTGCTTTAAAGTGCTTATAACATATTAGCTCAATTTAATCTTTGATTATTTTTAATGTTTATTATTGAATCATATATGAACAGATCTCAATTTCAAAATATGACTAGTAAAAAGTTATGACCTACCTAATTAAAAAACCTTTATAGAAAATTCAAATGCACGTATGCATGTATGCTCATGCATGCATGTGTGCATGTGCGCGCAGACACACACACATACACACACTCACTGAGTCAACCTAACATTACAAATTAACCCACCGATGGTCTAATGCATTAAAATTTGGTGTCTAACTTAAAAATACATATACTGTTCATTGTTACACTTTAGAATAGTTTAAGTATTTACTATAAAAACAAAATGCAAATTAAATGTTTACAATCTTTCTGAAACTCACTGGAGTTTCTAGCAATTTGAAAATCAGAGCATTAAGCCCTATTCCTCATTTATACTAGAGTGTGAAAGGAGTCAAATCAGATCCTTTTCTGAAAGCACAGAAGTGAAGAAGAGACAAGAAAGTAAGAAATTTTAAATACTAATTCATTTTTCAGAAAGGCAAGAACCTTGTTAGGCATTTATTACATATCAGCAATGTTGATATATTATCTGCAATTCCTATGACACCTTTGCAGAGTTGACATCACTATCCTGGCTTTACAGAAGAGGGAACTGAGGGACCTAAGATGTTCACTTCCTTACCTACAGTTCAATGAGAGCAGGCTCTGATCCACTTCACTCCAAGCCCCTCCCAAATGCCAGCTGCTCTCCATGCAACTACACTTTTTTTTATACCTTTATTTCACTTATTTATTTTTATGTGGTACTTGAGCCACATCCCCAGCCCTATACATTTTTTATAAAGCAGAAAGACCAGAAATGAGTGAGGTAGAATAACCTGTCCTAGAAATGGAAAGTTAGGAGTGAGACAGTATCAAGAACACAGGAGCAGTGGGGGCACAGGGTACACACCTGTAATCCCAGCAGCTTGAGAGGCTGAGGCAGGAGGATGGCCAGTTCAAAGCCAGCCTCAGCAAAAGCGAGGTTCTAAGCAACTCAGTGAGACCCTGTCTCTAAATAAAATACAAAATAGGGCTTAGGATGTGGCTCAGTGGTCGAGTGCCCCTGAGTTCAATCCCCAGTACCCCCCCCAAAAAAAAAAAAAAACAACAGGAGCAAGGTAGTTTCACTAATAAACCCTGTAGAATGACCCAGCAGGATGAGGAGGGGCCAGAAAAATGATGACTGCACTAGGAGACGGGACATTAGGCTTCGTAGCTCCGAAGCAGAGACTGGACAGATGAGAGAGGTCAGGTCAGTCCTCTCCTTAGCACCTGTTATGTGTCTGCTTGGTGCAATGGGGAATTTATAAAACAGTAAACAGAACAGACAATGAGGTTCCCATCCTCATATCTGGGTGGTAAAAAAGGCATGATCACATGCAATATTAAACAGTACCCCTGGGAGGGACCTCAGCAGCATTCCTGTTCCCTCTCTCTGCCCCCACAATATCATAAGTTCTAAATGACAACATAAAACAATGGCACAATACAAAAGGTGAGAATCACCAAATTGTAATAACTAATATTTTCCAAGCACTTCTTTGTACCAGAATCTTTGCTTAGTGCTTTGACTAAACTCATTTGAATCTCAATACCATTCCATGAGATAGGTCTTCTTACTAGGGACATTTTACTGATGCGGAAATGCAGGCTGTTTCCAGGAGCTGCCCAATCTAGTAAGAATTCACATCAGGCAGCGTGAAGTCCTACCAGGTGCTTTCAAGTTCTTCTAGGGTTGGATTGGGTACACATGCAGATCTTAGCTAGGAAGCTGAAGAACTGTATTGTTCCAAAGAAGCTAGAGAACTCACTACGCTTAGGTTTTTATGAATGTTATTTGATGGAAACGTAGCCTCCAATTGTTTCTCCCCACTTCCAGAGTGTGAGAGAGCCACACATCAGTCCACGTCACATCGCTTTCTTCCCCTCTCCCGTTACACTGAGAACAGCAAAGGCACATGGGCACAGGGGCCATATGCCCCTTCTCCTCCGCAACACCACCACCATATTGGTGGGCTACATTTTATAGGCTGTGAATTAGGAAGAGCGTGAACAGCTATGGTACTTTCAAAAACTCTTCCTAGGCAACCTGAGGAGAAAGTTCTCTGCGACTGAGGGAAGAAGGGATGCTATGCATTCTGTCACAGTCCTTGGGTAATGACCGTGTGTCATAAATAGGATATGGCATTTCAGAATGTCTTTTAAAGCTATTTCCTTTTGTTCGACTAATTTAATTTACCAAATGCTCCTGGGAAAAAGGAGGGGGACCAAGATGCTGACTCCACAGATCCTGAAAAATCAACATTTTCTTTTTTAACTGCTCTCAAAGAAAATTACATCTGATTGTTGTCTGCTGGCTCCCTCAAACTCTACCTCTGTCAAAATCCTGCCCCGGCAGGTGCGAGGAAGAATAGATGCAGAACTTGAGTGAATACCCACATCTGTTTTTGGAAAAAGGGAACAGAAGCAGCACAGAAGGAAGTAAAAGAGATAATTGCTGGCTTGAACTACAATACATTTTACTTGTGGGCAGAGGGCCAGCTTACAGCAGGCGGAATAGGCAGGCCCATCTTATTGGAATTCAGGGGTGGGCCTCCGTTCTTGTCCGGAGACAGCTGTAAACCAGCAGCCCATAGCATCACAATCAGGCACAGAGTTTTGTCAAGGAATGCTGATACGTACAGAAGCAGCTTTGTCTGCTTCCACTGCACCCCTGCCTGGTGAAATGACAGTCAATCTCTGATTCCAGATGACAAGAACTGGATAAAAACTTAAAACAAATGGCGACCTTTCAAAAGATTAATTTGTTTACCAACAAAATGTTCCCTCTTTGTCATCCGAGATGGGGGTGACCTTCACTTTCCCATATCTAGGCTGGAAGGATGCTGACTATAGTCATCTGTTAAGTTAACTCCGTCTCAGCAATTATTCCCTTTTTTATTTTTAGTGACAAGAAGGGTTTATTAATTCACTCTGCTTCTTGTTATGGTTTATAAATGCAACAAGCTCATTCTGAATTACTGCAGTGTAACATCAATTTGTTTAAATCTAATTCTGCTACCATTGCCAAATTATGTTGTGACTGTAATTGTGGCCATATGCATGGCTTAAAACACAATCATGTTTTGAGATCGTCCTCCCCCCACCCCACCCCTTACTTCTGGTACTTCTTCTAATCATTTGACATTAACACAATTGCCTCACTTTCCATTACTTTATCATCTCAGAAATGAATGTGCTTTCAGTGAGCAAGATTACTATGCACACCCCAAGTGAAACAGTAAAGAATGAAACTATGATTTGTGAAGTGTGGTTGCTACCCAACTAAGTTAGTGAGAAACACTGCATAACATATGACTCATAAAATCTAGAAGTCATAATAGTATTAAATTCAACCTCATGAATAAATAAAAGATTCTAAGTTTACATTGCATTATATATTTATTTATTTGGAAAGTGGGACCAAAGAACTGGTATAATTTTACAGCAACTCATATCTTGCCAAAAAGAAAAATGTTTTTATGATTCTTTTCTAGGTCATAACAGTTATAATCAGAGTTATTTGTGCAGCAATTCAAAGCAATGTTTTGTTTGGCTATTTTGTTATGCATTCATAATCGTTCTTTTAAAATTCATGTTAACAGATACATGTTTCAAGCCTCTTAAGAAACCCTTTTTATTTTAAAAGAATAAATCAAAGTCAAATTTTCTGTAGATCTTTTAGTGTGTTCATTATAACGTCTGACTGGAACTGGATACCAGCAAGGGAACGCGAGCGAAGAGCACTAGGGATTTCTTCTTGCTTCAAACCCATAAGGACCTACTCCAAAACATGTTAGTGGGTTGTTTATTTCTTATTTGGCAGATTTAAGATATTTTAAAAAATCATTAGTGATTTTCACTTTTAGGGCTCTTTTGTAAATTGATTGTGTATAACAGAGTCACAGAATATAAAATTCTAAAGGAGTCTTGTGCTAGGACTAGCACAGGGCAGCCGGGGAGCGTGTGTGCTTTCAACGTGGGGCTCCTTGTTATTAGGAAGGATGCTCCTCTTCATCAGATGGAGAAAATACCACAGCTTCTAAGAACTAATAATGTAAATTGACTACATATTCAAATTTGCTCTGTCAAAAATGCCTAAGATTATTTACAGGCTTTTGACAAGCTGTTCAAGTTTCATGAGAAGTAGGGAAACACATGGCCCTCGGCAGCCAAATAATAAGCCCCTTTATGCTCAGAGTAGTTCTAAAAAGCGATTAGCCTCGATGCTGCTTTCCTAATTAACTGTACATCACAACGCTAGACACGCTGCTTCCGTTTGGGTAAGTGCTTCTAAAAACATTTTGATAAGTGGTAAATCTCAACTGTGTTTACCCCCACATGCTCTCCGTGAATGTTTAAGACCAAATATCCCAACGCTTCTCCCAAAGGACCTTTTTGAACAATGCTTCCGTTTTATAAATTCAAAATGAAAATACCGTTTTCCAGTTAGTGCCATCATATATCCACATCAACATAAAACTATAGGGTAACTATTTCAATGGAAAGGCCAGTAGTTCAAGCAAAACATACACCCCATTTAAAAATGCTCTGGTGTCCGTTTTTATGGAGTTGAATTTTCTGAATAAAGGACCTTCAGTATAGTAAATGACTATACATTATCAACTATCAACAAGGCAAAGTGCCTTTTCACTTCCTCTTTGCTCCAAATACACAGACACATGTCCACGATATTTATTCAATTTAGAAATTATAAAAAAGATGAATAATTAAGATTCTGCCCCAATTTTTGGATATAATTTTGAATTTCCTATTTAAGTCTGAAATCTCCACTCAGAATCATAAGGCAAAGCATAATCGTCGCTCCATTTAGAGGTATGCCTTTAAAAACTTCAGTACTCATCAGAAAAAGTTTGCATGAAATACAGCAGTTGCCTCGGGCTACGCAGCCTCAGCGCTTCACCAGCTAAGCCAATATTAATTCTAGATTGAAGAGGAAAACCAACAACAACAAAAGAGAAATCTGCTCTGTCTCTACAGCCAGAGAAATCATATTTTTATTTCAAGGGCTTTGGGGCTCATGGGAAGTAGATAAAAACGCTTTCATATTATTCACAGTGACATTTTAAATAAAGTTTCAGCAGGAATAAAAATATCTAACTTTCTGGTTATTTCTTAGGCTATAAAAGCATTTCTATGATAAAGTACACTTAAACCAAACCTGTTTGAATAACATAAAGCACAAATAGACTGAATGTATATTTCTGCGTTACATGAATAAAGCAGGCCACTGGATGTCTATGAAAGAAATTTGGAAGATTAATTTCAGAGACTATTATGCTAGTTAGAAATGGCTTTGCAATTTAATCTGAAAATTAATCTTGTTTTTAGTTTTGGTATCACTGAGCTATGTTTCAGAACTTTTGAGAGAAGTCAAAGGTTTAAAATGTACAGCAGTGTATAGATTTCATCTCTGTAATTATTTTTAGTATTAGAAATTATCTCAAAATAAATTATTTCCCTGTTAAAATGAAGCACTACTCTTAATTTTCCTAACAAAACCCACAATACAGGAAGGGTACAATCTTGCTTTGGGCCATTTTAGTAGCAATGGAAAAAATAGGCCCAGCTCTGAGATCCCTTCCTGTGAATCCACATTTGATTATTTTCCTGTCTCGTGATTCTGCTGACATAAAGGAGTAGTGCCTGCTTGCTTCAGATTTAGAATAATACACTAAATTTTTGTATATGATATGAGTAACCACTATTTGGAATATATACTATGCTGCTTTATTTTTCTCATGGTAAATCAGTTTTCCATGATATCAAATATTGAAAATTTCTATATTATTTTTTTTTATCATTAAACTATATCTTCTAGTTAAAATGATGATACTAGATTATTTAGGAATATCAAATAAAAACAGAAATTTGAATGAGCTACAAATAGATCATTTACAATAGGTTTAGATGTCCTTAATCATTACTAATATAGATTAAATGAAAGCCACTCCATTTCATCTCAAAAAAAAAAAATTGCCAAGGACAAAAGGATCACAATCTCGTTTAAGATCAACATTGTATCTTACGCCACTAATACATGACTTTTAGTCCCCCCCAAATTAAGAGTTTGTTAAAAAAACGACTCATTACTTACATGTGCTTTTTTCTGATTAATATATGGCAAACTGATTCCATAGTTCGCATTTACAGCAGCTCTGTGGTGGATGTTTTCAGGATCCTGCAAGATTTTTACATTCAACCCTATCTTTTGCTGAAACAAAGAAACAATGAAACTTTCATGCCAGATGAACAAAAATGCTTACTAACATTTTATATCCTCAGAAGAATACAAAGTTCTTTGAAAATAATTATTGTAATGCAATTCTCACAGGGAACTATATTTGGATTCTTTATTTGGGCTGCTAATTGGTCCCTTTTATTCGCAGAAAAGGAACTTTCTGGCAGATTTTCCTCTAGGTATCCTATTAATCACACAAATATATCCTCAAACACCATTCATTTTCTCAAAAATAATTCTAGGAGCCAACCAAGGTGGACAAAGGACAAAAAATACCTGATTTCAGATTTATTTTTAGTTTTCCAGGTCAAGGATTTTGTCATCAAAATCTATACTGCAAGTACACAGGTAGAGGGCTCCCTTGGTCTGTTAATGTGGCCACTTTCCTCTAGGGATACTTACAGGTAGATCTCAGTGTAGACCTGATAAATTTACCAGAATCAATTTATCTATTCCTTCACAGAGATTTTGCTATCTATAAGAATAATTTATGCTTTCTTTAGGAAAAAGAAAAAGCATCTTTCTCAGACTACCTATTCCCATTCTAAATCAGTTTGCTGCTGGGATGCTGAAGAAGAAACCACAAAACCGTGCTAGCTGCGTGGTGGAGGGTCACTGGAAAGTTGTGGCCAGACCCAGGTTCCAGCTCTGCCCTGTGCCTTACTGAAAGTCAGTTTGTTTCTTTATTTGCAAAGTGGAACTATTGGACTTGGTCTCTTGAATTTACTGGCTAGCTTGGGCATTCTCTGATTTGAGGCTAAAAGATGATTTGGTGCTTAGGGAATATATAGTCAACAATTTCTGGTGATTTTTTTTATTGTGATGTAATTCACATACCATAAAATACACACCCTTAAAATGTGTAATGCAGTGTTTTTAGCATATTCACAAATTTGCGCAAGCATCACCACTACCAAATTCCATAACACTTTCATCACCCTACCATGAGACCTCCTGCCCATTAGCAATTACTCCCTTTCCCCTCCCCCTGCCCCAGCCAACCACTAATCCATTTTCTGTCTCTATTGATGTATCTGTTCTGGACATTTCATATAAACAGAATCATATGATACATGTCCCTTTGTGACTCTTTCTTTCCTTCTTTTAAAGGAAGTTGGAATTACTGTGAGCCACTTAAAAAACTGTTTTTAGTTCAATTAAGTATCTTAGTTCTGAGGATGTGTTTGTAGCTCAGTGGTAGAGCATCTGCCTGGCATGCATGAGGCCCTGAGTTCAATCCCAGCAGCAAGCAAGGAAGAATCTCAGCTCTGAGGGTGATCGGATGCAATGTTGGAATGGTTATAGGAACCAGACAGATTAGTTCATGATCCAGATATTTCTTTGATCATAAGCATTCATAAACTGCCTAAGGTCAAAGTGGAGAGGAAGGCTACAAAAATATCTTTGGAATGCATGCTGTCTAGATAAGCTATTTCTTAACACATGCTCCAAAGCTTCCCTTTATTGTTTAAATCGCGTTTTAAGAACCAAATCTCCAAATAACTGCCTTGTCTGTTTTATTTAACCCATGCAGAGACACAGGTTGCAAACAAGGTGTGTCCTGTAACTTTCTCCTTGAGGTACAGGTGGTGACAAAGATAATGTAGTGCCTAATTATAAATGGCTTTCCTTCTGTGGCTATCCCACACTCACAGCACCACTCTGGATTTTTGCATAGAAACCAAGTGCCTTTTATTGAAATTAATACCTGAACATAATTTTTCCCTTCTTAATTAAACTTTCAGAATAATTTCCATTCTACTGAGGATTGGGAAATTACTAATATGTATTATATTGACTGGATGTGGTTTCTGTAATTAGGGTGTTTTTAAAATGTGTATTCTGGATTCAGTTGATGGTAATAGCTTCATCTATCATGTCTAAGCTTTGTTAGAACTTTTTAATTCTGGGATCATTGGCTCAGTGGACCAGAGCAGTTTTCTTAGTTTTATTATGCTCCATCAACTTAGTGTGGTTATAGGACTGGTGCAGGGAGGAAATGATCAAATACAGAGTCACTGTTAAAACTGGCATTAAAATTCAGTTGTTTTCTATCCATTTTTACATGTTTGTGGCACTGGACATAGATTTTTTTTTAAGTAAATCAGTATGTAGATAGAAATCCATCAGGAAGGACAGGTTGTAATAGCAATTATTTACTGTTGGCTTACAGTGATGGAAAATGTCTTTTAAAATCATTAATATTCTAATATTTGCTATTTTAGCATGAAAGCATTGTGTACCAAAATAATAATATGTAGCACACATGATTTAGTATTTCTTTAAAATACATTAAAGGGATATATATTTCGATGCTATTAACATGTCAAAAGCTTTGCTGAAAATCACTACCAAATACATACAAAACCTAAATTGGTCTTAAGAACCATCTAGAGAGGTATATAAGAAAATACTTAGAAGCATAAGCTGCATTATCAGATTCAGTCATAAGCTTTTTTCCAAGAAAAACAATTAAAGACTTTAAAAAACAAAGTTAATCATTCCATTAAGTAGAAAAGCATGCTTTGGAAGATGATCATTTTTTTTTACCAACAATAAGATAAATATCAGAAATGATTTTAGAATTTTTTCTTAAATTGGTCAAGAAAAGACAAGAGATTTATTTAATCTATCTTGAGCCACTAAACAAAACTTTGTATTCTCTTCTTTTGATAGTAATTACAAGCAGATATATCAAAAGTGACTCTCATTTAGACTTTGGTTTGTAAGAACAGAAGTTATTATCAGAGCCAATTACTGTTTTACCTACATGGCTGCACAGAGGCAGGGAGCGCAATTTCATCTCATCAGTAACTTTGTGGTATTTATTTTATTACTATGCCCACAAAGCTATATAAGAAGGAAATAGCTTATGCTATTAAAGCTAGGGTTGGAATATAAGAGGCTAAGGTTTCTTTTAGAAGAACTTCTGAATTAAAAACACTAGGCAGCATGTAATGCCAGCTCCCCAGACATGGGCAGACCATAAAACGACACACATTTGAGCAGGAGCTCCCACACAGAGTAATCAAAATTGAAATGCTTCACAAACAAAGTTGAGAGAGGCTGTTTTCCAAGTTACTGTATTATCAGCATAACATTATTCTCAACAGTGTTTGCCACGAATGATGTCTTCTAAAGTGGATATTGCTTAATGTCATATTCCCACTGGTCAAAGGCAACCCCATTTAATCTCAAAGCCAGAAAGAAGACAAGTAGAAAAATAATTCAGTCACCTTTAACACTCATTCTCTCAACCATTGTTATCTACAATGGAACAAAGTCCTGGTTGGAGTTATATGTTGCAGATTTCTCAACAAATGGTATATTTGTAAAACTTGGTAATAATACCAACATTTACAGGGTTATTTGTGAAGTTCTAATGTCTAGTTGATTGTAGATTATAAAGTCCCACTCAGAAGCCCACTTGAAAAGGGGTTCCTACTGGCCACAAAATAATGGTTGTAATGGATTGAAACACTTCATGTACATCAAAGTCCCTGAGTTCTTCATGTTTCCCCTCTCTCAAAAAACTAATGATAAAATTTATGAGTTAGTCTGGAAAATGATAAGTGAAAGAAGGAATCAAGCATTTACTCAACTTTTCCTGAAAACCTGTTTTTGATACTAATGAAAGATTTGCTAAGAAAAAGTTCTTCTTGGAAGCTAATAAATGCTGAAGGAATGAGGGGATTATAAGATGGTTACTTTGCAATCCCTAATGAGATAATGTATTTAGGTAAACATCAATGATTGTTAATACCACCGGGTTAAAGGTTGTAGAGAGACTTATGAAAGATAGATCAAGCTGGTAATGCTCGGATTCACTTATCAACCTTAATATCATTAAAAGAGAGAAAAAAATCACCTTCTGATATACTATAAAATAAAATACACAGGACCACCTATGAGGTATTTCTGCGAAAAAAGACGGAACTTGAAACTGAACGAGCTTCTTGATAAAATTACCAGTTTACAAGAAATGCTAGGGACAGAGGAACACATAAAATGGCATCCGGGGATTGTAGTTGGCTAAATCCAGACTGTAGGTAAAAACTATGTGACAAATGATCTGGTTTCTTCAACAAATAAATTACATTTTTGGATAGGAGAAACTGTCAAAGATCAGAATGAGATGGAATTGCAATATGTGGATCTCATTTGCATCTTGATTCAGACAGGTAGTAGAAAGACAATTTTAATACAATTAGAGAAACTGAACATGGACTGGGAATTATAGAATGCTGATGAATTGTTAAATTTATTGGATGTGATAAGAGTTATGCTTTTTAAAGAATCCTTATCAAGGTACATGCCTATAACCCCAGCTACTCAGGAGGCTGAGGCAGGAGAATTGCAAGTTCAAAGCCAGCCTCAGCAAAAGTGAGGAGCTAAGCAACTCAGTGAGACCCTGTCTCTAAACAAAATACAAAATAGGGCTGGGGATGTGGCTCAGTGGTTGAGGGCCCCTGAGTTCAATCCCCAGTACCAAAAAAAAAAAAAAATTAAGTCTTTTTCAAAGAATATACCATGTGAAATGACATGATGTCTGTGATTTCTTTAAAAGACTTTGCCCAGAAAAGTGTAGATGGAAGAGATGAAATGAGAATGGTAAAATTATGGTCACTTAAAACTAGGCGATGGTTACATGGATTTCTTTCTGTTTTTGTGCATATTCAAATATTAATTTCCTTAGTAAGAAATTGTTGTTACTATTAAGGTAAATTAAAATGTAGTTAAGGTAAAATTAAAACGTACTTCTTCATGATTTCTCCATTATTTCAGCTCTAACAGTCCATGCTCTGTGACTTCCCTTCTTGCGGCCATATAGGGCTGGAAGGATCAATAGCAGCAGCCCTCCTCAGCTCCAGCATCCCTGAACTCCACACTGCTTCTAAACAGCTCCACTGCCCCTACCTGCTTCCAGTTCACAAAACCTCAGACTTGACTACTATTTAGATGGATCCATCCTGTTTTCCCATTCCTATAGGAATTGAACTGGAAAATAAGAAGATGATGGAGGAAGAGTGCTAACATTTATTTGGCTACTATTTTGTGCCAGGCACCAAATGGATGGTGTTGTTATAGTAAACTAATTTAATTCAGTCTTTAAAATGACAAAAGATAGACATGATGGCCCATGGAGTACATGGAGTATAGCTTCCCATTCTTGTGGTTGTACATGATGTGGAGTTTCACTGGTTGTGTATTCATATAGGAACACAGGAAAGTTATGTCCAATTCATTCTACTGTCTTTCCCGTTCCCACCCCCTTCTCCCTTCCCTTCATTTCCCTTTGTCTAATCCAAGGGTGTTAGCAGGTGATGCACTTTTGATTCCACACCCTACCTGTCTGTCAGGCCCTTTATTCCTCCCTAATGCCCACAGGCACTACTTTGGTCTGCCAGTTTTTAGCTTTAAAGTAGTATAATTTTTCATCTTATGTTTCCTTATCTGTAAAATGGGATTAATAATAACTCCTTCCCTCAAAACTTTGTGAGGACAAGCTATGATTTCCTGACTCAGGCTAAAACAGATCTAAACAATGACCTTCCTCCCCTTGCGTTATCCTTCTGCACCATACCCTCATCCCAGCAGCCAAGGCAACAGAGGGACCATTTCCAGTGGCAAATCAGACCAGATCAGGCCTCTGGCAAAAAGCCTCCAGTAGCTCTCCATCTCACTCAGGGAATATCTAAATCCATATCGGCAAGATCTGGCCCACCTGCTTTTCCTACTTCTTTCTCCCTTGCATGCTCCCCTTCTTGCCGTTCATCCTCCCAATCTGGGGGTCCTTGCACATGCTGTTTCTTCTGCGTGATGACCTTCCTCCAAATAGCCACATGGCTTGCCTCCTCCAATTTCTGCTCCAGCACCACCTTCCAGGTTAGACCATCCAGTCTCTTCTTCTCTTCCCTGGCTGTTCCCTCACTATATATTCACTTTTTGAATTGTTGTTATTATTATTTTTTAACCTAATGGCTACCCTGCAACTAAAAAATAAGCTCCAAGAGGGCAGAGAGATTTGGCTGATATGTAAAATAGTACCTGGCTTATAGTAGCTATATAACAGTATCCATCAACAAATAGTACTATGAACAATTATCACCATGTAGCACTCACTGTGTATGGAGCATGGTTACAAACATTTACATGTATTTACTCATCTATCCTCACAATGGCCCTATGGGTTAAGTACTATCATTGTGCCCATTTTGCAGATGAGGATCCTAGGCACGAGAGGCTAAATGACTTGCCAAAGCATAGCTACTAAGGGTGGAGCCAGGAAATGAACCCATAGTTCTAACTGCTCTGTTGCCATATAGAGACTATTCCAGGCCATGAACTGTCTAGGCACTGGTTAGAGCAATAAACTACATACAGTCCCTTTGCTTTAAATAAAATAATCAAATTCAATGGAAAAACCTCAACAGATCCAGGTTTAAATAAAAAAGCAGTAAAAGATTTTGGGGATAAAGGGGCAATCTGAATATGAACTGGGAATTTATTATATTCAAGGATTGTTGTTTGTTTTATTAGGTGTGATAATGGTATTGTGAGTAGAATAGAAAACTAGCTTATTTTTAAAGATGCATGTTAAAAGCATTAAGAGGTGAAATGTCATTAGGTCTGTACTTTAAACACTTCAATAAAATAGATGGAGCAAAAATGGCAAAGGTTAAGAATTGTTAAATCTAAGTGTTGGAAAAGTTGTTATTCATATGCTATTTTTGGTGTTAGTCTGCTCAGGATGCTTTAATAAAATACCATAGACTGGCTGCATAATAAACAACACAAATTCTTTCTCATAGTTATGGAGGTTGGGTGGTTCAAGACCAGAGCACTGGTACATTTGGTGTCTGGCAAGGACTCACTCACTTCCTGTTTCATAAATGGCAGTTTTCCCACTGAAACTGCACATAGAGGGAGGGCAAAGGAGCTCTCTGGGGCCTTTTTTATAAGGCATGAATCCCTCTCATGGGGGTTCCACATTCATGCCCTAACTATCTCCCAAGACAGCATCTCCAATAACCATCACATTAGGCATTAGGATTCATCATGTGAATTTTGGGTGGATGCAAACAATTGGTCTATGGAAGATTTCCTTTTCATTTTCTTTGAGATGGGGTCTCACTCTGTTGCCTAGGCTGGCCTCAAATTCCTGAGCTCAAGTGATCCTCCTGCCTCAGCCTCCCAAGTAGTTGGGACTATACATACAGGTGGTACCACTGTGCTTGGTTAGAGATATGTTTGAATGTTTTCATAATGCTGCATTCTAAGGAGAGGAAAAACGCACAGTGCTTGGCTCTGTGTAGGCATTTTCTTCCCTTATCCTCATCTGTAGATCCAGCTTGCCATCTTATTAGCAAAATTTCTCACCCTGATATCAAGTGAGGTATAATCCACCTTGAAAAATCTGTGAGTAAACTCTTGCCTGCTCTGACTTTGTCCACCTTTGATCTTTCACCATATTATTCTTTTAAAAAAAATATCTTTATTTTTATTTTATTTTTTATGTGGTGCTGAGGATTGAACCCAGTGCCTCACACATGTGAGGCATGTACTCTACCACTGAGCTACAGCCCCAGCCCCTCACCATATTATTCTGCATACTGTCAAAACCTTCAAAACTTTAGTTAGGATAAAATTTTGAAAATAATTTTCTCAATTAGATCCAAATTTACAAAATTCTTTCTCAATTAGATCCCAATTTGCAAAATTCAAGACACAAATGTTGCATACTGCAGTACCATGCTATGGCACAATATGTGTTTTTGATGTTTGGCATAAATTTTAAGGAATTAGTAGAGGGAGTGATTCTTAAGTAATGAGAGGGGTCTATTTGCCCAGGTCCACAAACATGCAAAAAAACTTCATGCTTCTAAGTAGGTCCTTTTGATTTGCACAGTTCAAGAATTTCTCTTTTGAAATTGCCTCAGATTGAACTTGCCAGACACAAGAAAATCAAATACTCTCTTGGCCAATGAACTTTTCCTTCTTCTCTCCTCTCCTCCTCATCTTTTGTTCTTGTTATCTCTGACCCTTCCCTTGACTATTACAAATATGTGTGCCTATGGTCCATGATGTCCCAAAGGGGGCTTGGGTGGTGTTGATTCTAGGTTGAATTAGGTGACTGTTAAGTTCCCTTCAAATTCTGAAGTTCTGGAATTAGATAAAGAACAATAATAATAAAACCCAAATTGGATCATTTTACCATATGCCAGATATTGTGCTATTTGCATTTATTCCAGTTTTTGGAATGCTATCAAGGCCTACATCACTTTCTTTGAAATAGCTTCACCTTTTTGCTTTTGCCAAAACCAATCCTGAGTTATATTTGGTAAGTAAGGTAGGTGTCCAAGATGAGCAATAGATGTTGTTTAGAAAGAGACAGTAATGATACAGAGATATTGTGTTCCATCTCCTGCACTTGGTCTTGGCCTGAATAACCACCATACATCTGTTCTCTGCAATGTTTCCCAGGATGAATTCTATTGATATCAAGAGATAGTGCTCTTCCCATGCAGAACATCCTTTGCATTGTAGAAAGTTGAGCATTCCTGCCCCACTAACATCCAACGGTGCTTTCAAAGCTTGGTGATACCCCACACATCTCTCTAATGTTTCCCAGGGCTCCCATGGAGGATCACTATGTTCAGCTATGTGGAAAGGGATCACATCTGTGATGAGCACCTCCACATTCCAGAGCCTGACAGAGTAAGTGGCACATCATCTACACTCAGAATTTATTGAATAATCTGAATGGATGTTTCATATACTGCCTGTGAATGCAATGACAAAAAAAAAAAAAAAAAACCTCCAAGAATGCTTCCAACACTGAAACTATTAGGTAAAATTTAAAGCCTCTTCTAATGCTTACTGTATTTCTTCTATTTAAAGATAAATGTGATTTCATGTCAACATTTCTCATACTTGATGTTAAAAGAAACTTGCCAGTTCCCACTCACAGGAGCAAGCTGTGACAGACAGCGTTGTGCAGTTGGATTCCAGCCGCACAAGAATCTGTTCCTGTTTCACTACCACAATCGATTTTTGCCCTAGAACTACTGCAGGTGCTTAATCTTTAAATTAAACCAGGATCTCTAATTTTTCCTTAAAATGTTACATTTTGATACAGAATTAAGACAAAAAATTATTGTAGATGCAGAGTCTGTCACAAACGAGCATAGCAAATCTCCTAGAACATATTTAGGTTTTCACAGCTGCATAGAGTGGGTGCCACAAACTCAGGCAGCCATCAGGTATATAACTGTTCTCTGACAGAAGTCTTCCACTGATTTTAGGAGAAGGTGTTTAACTTTTAGGGATGGGTAATTTAATGAAGGAAAATGTGAAATTATGAGTTCAACCAATTAAGACAATGAAAAGAAGCTCCAGTGTTTTTCATTATGCCTCAAAATTCTTTACAAATCAAAAGGAGCAAAAAGATTAAATCTCACAAATCAGGGTTATAAAAAAGTTTGCATGATGATGCAATATGTAATATCAAATGGCCAAAAGTGAATTGGAAGACTCTTTAGACTTCAGTGAATAAAGACTTAGACTCAGGGGCTGGGGCTGTGGTTCAGTGGTAGAGCATTTGCCTAGCATGTGTGAGGCCCTGGGTTCAATTCTCAGCACCACATAAAAATAAATAAAACATAAAGGCCCAACAACAACTAAAAAAATATTTTTAAAAAACTGTATTTAATGCATTTAAAACCTAAAAACCTCTTAGTTGATTTTGACTCATGATTTATGGTATCTTAGACTCTAATAAAAATAGAGATTGCAACTGCCACACTCTATAGTAATTTTCACTCTACGCTTTCTTTGAGGGATCTCATCTCCTCCACCTTGAACTGCCCCTTAAGTGTCAATCACAGCAAATCTAGAGATCATTCTCTAAAGTTTCTTCTGAGCTCCTTACTGTACATAAGTATATCCAGCTCCCTAGTGGGCATTTTGTTTTGGAGACTCCACAGGTATCTTGTATTCAACATTGAAGTGGAATTAATCTCATTCTCCTGGTCCAACCATCACCCCAACATAAACTACTCCTTCTCCTACATCCCCAATTTTAATTAATGGTGTCACCAGCACTCAGTCCCCAAGCTGGATCACTGAATTATCATTGATAACATTGAGAGCTAGAGGCTGGCTCTCTTTTATCCCAAATCAATCACAAGTCCTCTCAGTTCTACTTCTAATCACAACGGGACTCCTTTCTGTCTTCAGTTGCCCATGAAATTGCCTATTTGTCAGTGTCCCTCAAAATATACTCCAGGATAAGTCCTATAGTGCTTTAGGACAGTGCCTAATGTTCTCTAGGCAATTGATTTTTTGAATAACTGAATGTGTTAGTAGGCTGCAGGATGTTGGTTTAACGCTGTTGTTCTGAAGTAATTATTAATAACATCCTCTTTTCTTGTCAAAAATTCCCTAGTATGGTCAGTAAGTTATATGGTCACTTGGCTCATGTGTGTCTTTTGGAAATTATCAGTTCTAAAAACTAACACACATTGTGCTGCACAATTTCCATTTGTCCTTGGGGAGCATGAGCAGGAGATCAGAAGGAAGAACTTGAGGTTGGGGTACTTATTCTTTTGGCCTCTCATTGAGATCATTGCAGGTAGAACACCCAATCCATGCTGTGTCCCTTAAAGATCATAGTTGTTATCAGGCCACACTCTCATCCCCTCCCCATTTGGAACATGTAACCATAACCACTTGATTCTGTTTGGGTTCTATGGGAAACAGACTCTGAAACAGCTATGCACAGGGGTTTATTGGAGGTGCTCTCTGGGTCAACAGTTGTCAAGAGTGAGGGATATAGGAGAGAGGGTGACCTGTGATACAGTCACAACAAGGTCCTCAGAGCTGATCCAGTAGGGAGTTCTGAGATTGCCCTTATTTTTGTTCCACACTAAGACAATGGGGCTAAACTTTGTACCCTGCAGGTATCAACCAGTCATTCCTACTCTGGGAAGAATGGTAATTTAAGCCAGGAAGTTCCCTTTGGCTTGGCCTGGGAAGATCTCAACTGTGATACATCAGCAGCTAACATTCTGGGCAGTTAGAGGGATGAGTGATTCTATCCTAAGGGGGATGGAGGATAGGGTGGACCTAAGCATTGTAGAGCAACTACTACACTACTCCTTCCCCTGGACCCTTTTTTTTTTTTTTTGTACCAGGAATTGAACCCAGGGGTGCTTAACCACTGAGCCACATCCCCAGTTCTTTTTATTTTTTATTTAGAGACAGGGTCTCGTTGAGTTGCTTAAGGCCTTGCTAAGTTGCTGAGGTTGGTTTTGAACCTGTGATCCTCCTGCCTCAGCCATCCAAGCCACTGGAATTATAGGCATGTGCCACTGTGCCTGGTTCCCTTTGACCTTGAGACCTAAGGGTGGACGTTCCTTGCTAGTCCAATGTATTCTACATTATCTCTTATTAAATTCTCCACAAATTACCTATTTGAACCATCTATTTCCAGTCCCAAATTTCTAATGCCCAATGCAATGGCTCAGTCTTAATTGTTTGAACACCAAATTTCTCCTAACTTGTGCAACTGCATGCAATAATAAACCCAAATAGAAATAGAACATCTTGTATTTCCTATTTTAGTGAATAACACCAAAACGCCCCCACACCAGTTTCTAGAACCAAAACCTTAGCATTGTCCTTGGCATCTGTCTCTCTTCTCTCCTCAAATACTTTAGATTGTATCTCTAGAATCTCTCCAGTTGATCTTACGCTCCATCTCCTCACCTCAACTCTTGCTTAGACCATAATTTCTTGCTCACGTTATTGCAATTCTCTCCAAATTTGATTCTTCCATTAACTTACATCACACAATAGCCAAAGTGATATTTTTAAAAGCAAATATAATTATGTCACTTGCCTGCTGAAAACCTTTAATTATCTCCGTTACCCTTAACATAACTTGAGTCCAACACTTGAACCAAACTCATAAGGAGCATTTGTCCATTGGACCACATCTTCTAGTTCTCTTCTCTTCCTATACTATGCTCAGTGAGAATGGACTACTCTCCGTTCTCTAAATAATTCATGTTCTTTCATCCCCAGTTTTTTGTAAATGTAGACTCCTCTTTTTAGGAACTCACTCCCCACCCTCATCATTCAACATTTCCACCTTAATTCTAGCTAACTCCAGTTGACTCTCTAGATTTCACCTGGAGGACACTTTATTTGACATCTGTTCCTCCCAAGTCTGAGGTGGGGTCCTTCTAAAGGTTCCAAGAGAGTCCTATATTTTTCCCCACAATTTTATCATTGTCTGTCTACTTATCTTTTCCACGGACATTATCTCCATGAGGACAGAAACCCAGTTGTATCCCAGGGCCTGCCAGTGTGACATGCACATAGAAGGGCATCACTCTACACTTGATAAATGAACAAACTGATGTGGTACCAACCTCTGCTTCTCAAATCAAGGTTCCACTGGCAGGGTGGTGGTAACATAATAAACATGAGGTATATTCTTGGGGGCATGAACTTTATCTAGATATTTTGGGATAAAATCTATTACTTCTACATTGAAAGAAAAATGATTATATAATGAACTGGAGTGAAATTTTTCTTTCTTTATTTTTTGTCGTTGTTTGTTTGTGTTTAAGGGTCTTACTGTGTTGCCCAGGCTGGCTTCAAATTTGGACCCAAGTGATCCTGCTGTCCACTTTTGGAGTGGAAAATTCTTATACATTTATATGATAGAGCATAAGACAGCAAAAAATGGTCCATTTGCTTTGAGCTTTTCATACTTGGCCCTGGAAATTATAAGGTCACATTTTCCCTCTTTCGTTGTCAGGGATATTCAACAGGAAAAAAATTCAGAAATATGACACATGTTTCATATTTTACCTCAAAGTTCCTTGATTTTGAAATAGCATATATTTTATGCAAATAATTACATGAACATGGCTTCACATATAGCATTGTGAACAAAAGACAACTTTTATTTAACAATTGAAAATATAATGCGTCAGTAAAAATAGAGACATTCACAACCAACATAAACATCTGCATGTGTTTGTACCGTAGGTATCATTGCAAAGGAAAGAAATCTGTGGAAGAATACAAGCCAAGGTTAGCACTGGCTCCCTCATGGGACCAGGCAGTTTAATAAAGGATGGGGGTAAATAATTAGCATTTTTATACAATGCTTTTTGCTTGTTGTTGTAGCATGTATTTTGATAAATTACTATAAATTTATCAGTATTGTATTACTGATAAATTCAGAGGAAAATCAAACAATGAGTATTTTAATAAGTAAAAATTCAGACAATGTAGATTTCATACACATTTATCTGCAATCCTGAAAACAAGACTTTTATTCCAATTTTACTTGCTAATATTTCTTTTTTTGTTGTTACTTACTAATATTTCATATTTTTTTAAACAGGAAATCTTCAGAATGTGAAAGATTGGTATTAAAATTTCTTTTTAATTAATTACAAAGGTTTAAAGTGTGCTTTTTCATAGTTAAAAGAAGCTTAATAAACGATTCTTATGATTCTTAATTACAATTGAGCAGACTCTTAATTGTTCATCATTTAAGCCTTTTGGTGTGAATTAGAATTCCAAAAACAGCGATCCACTTTTGGGGAAAGAGAGTTTTTAAAGAAGCAACTGGGGTTTACCTAGTTTAAAAGGTTGAAAGTGAGCAATTAAAGGTGGCAATATCCCAGTTGGATTTCACAACTACTTAATAATCTGAGCTTTTATGTTGGTGTAGCAGGCATGTGTGACAGCTGGCAAAGCAGCACTGTTTGTCACTGACTTTACAATGCAAAATTAGAGCTATCTTTTGTGTCAGCCAACATGCATTTTTAAGCAGATGTCACCAATATTAGGAATAAAACAACAATAGGGATCCGGGCCCTGGAGGTAAAGTCAGGGTGGGAAGCAGTCCATGTGCCTTTCTAAATGAAGTTCATCCATGCTCACAGGATTCAAAGAACGTGGGTTACTCTCATCAGCATGGGTATTTCCTTATCTCTATGATCACTGACCAGGATTCAAAACTCTTTGGGGAAAAAAATTTCTGGCCAAAATACATTTATTTTCCTGCAACAATAATAGCATGTATACATTCTACAATGGTCCTAATTTCAGATAATTTATTTCATTGTTCTTATAAATGAATAAAACCTTCAACCTCTGGTTTTATGAACAAACTGTGGCCTTCCTGAGAAATAAAATTAAAATTTAACGGAAGCGGCTACTTAATAATAAGGAAGATAAGAAGTTAAGCTTCCTATATCACAACATTCTATCTTATTTTTCAGCAGATCTGGTATTTTCTTTTTGATGGTCTGTCTCCCACCTCTAGAACATAAGCTCTATGAGAGCAGAGACCTGATCTGTCTCATTCAGCATCCCTTTAACAATCCTTGGTAAGTTCTCCACAGATCGTGTGACAGGTACACAGACAGGTAGGTAGGAGCAGGAAGCTTTGTAAGTGCAGAGGGGCCTGGACCGATATTTACATGGGGACAAGAATCCGTACAGGATGTTCATTCAATAAACATTTATTGAGAGTCCCCGGCAGAGTACAGTAATGGACAAACTGACATAGTCCTATCCTCAGTAAGCTTATGGTCTAATGAGATAACAGACATTTAAAAGACAAAAAAAAAAAATCATTTAACTCACTATCTAATTACACACTGTGCAAAGGGTGATGGAGGAAAAAGACAGGGTAATACAAGTAATTATAAAAAGGCTACCACTTAATGGCTGCACAACTCTGTGAATATATGAAAATCCACTGACTCAAACACTTTAAAAGGGTGAATTTTATGTAAACTATCTCTCAATAAAGCTATTATTAAGAAAGAGTATCAGAGTGGATGAGAGTCCAGCTTTAGATCCCTAAATTTCTATGTTCCTAATTCTGGCACAGATCCTTATTAGCTGTACTCATTTGGACAACTTATTTATCTTGGACTTTTCACAATAAAATGAATAACACCTACTTCTAGGATTGTTTTAAAGGTTAAATGAGTTGGTATTTTCAAAGCAATGACAACAGTACCTGGTATCCAAAAGAGGTGAGCTATTATTAATCTAGGGGTCAGGGAGTGCTATGGACTGGATATTTATGTCCACTTCAAATCTCGTATTTTGAAATCTTAAACCCTGAGGTGATGGTGTTAGGAGGTAAGGCCTTTGGAAGGTGATGAGGGTGTAAGGGTGGAGCCTTCCTGAATGGGATTAGTGCCCTTATGAAAACATACAAAAGCACTTTGTGTGTCTCTCTGTCTTATTCTTTTTTTTTTCTCTTTATCACCTGAAGATATAAAAAGGTTGTCTACAAATCAGGAAATGCCTGGACCAGACATCAGATCTACCAGCACTTTGATCTTGGACTTGTGTCCACCAGAACTGTGAGAAGTAGATTTTTGTTGTCTCAACCTGTGGTACTCTGCTAGAGAAATCTGAACTAAGGCAAGGAGGGATCAGGAATCAAATACAGAAAACATCCAAGGGAAGCAAACTCAGAAAACTCTTTTTAAAAAATTTTTATTTATTTATTTTTTTAGTTATACATGGACACAATGTCTTTATTTTGTTTATTTATTTTTATGTGGTGCTGAGGATCCAACCCAGTGCCTCAAACATTCAAGGCAAGCGCTCTGCCACTGAGCCCCAGCCCCAGCCCCCAGAAAACTTTTAAGCTCTTCTTTGTCACTTGGAAACTTTCCTTCTTAGACTTTGTTCAAAACTTTAAAGGTGTGATATTTTAATTTATTTATTTTGCTTTCAAAAGAAAGCTCTTTTGTTGTAGACACTGTCATGGACACAATTGAAAGAACAATAACACGACTTTTCAGGAAAAGATCTATATATTCATTATGTTTTCTAATTTAGAATATGAAACAAATATCCTACCTTTACTTTTTTAAAAATTTTAACTGTTTTATTGAGATATAATTGATATAATGCATATGCCACAAAATTCACCATTTTAAAATGTATGATTCAATGGTATTTAGTATATTCATAGAGTTGTATGACCATCACCACTGTATAATTCTAGAACATTTTTGCCTCCCCCCCAAAAAACTTCATATCCATTAGAAGTCACTCCTGGTCTCCCCTCCTCCAAGCCCCTGGTAATCACTAATCTACTTTCTGTTTCTATGGATTTCTCTATTCCTACCTTTACTTTTGGAAAGACATGTGGAAATGACTTGTGCTGTTTTGAGGTTGGCCAAACTTTACCCTCAGATTCCAGAGGGAAAACAAATGATTTCTGGTCAATTAAAGTTGGAAGCAACCTAAGCAAAAAGAAACAAGAATTTAAAATAAAATTTGCTATCTTAAAAGCTTCCCAAATTGTTATTTTAAAACAATGATTCCTAGTAAAAATTACATTTAAAAGGAAATATTCTATTAGTGATTATAATAAATTGGACCAATCTTTAGCATTTTTGCCACTGTAAAACTGAAGTTGTTTTATTAAGCATGAGAATTAACCAGTCTTATAAAGAGCATGATAGCTTGAATAAAAAGCTCTCTGACTGAATTTATATAATTAACAATTGACAAGAATTATCACATTATAAAACATTTCTTGAAATACATAATGCTGTATATTTTTTAATAAAATCAAATTATGTGATAGCCAATGTTAAATATATTCAAAATGGTGGCCCCTAAACGGCTAATATGAACATTTTTTATATCTTTGCTATTTCATACAATTGCAAAGATTTAAAGATCAACAATGGTTAAAAATTTTCCTTAGTAAGCAGTGGACAGTTCCATGGGAGAACACTGTAAAAACAGAGTAAAACTGTAAGAATGAGCATATGCATGTCATTTAGTATCTTAAAATTTTTAATTTAAACAGTTTTGATATTTTTTAGCTTTATTTTAATTTTGATGAAATTAAAAATAAAAATATCTGTCACCTCACATAGTTAAACTATGGAATCAACCTAGATGCCCTCAACACATGAATGGATAAAGAAAATGTACATATATACAAAGGAATATTACTCAGCCTTAAAGAAAAATGAAATTATGGCATTTGCAGGTAAATGGATGGAGCTGGAGAATATCATGCTAAGCCAAATAAGCCAAAACCCCCAACCAAAGACTAAATGTATTCTCTAATAAGCAGATGCTGATCCACAATGGAGTGGGGGGTAGGGAATAATGTAGGAACTATGGATTGGGCAGAGGAGGGTGAGGGGAGGGGAGGGGGCGTGGGGATGGGAAGAACGGTGGAATGAGATGGACATTATTACTCTATTTACATGTATGATTACACTGCCAGTGTGACTCTGCACTAGGTACAGCCAGAGGAAGGAGAAGTTGTGCTTCATGTATATACAATGTGTCAAAATGCATTCTGCTGTCATGTTTAACTAATCAGAACAAATAAAACACAGTTTTCATTTCTTTATTCAACTTTGAAAAACCAAAAGCAAAGAGAAAATCTTGCAAGAAACCATAGAGAAAGCACAAAGATAAGAATCAAGTTGGGGATGCTGGGGCTATAGCTCAGTGGCAGAGCGTTTGCCTACCACACGTGAGACACTGGGTTCAATCCTTAGTGCTGCGTAGAAATAAATAAAGTAAAGGCATACTATCCATCTACAACTAAAACAAAAAAATTTTTAAAAAGAATCAAATGGGGTTTCTCTTTACGAACCATGCAAGCAACAAAAGAATGGATCAAAACTTTAAAAATATGGAAAGAAAAAACTTGCCCACCCCAAATTCTATATCCAGTAAAAGTATCCTCCAAAAGTGAAAGAGAAATAAAGACATACACAAACAAAAGCTCAAGTAATTTGTTATCAGAGATCCGTCTTACAAGAAATGTTAAAAGAAATTATTGGAGAGAAAGAAAATGGTATAGATTAGACATAGGCTATGTCAGGCAAAAAGACGAGTCAGGGAACTTGGGGTCCTGTTTCTTGCATTCCAAGTTCCCTAGCTGGTCTGCCTCCTTCTCGGCACCTTTCAAGGTCTTCTTAAGTTTGTTTTATATATAACTTCCAGGCATTTAAATTGGACTTAGCAGGAAATATAGGAGGAAGAATATCTACACCATCTTTCCAGAATTGAAAGTCTCTTGGTGCATTTCTTAAATCTTTTTACTCACATGGATCACATATTTAAAAGAGAACTTAGATATTGAGAATTGACTGAAATGAAATTTCATATCCTGCTTCCCCCACTCAACTCAATAGGTACTGTGATAAATATTCCATGTCATTAACATTTCTTCCATAATACCAGTTTTAATGGCTATGTAATACATGTACAGATGTGTTGTAAGGGATTTAATCATTATTTTACTAGGGATGTTGAAGGTTTTCCATATTTATTATGATTAGATTTATCACTAACATGAACATACACAGAGATTCATATGTATCTCTTCTTATTTCCTAGGATAATTCCTAGAGTTATGCTTACTAAATAAAAAATAACTTTTAAAATCTTTTCACTTAGGTTGAAAAATTGCTTTTAAGACTCTGCTATAAGAAGTAAAATCAAGAATCAATAAATGGGATGGATTCAAACAAAAAAGCTTCTTCTCAGCAAAGGAAACAATAACTTGATGAGAGAGCCCAAGAATGGGAAAAAAATCTTTACCACACACACCTCAAAGTACTAACCTCTAGGATACATAAAGAACTCAAAAAACAAATAACTTAATCAATAAATGGGCTAAGGAATTGAACAGACACTTCTCAGAAGTGATATACAATTAATCAACAAACATGTGAAAAAATGTTTAGCAATTTTCATCTCTAGCAATTAGAGAAACTCAAATCAAAACTACTCTAAGACTGCATCTCACTCCAGTCGGAATGGCAGCTATCAAGAATACAAACAACAATAAGTGCTGGCGAGGATGTGGGGAAAAGGTACACTCATACATTGCTGGTGGGACTGCAAATTGGTGCAACCTCTATGGAAAGCAGTATAGAGATACCTCAGGAAACTTGGAACGGATCCACTGTTTGACCCAGCTATCACACTTCTCGGTTTACACTCAAAGGACTTAAAATCAGCATACTACAGTGATGCAGCCACATCAATGTTTACAGCAGTTCAATTCACAATAGGTAAACTATGGAACCAACCTAGATGCCCTTTGACAGATGAATGGATAAGGACAATGTGGTACATATACATGATGGAATATTACTCAGCCTTAAAGAAGAATGAAATTGTGACATTTGCAGGTAAATGAATGGAATTAGAGAAAATCATGTTAAGTGAAATAAATCAATCCCAAAAAACCAAAAGCCAAATATTTTCTCTCATAAGTGAATGCTGATCCATAGTGGAGTGGGGGGATAGGGAAGAATGAAGGAACTTTGGTGTGTGTAGAGGGGAGTTGAGCGGGGGTGGGGTTGTAGGGATGGGAAGGATAGTAGAAAGAGACAAACATTATTACCCTATATGATGACACTAGTGGAGTGACTCTGAACCATGTACAGCCAGAGGAATAAGAAGTTGTGTTCCATTGTGTACTACATATCAAAATGCATTCTACTGGAAAATAAATATTTTTTTTTAAAAAAGGAACTCTGTACTATATTATTTCACCAGTAGAACAAAAATATGCCCATTTCATTGTGCCCTCATCAGCACCAAATATTAGGTCTGTTTTGCTTATTTGTAAAGAAAAAATAGTAATATATTGTTTAACTAGAATTTCTCTGGTTTACTAATAAGAGTAAACATTTTTTATTTCATATGTATTTTATCAGCTACCAATGACATTAAAGTTTTTCATATATTTACTGGTTATTTGAATTTCTGTCTCTGCAATTTTATGTCCTGTTCCTATATCAAGGTTTTTTTTTGTGGGGGGGGGGGCGAGCAGGGGTGGGGGGAAGCAGCTAGAATTCTTTGTATTTAAGAACACAGTATTAGCAATCTTTTAAAAATATTTATTTTTTAGTTATAGTTGGATGCATTACCTTTATTTTATTTATTTTTATGTGGTGCTGAGGATCGAACCCAGGACCTCGCATGTGCTAGGTGAGTGCTGTACCACTGAGCCCCAGCCCCAGCCCTGTATTAGCAATTTTTGATGTCATATCGGTTGCAAATGGTTTTTCTCCAGTTTATTATTTTTTAATTTTATGATATTGTCTAAAATGTTATTTTTTGTTTAAAAAAATTCAAAATCACAGAAAAAGTGAAAAAAGTGAGCATCCAGATGCCCCTCATGTAGCACAGCAAGTGTTGACACTTTGTTACCCTGTCTTTCTCTCCCCCCTTCTCTCCCCCTCTGTGTGTGGGCATGTGTGTGGACACTAGCAGGTAGGCATATTCTATATTACTGGGATTTGTGTACTGCACTGGAACAAACCAGTATGGGTTGGATCCAAGGTGCTCCAATAATTGAGTGACAAGGTGCCTTCTAACCTATACTGACCATTCAACAGAAGCCTCTTTGCCTGTCGCTGTTTCTCACCACTATTTATTTTCTTTGTTCTTGTTTATTTTTTTCTAAATACCAGCACCACAGAGTATAAAATGAAGATTTCTGTGCAGTTCTGATAGTGCTGGTACAGATGGTAGTCACCCTCCCAGTGTCAATAAGCAGAGCATGGTCATTAAGAACAGTGTGAGCAGATATCTCTAGCAATAAAATCTGCGAAAGCCCGGCAATGTTAAGAGGAAGAGCCACGCTCTGACACAGAAGAAGAATCATTGCCAAAGTGGGGACAATAGTGAAACCTGTTTTGAAAACAATACAAAAACATTTTGAGCTCCTTGGAGAAAATATGCTACTTTGATAAGGTCCTTATCATTGTTTTCAGAATGAGTGCCAGGAAAATCTTGCATTTGCTTGCAACCATTATCATCCCTTTGTGTGCCTACTTGGTTTTCAGCTCTACTAGACAAAACTGCAAGATTTTTTCCTTTGAGTAATACTTGCTTAAAAGGAAAACAATCTTTTGTGAAAAACAGGCTTTGTAGTTTTCAGAGAGCTGTGAAGTAAGAGGAGAGTACTAGATTCCAGACATTTGATCTGGACTTGAGTCTGATCTCACCATCAACCAACCACCTGTGTGACCTGGGACTGGTCTATTTAAGCCTCATCTTCCTCGGCAGGTAAATCAATCTCTCTCCCTCCCTCCCCCCTCCCCTCTCATATTTAAATGAAGTCCTCTGCACATTGTCAAATGTGGTGAAAATATTGACAAGGAAGACAAAGATCACAATGTCACTGAGGATAATAATTATTGTACACAAGTTCTACCTCATCTTTATAGGTGTACCCAGGGGTAGTAGTCATTTGGAAAGAACTCTTCCAGTTTCCTTGGTGTCCACAGACAGTGAAGTCTTATATCTGAGCAAGACTGATTCTCAGTTACTCATAGGAACTGTGCTCTGCTGTCACAGAACAACAGAGATCAACAGTTCTTACTATGTGTCTCCCCTTCCTGCCCTTAGAGTTTGAGCAGATATTGACAGCTCCTGCCAGCCTGACTTCTAAGTCCTAGTCCTCATTCAATCCCAGTATCAAGGTTACTTTAGCTTGTTATAGCAATTGGGTAGCAGAATTTCCACACAGTGGCAGACCCCCTACTGGCCAAAAGAATATTGATTGCAGACTGAGTTGGTAAAGTAACTTTCAATATTTTCTTCTCTAAGAATCCCTTTTGCAATTGTTCCTATAGATTCTTTGTTTTCAAAGAGTATTTGCAAGACATAGTTTCTAATCTATCTGAAGTCATAGTCCCAAATTTAAAAATTAAGGATATAAATGACCAAAAACAAAAACATTTAATTAGCACATTTTGTCTCATTGAATTGTTTAACTCAAGTCAAGAGCATACTTTTGAAGTTTTAATTAGAATGATAATTATTTCTTCCAAGAATTTTTAAATATTGAGAATAACTTGAAAACACAATTATAGTATCATTTATATGGCAAAATATATCTTAATTTAGGCTTTATTAGAGTTCCTACAGATTTCTTGGCCATGTGATCCTGTGCAATTTATTCAATCTTAGTTTCTTCAGCTGTAAAATGGGGATAATTACAACACTTACTTTGCAGTGTGAGTTTTAAGAATGGTTTGGGACAATGTATGTGAAAGCATTTTGTAAAGTTTAACATGCTATATAAATGCATATTTATCTGTCTGACTTCTGGCCTCATTGTTTCCAAGACTTTTTAAAGGTTGGTATGTGACCTTATCTATTTCCTTGGTTTTATTAGCTCCTTATCTCAACCTACTGGGACTTAGAACTTAATGAAATTGAGTATCTCCTGCTTCATCTTTCCCCAAACCAAGCCTCATCTGCATGAGGAGTTTCTAACAAAACGTGGCTCCCTCCTTCCCAAGCAGGTTTCCATTAGCTATCATTTTAGATCAATGACTCCTCTACCTTCTCAGTGCCCCAGACCCTACATCTTAGAGTCATTCCTGAGTCTATTAATTGAGAGTCTTCCAAATATCACAAATCAACCTCTTCTTTTACTCCCTCTTACTATCATCTTTGTCCAGGTCTGTATGTTCCAGATTAAACTTTGAGTTATCACAACAAGGTCTACAGCTAATTAACATCTCCAGTATTTAACATCATGCTTAGTAAAACTGTTTAATAAATGTTTGTTGAATAAATTAATTATTACTAAACCATTAAGTGAATGTATGGGTAACCGTGGTGATCTATCTACTGGTTGTCGATCTCTAGACTATTATTCCCCCCCCATACAGCTTTTCCAGATTAATCTTTATAAAATGTCACTTTCACCTTGTCACAATTTGACACAAATACCTTCAATGACTTCCTCCTTTCTAAAAAGATAAATTTATATTTTATTCTTGCCCAGTCTGTCTCCCTATTTAATTCCCCACCCCCATTTCTCTCCTCTAAGTCTACTGGTCTTCCCAGTTGAACAGACCGCCCCCCCTGCAGTTTATTCCCTGTGTGGTTCCTCAAAGTACAGATTTAAAACCTCTTCATTTAAATTAGATGTGGGCTGAAAAGATGGCCTGATTCAAGATGCCACTTTCTCAGAAAGAGCTCCCTTTCCATTCCTGCTTACCTGAACTCAAGTACTACTTTACTATGAAACCTTCCCAAACCAGGGAAGCCCCTAGTAACCTCTCCATATTCTGATTTCCTGCTGTACTTATATCACCTTTTAATCATGTGCCACCATGCGCTGGCATTTGCACTGAGATTTTCTCCCGGATTAGACAGATCCTGAGGCAGCAACCTTCTTTTGAATTCCATAGAGCATCAGCCATTCTGCTACCACAAAGTACAGATTCACTTAAAACCTCCTGATTTAAATTAGATGTGGGCTGAGAAGATGGCCTGGTTCAAGATGCCAAAGTAAGAAAAAGAGGGAGGAGAGGAGAATGAGTTTTCAGACTCACTATACACCCAGAAGTTGGTAGAGACTGGGAGTCAGTGTGTCAATTATTAGAAAGGACTATTGATGACAGATAATATTCCTGTATCATGATGCCCTTATCATTTAATATTGCCAGGCCTTCCTGCTTCTCTAGGTTCCCAGCTAAAGATTGGAGTTCTGGGAGACTTTTCTCCTCTTCCCCATGTACAGCATGTCATGTAATCACACACCAGGAATTTGCCAGAAAGGCAGAGGTTAGTTACTTAAAAGCTCTCCAGTTTTCTAAGAAATATGACAGAACTGAATCACACACAATCCATTCCTGTCTCTGCACTTGAATGTTTAATCCTTTGACTTTGTCTAACGATTCTAATATATGAAAAGAGGATTTCAATTAGTGAAGAGAATGTTGAGAGTTGAGAGAATAACTTTAAAATCTTAGTCAAATCCTTTAAACTCTATGACCTCATTTTATACATTTATAAAATAAGGATAATATTTATCAAGCCTATGACACAGTTATTTAAAGGATCAAATGATGTAATATAGATAAGTAAACTTCATGCACTATCCACAGAAGAAATAAAAGGATAAAGTATTATCATCAAGAGTAAGCATTTATTGAGGTCCTATCAAGTGCCAGACACTATGATAAACTAGGACCACTGAGGGGCTGGGGATGTGGCTCAAGCGGTAGCGCGCTTGCCTGGCAGGCGTGCGGTCGCTGCTCTTAAGACAATACAAAAGTAACTATCAATGTAAGATAGTTGGTGATGTATGCTGAGGAACTTATATGGGTGCTGAATGTTACGAAACTTCAGAAATAGTTTGGAGAGGTTAGGGAAAGCTTAATAGAGAAGATGGATCAAAGCTGGAACATGAATATAGAAGACTGTAGTGGTAGGTGGCTTCCTACATGGCCCCCAGTGTTTCTCACCCATGTTATCCATGCCTTTGGGTAATCTCTTCCCCTGGAGTGTGGGCTAAACCAATGGTTCCACTTTTAACAACAGAATAGGGTAGAAGCGGCAAGATATCACTTCTGGGATTAGTTTACAAAAGAACTACTGGCTTCCACGTAGGGCACTCTCTCTTACTTTGTAAATCCCTCTCAAGTCACCAGCTGAGAGAGACGCACATGTTGAGAAACCAAGCCTTCCAGTAACCATGTGAGTGACCTTGGAAGCAGATCTCTTCCTGTCCCTCACCCTCCTGCCCTTCCCACTCCTACAAGTCTTCAAAGGAGACTGCCCGCCAACACTTAGAGATCATAATCTTTTGAGAATCCCTGAGCCAGAGGTACTTAACTAAGCTGTGCCCAGATTCCTGAGGATAGAAACTATGAGGTAAGGATTTGCTGTTATAAGCCACTAAATTTGGGGTAATTTGTTACAAAGCAATAGATAACTAATGCAAGTGTCATCTATGCAGAAAGAATGAAATGGTGATGCATCTAGAGTCGTCTGAGATGACAGATGCTTGTGTCTGCAAGGAGGTCCGGAGAGAAATAGCAACACCAGGGAAGGGATGTCCCTAACAAGGATGATGGGTACCTTTGGCACTGATGCCACAAAGCTCTGCTTGCCAATACTGAGTGCTGAGATTTGGCTGTGACTGTGGCTTTCCATGACTCCCTGTGCACTGTTTCTGAAATGTAACTTTAGTGTCATGTTACAACTTATGCTTGATACAGATATAAAACATGAGAGAGTCACAGGGTTTTTAAGCTTAGTACTACAGCTTAATCTACATTTATTCATTCATTCATTAAGGAGGCCAATGTAAGAAAGTCCAGTGAGGCAAGGTCACTTCTTTGTAAACTCAATCCTAATTTTAAGAACTCATCTTTAAGGATGTATTACATAATGGATATTTCAGCAAGCTTTATTATTTTTACCACGGACACCAAAATCATCTTTATAACAAGCATATGTAACATTCTAAAAACTGTAAATAAAGTATCAGGTGATGTTCAGAGTGTAAAAATGAGTTAAGTAAAAATGTTTCCTTTAGGAGTTGAATCTTAAATACCTTTCACTAAAAACAAACAAACAAACAAACAACAACAACAACAAAAAAAAAAACAGAGTAACACTAAAATCTAAGACCCTGAAATAATTGTTATGGGGTCAAGAAGAACTCAATAGAAGGAACCTGCAATCAACTTCATTAGAGTCCACATTCGGCCACTTCCTATGCAAAACTTGCTAAAATTAGGAGAAAAATGTGATCCAAGAAAAACTTGCCTTTATAGTCATCTCACCTGGGAAAAGAAGTTACTTTTTAATTTTTTTTAATTTGGGCCTAATATGGATATTTTTACTTACCATTTGGAAGCCAGAGAAGACTGTAAGTTCTCATTCATAGGAGTCACTAATACATGATGGTTTACAACATCTAAATACTTCTCAATGTGAATCTGTTACAGAAAAGTCAAAGTTTAGGTCATTATGGTGGACTTAAGATCCTTAGCTAAATTACTTAGTTTCATTAGGTTAACACTCTGAATCGTGTAATTAAGCCAAAAAACGCAACATGCTATGTGTTATTCCATGCCTAAGGTGTCATTAGACATCTCAAGGCCAAATGACTTCAACTAGCCTCAAAAACGTTAATAAACAACTGAGACTTAAAGCTTGAGTGACCTGTAGCATTTTTCACAAATGAAACTGCACAGTAGTCAGCGGACTGCTCAGCCAGGTGAATCTACAAGGCAATACAGACATGGAGTAACGTCTTTCTCTTACAGGGACTTCAAGCAAGCAATGAAAGAATGCATTTGGCCTTCAGGTAGCATAATTTAAAACGGTCAACCCAAAGACTCCAGCTGGGTCCAGCCCTCTCACCATCAGGTAAAATAGGACAATGATGTGCTAGTTTGAGGAGGATACAAAATACACCACATTTCTCACAGCCTCAGGAGCTGGGTGACAAAACTGATTACATAGTAGAGTAAAAGTCTGAAGCAATAGAACCACTGAAAGGCAGAGGTCTAGAAGATGGAGAGGGACCTTAGTTGGAGGAGGGCCCCCCTGGCTGACACATGCTGGCTTCATAAATGAACATTATCCTGGTCTGAAGGTTGGATTGTCCTGGATCTTAGGTCTGTTTATAATGATGAAGTCTCTTAACTAGTTTATCTCTCCATCCCCCAATTGGTACATTTCTTTGGTTTTAACCACTTGATTAACAAAATGATTTAACAAAAATGAATAGCTCAAAATATTTAATGGGAACACTCAACCCTTAATTTTTAGAATCCCAGTAAATTTGCTTAGTATGAATCCTTTTTGTTTAGACATATTGTTAGATCTATAGTAATTATTTTTTGGACTCTGAGTTCTTTTTATCAGACCACATTTTAGAATTTGCGGTCTTTCTGCCTCATTTTAGAAGTGGCCACTGCAAAGAATCTTACATTTCACCTCCTTCAATTCTTTGTGGAATCTGACAGGATGTAAATCTTAGCTAATGAGAACCATTATCAAAAAAAAGCAAAAAAGAAAAAAAAAAAAACCTGAATGCGAATGACCACCTGAAAATCCAACTCTGTTACAGAATCACACAAGGTCTTCTAGATGCTACTTTTTCTCCTTCCAGTATTTTATTCAATACTAAAGCTCTACTTACTCTTAACCCCAGTTCAGTCCTTTGGATTGCTGTTTCAAGATTCTGAATGTCTAGAGTCTCTCCTTTCTGCTCTGATGGGAATTTTGTTAATTTATCCTTTAATTGATGAAGATCTTCATGGACCTGTACATAGAAAAATTATAGAATAGTGAAAGAATGCTTTTAGTAGTTGTCTTACAGTTCTGTAATGGGCTTGAATTGCTAGAGCCACAGAGTTGATTTAGGTATTCATTGAAAAGGACAACCTCTAAGATTCTAGGACATTCTTTATTTAGACTATTCCATCGTTGTCTCCCAGAGTTTGGAGAATAAAGCTTTAATGCAATTTCTGTTTTACTTCTCTCATTAGAAATAGTAAAACTGCAACTTAAATGGCTTCTGCTCTCTCAGTTGGTAAAGGTGGGTGATGATATATTCGTGCTAAACTCCAGTTGCTCCAGATTGGTTAAGGTTAGAAAACAGAATGCTTCCAGCGGAGAGAGGACCTAGGGGAAGTCGTGCCTTTCAAGAGTATCGTAAATGTGTTGACAGGGGCTGTTGGTTTTCCATCCTAGCTGGATCTTCCCTACTTGCTGCCCTGAAGAAGCAGTTCTGTAGGTGTGGGGGCTTTTTGCTTGATGTAGTGAGAAATGAAAATGATCCATGAAGAAAAAGCAACATATGTTATTACTTTAACATTTTCCTTCAATGAGCATTTTCTTTGGAAATGATGAACATCTCTCCAACATCAGGCACCACCCAGAATCAAATGGGTACTATGAAATTACAAAGTGCAAGATTTTTTGCATTCATATTAGAAACTCAACTTCAGATAAATACAGATGGCACCAATTATTGTATGGGCTGCTGCCACAAGAAAAACATTTTGTTATGCAAATTTATGAACCCAACACCTGCTTCAGCAATAGTCACACCAATAACAATCTGCAGACTGGGTTGCTAAAGGCATTTTTGAAATGGTTACCTTTTCTCTGTTTGTATAACTGGACTCATACATTGATGTAGCCTATGTTATTGATTATTTGGGAATGTTCCCATGGAGCCAAGTACTGTATTCAAAAGATCAGAATGTGCATCTTTTCACTGACGGGCATCACCATCTGGCAGACATATCTGGTCATTTGTACTCTGCACACTGTCATGTTAAGTCTTCGGGGCTCACAGATTGATATCTGAACACACCTACTGCTTGCTTGTAGGCACTAAGGATGAAGGTATACTTCTTTGGATTGTTTTGTCCCAATTACTGCTTGCAAACTCATTTACCATCTATTATTTGAAAACATTTGGAAAGTACAAAGAAGCAGTCCAAGGGCAAGGCCCATTTTAGGCCCTTATTTTTTTATTGGTTCCATCTTTTTAATGCATTAGCTTTCTCTCCTCTCCTGTGGCGTTTGTAGCTGTGGATCTTCCTGTAATCATGTTTGTCAGCTGCTGGAGGAGTCAAATTGAATTGGATTACTCATCAGGATACCGAAGCTTTTTGTTTTGTTTTTCGTCTGCCTCCCATGGAAAACAATGCTTTTTTTTTTTTTTTTTTTTTTTTGGTACTGGTGATTGAACCCAGGGATGCTTTACCACTGAGCTACATTCTCAGTCCTTTGTATTTTAATTTTAAATTTTGAGACAGGGTCTCCCTAAGTTGACAAGACTGGCCTTGAATTTGCAATCTTTCTGCCTAAGCCTCCTAAGTCTCTGGGGTTACAGACATGCACCAATATGTCTGGCTATCAATACTTCTTTATAGAGTTGTGAGGTAATATGTAATAGTCTTGGTACATAGTAACAACTCAATAAAAAGCAGCCAAACATCACTCCCAGCTTTTTTTTTTTTTTAAATATTCCTTTAGTTGTCAATGGGCCTTTATTTCATTTATTTATATGTGGTGCTGAGAATCGAACCCAATGCCTCACACATGCTAGGCAAGCACTCTACCACTGAGCCAAACCCCAGCCCCAACTCCCAGCTCTTAATACTTATTATTCACATGATTTCCACATATGCTATTTTAATTTTTTTAGTTGTAGATTAACACAATGTCTTTATTTTTATTTATTTATTTTTATGTGGTGCTGAGGATCGAATCCAGTGCCTCATGCTTGTGAGACAAGTACTCTATAACTGAGCTACAACCCCAGCCCTTCATGTGTCTTTTTGAACCCCCTAATTACTTTGTCAAGAAAAGAAAATTATGCTAGTCCTACAAGTTGTTGAATATAAAAGGGGTAATATGTATGAAAATGATTCAACATAGACTTTGGTGCCAGAGAGATATGAACTGGAATCCTACTTTCTCTTTTATTGAACTGAACTTGGGAAAGTTACTTAGCCTCATAGAGGCTTAGTGTTCTCATCTGTAAAACAGGATGATACAGCTGCTTCAGAATGGTGGCAAGAATAAAATGAGCAAAACTTTGTAAAGTGCTTAGTACAGGGTTAGCCATGTAGGAGGTCACAGAACAAACTTTGATTTTCCTCCCCTGAATTGAAAAATCCAGGAAAAACTCCTTGCACACAACTGATACTCAGTACATGTTCGTTGAATTGAATGACCTCCCACAATCTTTCTCAAGAGCTTTTCATTTTTCTTGTGGATATTTCCTCCTCTCCTCTTAATAATCACCTATCTGTTGGTATAATTACAATAGAGACAAGCACTGCAGGAAATGTTACACAGACTAGGGTAAGAAGAAGCGATTAAGTTCTAGATCTCTATTCTCTCCCCAATGGGCCCAGTCTACCATACTGAAATTCCACATTACTCGTTTTCTCTTTCCATAAAATTTTCTACTTAGAGAAAGATTATGATTTTGAGTTAGGAGATGGAGCTATTCAATAAGAAGCCCTTGAAAGAGTTACTTGGGCCCTGGGTAGGCCTGAGTCCATCCCACACGGGGGGACTCCCGACAGAGCTCAGGCTTGGCTCAGACTGGCCTCGCTGACCTGTGAGGGAGCCAGGGCCCAGGGTAAGCTTGGGTCCACCCCATTACCACCACCTGGGAGGCCAGGTCAGATCCACTTCCATTTGGGACACTGCAGCCATACTCATAGCTTTCCCCATGCAGTAGCCTCTACCTTGGGACAACAGACAGGGCCTAGAAGCAGCTGCATCTTGGAGCAGGCATCCCAAAGCCAGTGTAAGGCCCGCCTTTCAGTCCCATCTCTGAGAGACGTTGCATCCACAATCTTGGGGCACCTCCACTGCTATCGCAAGTTACTGCCTGCTATTGCCGCCACCACCTATAGTTGGAGTAGCATCCATTCTGGGGCACCAAGGTGACATACAGATAATCTGCACAGATACCACAAAATAATAGGGTAGAAACTGTAATACCTCAGATCCACACTACAAGTAAGGAAATCACATAGACAACATGAAAAAACAAGGGAGGAAAGTGCCCCAAACAAACCAGGATATTACAATAATAGAAGCCATGGACAGCACAGTTGATCAAATGTCAGAAAAGGAGTTCAGAATGTTCATAATTAAAATGATCTGTGAATTAAAGAATGACCGAAATGAGCAAATACAGGCAAAAATTGATCACTCCAACAAAGAGATAAGAGAGCAAATATAGGCAACCATTAATGACACCAATAAACAGATAAGGGAGAAAATACAGGCATCCATATCACATCAATAAACAGATAAGGGAGCAAACAAAGGTAGCAAAAGTTACTTCAAGAAAGAGATAGAGATTCTGAAAAAAAAATCAGAAATCCTTCAAATGAAGAAAATAATAAACCAAATAAAAACCTCAATAGAAAGTATCACCAACAACTCTAAGATTTCCTCTCACTCCAGTCAGAATGGTAGCTATTATGAATACAAAAACAATAAGTGTTGGCAAAAATGTGGGGAAAAAGGTACACTCATACACTGCTGGTGGGACTGCAAAATGGTGCAGCCAATATGGAAAGGAGTTCGAAGAATCCTTGAAAAACTGGGAATGGAACCACCATTTGACCTGGCTATCTCTCTCCTCAGTCTATACCCAAAGGACTTAAAAACAGCACACTACAGGGACACAGCCATATCAATGTTTATAGCAGCACAATTCACAATAGCTAATCTGTGGAACCAACCGAGATGCCCTTCAATAGATAAATGGATAAAAAAATGTGGCATATATACACAATGGAATATTACCTGGCAATAAAAGAGAATAAAATCACGGCATTTGCAGGTAAATGGATGGAGTTAGATAAAATAATGTTAAGTGAAGATAGCCAATCCCCCCAAACCAAATGCAGAATATTTTCTCTGATATAAGGAGGCTGATTCATAGTGGGATAGGGAGAGGGAGCATGGGAGGAATAGACGATCTCTAGACAAGGCAGAGAGGTTGGAGGGGAAGGGAAGGGGCATGGGGTTAGAAATGAAGGTGGAATGTGATGGTCATTATTATCCAAAGTAAATGTATGAAGACACGAATTGGTGTGACTATATTTTGTATACAACCAGAGATGTGAAAAATTGTGCTTCATATGTGTAATAAGAATTGTAATGCATTCCACTGTCATATATAAATAAAAAAATTAATTTAAAAAAATAATAAAGAAAGAAGTATCACCAACAGACTGGATCACTTGGAAGACAGAATGTCAGATAATGAAGACAAAGTATACAATCTGGAAAATAAAGTTGGCCACACAGTGAAGTTGGTAAGAACCATGAGAAGAACATCCAAGAATTATGCGATAGCATCAAAAGACCAAATATAAGAGTTATTGGGATAGAGGAAGGCACAGAGTTTCAAACCAAGGGAATGTACAAGCTCTTCAATGAGACAATATCAGAAAATTTCCCAAACATGAAGAATGAATTGGAAAATCAAATACAAGAGATTTACAGGACACCAAATGTACAAAATTACAACAGATCTACACCAAGGCACATTATAATGAAAATGCCTAGCATACAGAATAAAGATAGAATTTCAAAAGCTGCAAGAGAGAGGAATCAGATCACACATGGGGGAGACCAATTCCTATCTCAGCATATTTTTCAACCCAGCCCTCAAAGCCAGGAGATCCTGGAACAGTATATACCAACCTCTGAAAGAAAATGGATGCAAGAATCTTATATCCAGCAAAATTAAGCTTTAGATTTGATGATAAAATAAAAACTTTCTGTGATAAACAAAAGTTAAAGAATTTACAACTAGAAAGCCTTCACTACGGAACATCCTTGGCAAAATATTCCATGAAGAGGAATTGAAAAACAACAATGAAAATCAGCAAAGGGAGGAATTACACTAAAGGAAAAACTAATCAAAGGAGAAACCAAGTCAAGTTAAATACCAGAAATAAACAAAAATGACTGGGAATACAAATCATGTCTCAGTAATAACCCTGAATGTTAATGGCCTAAACTCACCAATCAAAAGACATAGACTGGCAGATTGGATTTTTTAAAAAAGACCCAAAAATATGCTGCCTCCAAGAGACTCATCTCATAGGAAAAGATATCCACAGACTGAAGGTGAAAGGTTGGGAAAAAACCCATAGCATTCACATGGACTGTGGAAGCAAGCAGGGGTTTCCATCCTCATATCAAATAAAGTAGACTTTATGCCAAAGTTAATCAAAAGGGATAAAGAAGGATATTTAATACTGCTTAAGGGAAACAGTCATCAACAAGACATAACAATAATAAATATATATGCCCCAAACGATGGAGTATCTATGTTTATCAAACAAACTCTTCTCAAGATCAAGAGTCAGATAGATCACAACACAATAATTCTGGATGACTTTAACACACCTCTTTCACCACTAGATAGATCTTCCAAACAAGAGCTGAACAAAAAAACTATAGAACTCAATATTATAGAATATTTCATCCTTCAATGAGCAAATACACTTTCTTCTCAGCAGCACATGGATCTTCTCTAAAATAGACCATATATTATGCCACAAAGCAACTCTTAGCAAATATAAAAAAAGTTGAGATACTACCCTGCATTCTATCAGATCATAATGGAATGAAATTAGAAATCAATGATAAAATAAAAAATAAAAACTACTCACACCTGGAGACTAAATAATATGCTACTGAATGAACAATGGGTTGCTAAAGACATCAAGGAGGAGATTAAAAAATTCTTAGAAGTGAATGAGAACACAAGTACAACATATTGAAATCTCTGGGACACTATGAAGGCAGTACTAAGACAAAAGTTCATTGCATGGAGTTCATTCCTTAAAAGAAGAAAAAGTCAACAAATAAATGACTTAACATTACATCTCAAAGTCCTAGAAAAAGAAGAACAAATCAACACCAAAAGCAACAGAAGATAGGAAATAATTAAAATCAGAGCTGAAATCAATGAAATTGAAACAAAGGAAAAAAATTCAAAACTAAAAGTTGTTCTTTGAAAAAGTAAATAAAACTGACAGACCCTTAGCCATGCTAATGAAGAGAAGGAGAGAGAAAACTCAAATTACTAACATACATGATGAAAAAGGAAATATCACAACAGACACTATAGAAATATAGAATATAATTAGAAATTATTTTGAAAACTTGTACTCCAATAAAATAGAAAATATTCAAGGCATTGACAAACTTCTGGAGTCATATGATTTGCCCAAACTGAATCAGGATGATATACATGATTTAAAGAGATCAATTTCAAGTGATGAAATAGAAGCTGCCATTAGAAGCCTACCAAACATGAAAAGCCCAGGACTGGATGGATACACAGCCAAATTCTACAAGACCTTTAAATAAGAACTAATACCAATAATTCTTAATTTATTTCAGGAAACAGAAAAAGAGGGAGCACTTCTAAACTCATTCTATGAGCTCAATATCACCCTGATTCCAAAACAAAGCAAAGACACAACAAAGAAATAAAACTCAAGACCAATATCTCTAATGAAATAGATAGAAAAATTCTCAATAAAATTCTGGTAAATTGAATACAAAAACATATCAAAAATATAGTACACCACGATCAAGTGGGGTTCATCCTGGGGATGCAAGGTTGATTCAACATAAGGGAATCAATAAATGTAATTCATCATATCAATAGACTTAAAGATAAGAACCATATGATCATCTCAATAGATGCAGAAAAAACATTTGACAAAATATAGCACAACTTCATGTTCAAAATAATAGAAAAACTAGGGATAACAGGAACATATCTCAACATCATAAAAGCTATCTATGCTAAGCCCCAGGCCAACATTGTTCTAAATGGAGAAAAAAATGAAAGCATTCCCTCTAAAAACTGGAACAAGACAAGGATGCCCTCTTTCACCACTTTTATTTAAATCAGTTCTTAAAACACTGGCCAAAGCAATTAGACAGAGAAAAGAAATTAAAGGGATACCATAGGTAAAGAAGAACTCAAATTAACACTATTTGCTGATGATATGATTCAAAAGATTCCACCAGAAAACTTCTAGAATTGGTAAATGAATTTAGCAAAGAAGCATGATACAAAATCAACACCCATAAATCAAAGACATTTCTGTATATCAGTGACACATCCTCTGAAAGGAAATGAGGAAAACTACCTCATTTACAATATCCTCAAAAAAAAAAAAAAAACTTGGGAATCAACTTAATGAAAGAGGTGAAAGACCTCTACAACAAAAACTACAGAATGCTAAAGAAAGAAAGAAGACCTTAGAAGATGGAAAGATCTCCCTTGTTCTTGCATAGGCAGACTTAATATTGTCAAAATAGCCATACTACCAAAAGCACTATACATATTTAATGCAATTCCAATCAAAATCCCAATGAAATTCCTCATAGAAATAGAAAGAGTAGTCATGAAATTCATCTGGAAAAATAAGACACCCAGAATAGCTAAAGCAATCCTTAGCAAGAAGAATGAAGCAGGTGGCATCACTATGCCAGACCTTAAACTATACTTCAGAGCAATAGTAACAAAAACAGCATGGTATTGGCACCAAAATAGACTGGTAGACCAATGGTACAGAACAAAGGACACAGAGACTAACCTACATAATTACAGTTATCCGACAAAGGTGCCAAAAAACAGCATCTTCAACAAATGGTGCTGGGAAAACTGGAAATCCACATGTAACAAAATGAAATTAAACCCTATCTCTCACCATGCACAAAACTCAACTCAAGTGGATCAAGGACCTAGGAATTAAACCAGAGACACTGCGCCTATTAGAAGAAAAAGTAGGCCCAAATCTCCATCATATTGGATTAGGCCCCTACTTCCTTAATAAGACTCTTATTGCACAAGAATATCAAGAATCAATAAATGGTATGAATTCAAACTAAAAAGCTTTTTCTCAGCAAAAGAAACAATCAGTGAGGTGAATAGAGAGCCTACAATTTGGGAACAGATTGCACAAGAATATCAAGAATCAATAAATGGTATAAATTCAAACTAAAAAGCTTTTTCTCAGCAAAAGAAACAATCAGTGAGGTGAATAGAGAGCCTACAATTTGGGAACAGATTTTTACCACATACATGTCAGATAGAGAACTAATTTCTAGGATATATAAAGAACTAAAAAATCCTAACACCAAAAAAAAAAAAAAAAAAAAAACCCTCAAAAAAACAAACAAACAACTCCCCCCCGCAAAAAAAAAAACAACAAAAAACAAACAAACAAAATAACCCAATCAATAAATAGGCCAAAGAACTGAACAGACACTTCTCAGAAGAAGATATACAATCAACAAATATATGAAAAAATGTTCAACATCTCTAGCAATTAAGAGAAATGCAAATCAAAACTACTCTAAGATTTTATCTCACTCCAGTCAGAATGACAGCTATTATGAATACAAACAATAATAAGTGTTGGCGAGGACGTGGGGAAAGAGACATTGTTGGTGGGACTGCAAAATGATGCAGCCAATATGGAAAGCAGTACGAAGAATCCTTGAAAAACTTGGAATGGAACCACCATTTGACCTGGCTATCCAACTCCCTGGTCTATACCCAAAGGATTTAAAAACAGCATACTACGGGGACACAGCCATATCAATGTTTATTGTGGCACAATTCACAGTAGCTGAACTGTGGAACCAACCTAGATGCCCTTCAATAGCTGAATGGATAAAGAAAATGTGGTATATATACACAGTGGAATATTACTTAGCATTAAAAGAGAATAAAATCATGGCATTTGCAGGTAAATGGATGGGGTTGGAGAATATAATGCTAAGTGATGTTAGCCAATCCCCCCCAAAATAAATGCTGAATATTTTCTCTTATTGAAGAATGCTGATTCATAATATGGTGGTAGAGGGAGTATTAGATAAACTATAGATAGGGCAAAGGGGAAAAGGGAAGCAGGAAGGGAGGGGGAATGAAGGTAGGAAAGACAGTGAAATGAGATGGACATCATTACCCTAAGTACATGTATGAAGACACAAAAGGTGTGACTCTTGTTTGTGTACAACCAGAGATATGAAAAATTCTGCTCTATATGTACAATGTGAATTGTAATGCATTCTGCTATATAACAAATTGAAATTTAAAAATGAAGATAAAACATAAAAAAAGAGTTAATGCAGCAAAGATTTGCTCTAGAATTTAAAAGAGCCATAGAAACAGACTCCATCTAGTCAGAAGCCAATGAAATTCCATTGTTCATCTCTGCTAAAAGCAAGTTTGAATTCTCCTCATCACTTTCAACTTATCTTTCACACCATTCTCATTTATATTATATGCTCCTTGCAAATCATACACAGGAAGCAGACAAACAAAGCTTACTAACTTAAACAAAGATTATTTCAGAAACATGCCATAACCTACTTAAGGATCAACAGCTACTGAATGTATCACCCTGGGCAAGTTACCTTACTTTCTTTTGTAAACTGGGCTAAAAATAACACCTGCCTAGTAGAGTTATTTTTGGGACATAATGAGATCCTCCAAAACTCTCAGAACAGCCTGGCTTTCAAAATATGTTGGCTATTATTTTTGTTATATAATGCTGATTGTCATTACTATAGTAAAACTTCTGAGGAGTTGAGGAAAGATCCAGCTAAAATGCTAAAAATGTCTGATTTATATATAAACTTGAAGAAGTAGTTCATAGAACGCTGCCTACCAGAACTCTGTGTGGAGATGTTAATCATGTTCCTGAATCAAAAATGAAAAAGTGGATACATGATCTGACAGTGAGACAGAATATTCATAATCAGAACTATCTGTGAAAATCCAAACATTTAGGCATGTTTTTTCATAAGAAGTAACAGAAAGAGTTTATGATCCCAATAGAGTAGCACAATTAAAAAAATAAAAACTTATTTTTTTAAACATGGATGAAAATGGTATGATTGATTTTATTGTATTGCCTTAGACTTATTAATTAGATTGAGATTTCTGGTTTTATCTAGATTTTTTTTTAACATACAGGAAGGAACACAACTATAATTAGAAATCTCTAGATTGTTACATTTTTTAAAAGCATGGGACATAGAGAAATACAGAAATAAATATTTATTTGTTTCTATTTATTAAAGTCTATGATCAGAGCCTTGATTATTGTATTTAAATATTTTCTCTAAAGTACTATAGTCATGTTCTCAAAATACCACTTTTACTATTAATTTACGTTATTCATTTACAAAAATGTTTTCTACATAATGCTAAATGTTAGTCCAGTGCCATTCATTTTTGATCAAAGTGTAGATTATTGTAAACTGAACTCATAAAATTATTATCCATCATCTATGGGCCTAACCCTGGGCTGTGTACAATGGGATACCCAAAAAAGAAAAGGAAAAAGAAAAAGAAATAACAGATTAGAACCACAGGGGAACCAGGTGTTCCTCATTTGTCTAATAGAAGCACTCATAAAGTTCCATTTAAGAATGAAATAGTATTAGCTACACCTGGTGGTACACACTGGTAATCCCAGTGGTCTGGAGGCAGGAGGATGGTGAGTTCAAAGCCAGCATCTGCAAAAGCCAGGCGCTAAGCAACTCAGTGAGACCCTGTCTCTAAATAAAAATACAAAATAGGGCTGGGGATGTGGCCCAGTGGTCCAGTGCCCCTAAATTAAATCCCTGGTACAAAATACACACACACACACACACACACACACAGAGTTTTGATTAAAAAAAACCAGATTAACAAATTTTCCTTTTCTTTCAGGAAATTCAAATAGAAATCAGCGTAAAGTTAAAAGAAATGTACACAAGACTAAATATTGTTAAAGGTTAAGAGCCCAGACCACAAATAATAGTAACATTTATTATTATACTTTATATGCTATCCTATATTTTAATCCTTATAAGGCTTCTATGAGGGAGTCTTGCAAGGATTAAAGACTCCTACAAGGGAGGTCAGATCATCTTCATTTTATATTTGAGGAAATCTAACATTTAAAGAGGTCAAGAAATCTCTGTAAGATGACAAAGCTGATGAGTTGGTGGAACTATTCCAATCCAGGCCATCTGACTCATGCCTTCATATTTAACCATTAACCAGTAAATGCTTAATATATACATTATACAAATATATGTCTGTAAATATACAAAGCTAATGGTTGGTTAAGAAAAGTTCAGTAGAAAAGGCAGGATTTAAATGCCTAGAGGAGCAAAAAAAGAGGTGAGGGGAGACTTTCTTTTATACCAGGAATGATGGATATAAAAGGTTTGAGGGCCTGAGGGTGTAGGGCAGTGGTAAAGTGCTTGCCTGGCATGCAGTGAGGCCCTGGGTTCAAATCTCAGTTCCGACAAAAAAAAAGTTTGAGACGTGTGCTTGCATTTTCCATGTAAATGGGCCTACCCACCGTACTCATCTTTGGTCAGTTTCCTTTCCATAACATGCAGATAATAATAACAGTACTTAACTGATAGTCTTGTTGTAAGGTTAAATGAGTTTGAAGTAAACACAGCACTTAGAATGGTGCATGATATGTGGTAAATACATTAGCTTTGATTATTGTGATTTTTTCTTTGAAATCACCCTTAAGTTTATATTTTACCACACAATCTAAATTAGTGACTCTCAAATTTGAGCGTGCATTTTTTTAATGTGTCACACTTCTATATTTGAAGTGTTTACATGATTTGCAATCCAAGTTATCTTAATTATTTTTATTTGTGTGTTTTTAAACAAGGGACATTTAAGATATTTAAGTTAAGAAAACCAGTTTACATATTGCACTTTCTCCTTACATTTCTTATCACTTCCCAACGTCTCTAATTTGCCTCTGCTTCACCCCTTCAGGCATGGGTTCAAATTTCTCAGAATATAACATTTTTAAGCAGTGCTACCACATAAGATGGATTTTTTTGAAGGACAGGTGGTTGGTGTGAACGGTTCTACCAGAGGCGCGGGACGGTAGTGGTTGGGCAGCACCACCTGCAGGGTAAGGCACAAGCGGCCGGTTATGGTGGCTCTGGGTGGGCATTTTGGTGAAAACCTCTCTCCTTGGAGGCGGACTCGGGGCGGCGCCCCAAATGTGTGGGAACTTGTGAACTAGCGCTGCTGGGCCTCGCTCGGAAGTGTCGTAGCTGGGCAGAACTAAGGGAAGCCCGTTTCCCACCTGGACTAAGATGGATCCGATGGGGTCGTAGTTTTCAATCCCCTGAGCCATGGTTAGGGCCGGGGAGGGCTACCTCCCTGCGGAGGCACGGCCTCCAGCTGCAGAAACCTTCTGTGGGGGCGGGGCGATCGTTCCCAAGGCAACACTACGCACCGCCCGGCCAGTCCCATGCCAGCAGCCGAAGGGGGTTGAGGGTGGAGTCCGCGGCCGCTCCATTCGAAGAACGCGTTCTTTCCGGTGCATCTCACCCGCGCGCCGGCGGCAGTTGGTGCAGCCCAAGGCGGAAGTGGCTCCCGGACGGAACCGGCTTGCTAGCGCAGCTATGGCTGCGGGCGTCCCTTGTGCGCTAGTTACCAGCTGCTCTTCCACCTTCACGGGAGACCGGCTGGTCCAACGTGAGTAGTGAGGCACCTCGGCCGACCTCCAAAGCCCCCGAGCCTCGGGGGCGACCACCCAGGACCGCGGCCTCGTTCTGGGCCTTGTAGCCGCGATGGGCCCTGGGCTCCTCCCCCGCGGGGCGATGCCGCGTCTCCCCAGGTGTCTGCCCTTTGCCCTTAAGCTTTCCTGCCGCCACCCGACCCACACTGCTTGCATTGTGGCTTTTTGTGTAAAGTGGGACTAATCCCTGCCCGCCCAGCCCATCTTTTGAGATGAACCTGAAGGTGTCCTGCAAATTGTGCTGAGTTGCACGAGTTTAAGATGCTAGAATTGTTGTTGTTGTAATTTTTGTTGCTCTCTCTGCTGCTGAGGTACAGAGATGTTTCCTCTGAATGCTTGACTAGACGTATAAGGACTTGTTAGCTTTGCCCTCTCCACTTTTAGCAATTAACTGCCTTGCTTTCTTCTGAGGCGTAGATTCTCCACTAACATTAGTTATGGAGTTCCATACATCTTGTTTTGCTTCTGGATCCTCGGCGTGGCTCTCAAACTAAGTAACTTTGTGTTTGTATTATGCACACTCTTTGCCCATGCTGAGCGCACCATCGAGATTACACCCCCATTCCCCAAACTAACTTTTAAGGAAATCTTTTTAAACACGACCAATGTAGTTGTGAGACTACGGAACTGGATCATAGGCCAACTTATCACTAAAGGACTCTGTGAAGTTGAATCTGCATAATTCAAAATTTCTATTTTATATTTATGGTTTTGAATAAAAAACTGCCTCATAGCTATATAATTGTGGGTAAGTCACTTGACCTCTGTCCTTGTTTTCCTATCTGTAAAATGAGAATAATTTTCACAAGACTGTGCTTTACCTCAGAGGTTGATATATTGTAAGCATTTCATAAATCTTAGGAATTGGTATGTTATCATCCCTCTCTCTTTTTTTTTTTCTGGGGTGGAGGAGGGTACCGGGAATTGAACTCAGGGCATTTTACCACTGAGCCACATCCTTAGCCCTATTTTGTATTTTATTTTTTATTTAATTAAATTTTTTATGTATATATGACAGCGGAATGCATTACAATTCTTATTACACATACAGAGCACAATTTTTCATATCTCTGGTTGTATACAACGTATATTCACACCAATTCATGTCTTCATTCATTTACTTTAGATAATAATGTCCATCACATTCCACCATCATTTCTAACCCCATGTTCCTTCCCTTCCCCTCCAACCTCTCTGCCTTATCTAGAGTTCCTCTGTTCCTCCCATGCTCCCTTTCCCTACCCCACTATTTAGAGACAGCTTATCACTGAGTAGCTTAGTGCCTTGCCATTGCTGAGGCTGGCTTTGAACTCACCATCCTGCCTTGGCCTCCCAAGCCCCTGGGATTTCAGACATGCACCACTGTGCCAGGTATATGTTATCTCTCTAACCCTCAGTTTCCCGATTCCTAGAATAGGGCTTATGAACCAGGTGTTTTGAAGGACAGGTGATTCCACAGTTTGAAAGCACTTTGTAAACTGTAATCCATCATACAATTATAATTCTTCTCTACATCTGTCAGATGATAAAATTAGGCAAGATAGCCCTCCAGCACAAATATTCTGATTTAATTATTTGTGATCACTTAGAAAGTTCCTTGCTAGTTTAAAAATTTAATTATAACACTAAATGGTAACTAACTGTTCTAATTATGCCATTTCCTTATCTCTAAGCAGTGTTCCTCTCTTCCCTCTTATCCTTTTTTATGGTTTCATTGTAAAACAAATTTTACTCACTTAGTAAAATTTAATATGGAGAAAAGAAAATGTCAACCAAGTTCATTATCCAAACACAAAGAATGAACTTGATTCAATCTTCTTTCAACCCTTCTTTCCAATGCATAGTTCTAAAAGAAAAAATAATTGTAATTACATTTCATATATAATTTTTATCCTGATTTTTTTCTTTTATTTGTAGTGCCGAGGATCCAACCCAGGGCTTTGGCCAGGCTAGGCGAGTGCTGAACTACTGAGCTATATACACAGCCCCTATCCTGGGATATTTTTTACATTCCATCAAAAATTAGTTTCCATTATGTAGTCATCTAGTGGATATACAAGTATTTGCTCAAGATTCTTAAGACTCTTGGCTTATTTAACTTTGCAAAAGACTTAAATGTGTTTGGATTCCCATTAGTGACAGATAAAAGTACTTTCAAAGACAGTCTCAGGATGGCTATAGAGCTGTCATATGCTTTAAAGATCAGAATTGGCAACCAGTGGTCTTTGCCTTAAAGGATCTGATGACTTGTAGTTCCCAGTTAGTAACATTTTACTTCCATGAAGTTGTTACAGAAGCCTAGGTAAGCTTCAGGGTCCTCAGCTGACCAGGTTCTGCCACTTTTTGCCTTGAGAGTCCAGAGACCTGAGTGATGATGAAGCCAGAAAAGAATTTATTATTCATTGTGGTCAGAGCCACACTGGGAAGCAAGGGGACTAGCATCCTACCCCTGTCATTGGGGTACTGACAAGAGCTTCAGGTTGGTAAAGGGAAAGGAACAAAAAGGGGAGTGCGTGAGAAGTGTGCATAGTGAAGCAAACTTGTTCAGACTATGTCATCTGGTTGATCATTATCTTGGGTCTGATTCTGCTGGGATGTCATTGCTTTAGGGGGCAATGGATTACTCTTGCTTCAAAGAACAGCTTCAGTTCTTATCATGGGGTAATCCCTCCTGCCTAGGGGCAGTCCCATCATGGGCAAGCATCCAGGAATGCCTGCTGACTATTCCTGGTATCTTGAAAATATCTAGTTACTCTCATATCTTGGTGTCTTTAGTCTTGACGGGGGATAAGGTAAGGTAAATGTAGTGACAAATTAATTAGTAAAATTAATTCTGTGAAATAATCCATTTTATTTCTGAATGTAAAATGTCTCAGGTAACTCCAATTCATGTTAAATTAGATGACTTTTTCTTTCTGGCCTCATTAAGGTTAATGTAGTGACAAAGTAAGAATAGTTAGTGTGCAGATTACTTGAGAAAGTAGTGCATCAAGAAGAGGAAACTTTTAGGGTCCTCCAATTTCTCTTCCTTTCAACATCTGATCTATTTTAACCAACAGTGGGGAATATTTCATAACCAAATAACCAAGTTTGTTAGAAATACTTAAAGTAAGAATCAGTAGGTTTCTACTATGGATAAAGTACTTGCGTGGACTTTGGGAGAAACTTTTATTTTTCCATTTTTGTTACTCACAGGCCTTATTTGCAGTATTGTGGTGCAATATCATACATCAACTAAAAGAGGCTTTACTTATTACCTTATAGTGTAGACTTTAAAAGGAAACAGAGACTCAAGACACTTGGGGAGCTTGTGCAAGGTTATGTAGAGAGTTGAGATCAAGTGTCTCTATTCTAGGGCCAGAGCTCCTTCCATCTCACATATATTTCATGCACATTTTACTTTTTTTTTCTGGAAAAGTGTAATCTGATAAATAGTTATTAAACAGAGCTGTTAGATGTGGTGATGCACACCTGTAATCCCAGCAGCTCAGGAGTCTAAGGCAGAAGGATTGCAAGTTGGAAGCAAACGTGGTCACTTAGTGAGACCCTGTCTCAAAATAAAAAGTAAAAAGAACTGGGTGTGTAGCTCAGTGGTAGAGTATTCCTGGGTTTAATTTCTATACCACAAAGCAAAGAAAAACAAAACAAGACAGACAAAAAAAAAAACCCACAGAGCTAATCTCTGTTCCAGTTACTGCAGCTAAAATGATGACTGAGATATTATTCTTGCCCTCAAGAGGAATGTAGTGGAAATGTATAATCCATCTTTGAAAATGTTAAAATACAGGTATCTAAGTTTTAACATCTTACTCTTCTTCCATGGAAGGAACTTTAGAGAGTCCCTGGAGATTTGTTTGGTTTTAATATAGGCTATTTGCTGTAAGCTATAGGCAACTATAGGCTATTTGCTTTCTACATCTGAACAAACATCCAGAAAGAACATCTGGAGCAAAAATTTTTCTTTTAGCAAAATGTAGGTGTTTGCAGATCTTATAATAATAACAAACATCTATGTGTGTTTACCAGTACTCTTTCCGGAAGTGTATTTACATCATTTAATTGATCCTGTATTATAGTGAAGGCACATTAATTATCTCCATTTTACAATATGAAGAAGCTGTGGCTTGGAAATATAAGGTGACTTGCCCATAGTATTCAGGTAGTAAGTTCTGGGGTATATGTTCAAATTTAGGATTTGTATAAATCGGAATGTGTGAATGAAATGTTTTGTGAATGTATGAATGAAATCCTTAGTAGTCAAAGCTATTTAAAGTGGTGGGTTTGGTGTAAGAAATGATAGGATTAACCCCTAAAAGAATATTTTAAAATATCCCCTCATTACCACTTGGAATGGTTGAAATCTTGATTCTGATTGGATAGAAAAAAAAACACAACTTTGCAGAAGATCTATATTAAATTAGAGCCGTATTTAGTATATTAAATATGCATTAAAAAGAGCATTATACTTGCATGATAATCTTTAGGAGTATCTGGATTTTTATTTTCTCAAGTAAACTCAAAGTAGAGTCATTTATTAATCATTCCTATATAAGATTAACATTAAAAAATAAAGGATTATTCCAGATATGAAATTCTATATTATTGTGTTCGTTTTGTATTTTTATGTTAGGTTATTTAATGCTTCTTAACTTGACTCTGGCATTCTTAATTTTTTTGTGTTTATTTTTTGAAAACTTTAAGAAACAAGCCTCATTTTAAGTTTGTGGTAGATACTTGTATATTAGAAAAGTTAACTTTTTGAGTTTGGAATTCAGAAACATTTATCCATAGAAACAACCCTTTAGTCCTCAGGTTTCTAAAACTGCAGAATCAGAAAGCTCAATTATATAATGGATAAATTAAGTTTTAGAGAATTATACAGACAAAACCAGCCATCATTTATAACATTGCTTCTTTGGAAAACATCCCTTCTTTTATAGGACTGAGAGTCTGTTTCTAGGTCTGTCAGACTCCTGAATTTACAAAAAGTTCTTGAAGTAATTTACTGAGGAGAAAAGTCTTTATTGTATATATTTATTTATGTATTATGGTGCTGGGGAATTGAACCCAGAGCCACATATATGCTAGGCAATCCCTCTATCACTGAGTTACATCCCTATTGCAGAAGAATATTTTTATTTAAAAAGTACAGGTTGTACAGCTTAGCCAACATTGTCTAACAGAATAGGGTTAAGAGTTTGAGTCTTCTAATTTGCATTTTTCCAGCAGCTTCTGGGAAGTATTTTGAGTGGAGCCTTGTGGTGTATTCTGGGAATAAATAACAGTTTTTGCTTAAACATAGTTGTTCATTTTGTTGTGGGAAGAATCTGCCTTCGATCCAGTTGTAAATGTTCAAGTCTTTATTAAGTAGATGAAAGAAAGGCCAGCAAGGTCTACCAGGAGGACCTAGAGTTGTCATCCCTGAATGATTCAGTAGGTGTTCACACTAAAGCACTGAGTTCAACTGGTAATAAGGTTGGAGGAACTGATTTGTTTTTAGCTCTTATACTTCATATATTTAAAAATTTTCAATTAACATTAAGGCTTAAGATTTTTATGTTTATTTAAAAAAGGGGGTGGATGTTAAGACATAAACTTAAGGAGGGAAGCTTAAATACAAGTTCATTATCTCTCCAGACCCAAAGGGACTTAAAAACATTTCCATGTTATGTTCCAGTACATGTTTTTGTATGTATGTGTGTGAAATTAAAGCTTGGGGAAGCTGTGGATTCCCAAAGTTGTTCACATTAAAGTCGGGGAGCCAAGATTCAGTTCCAGCTCCTTTGTACATGTGAAAATCAAGTTTTTGGCATCCCAAACTGTATATAGTCAGAGAAGAGGTAAGGAATAGGAAAAATTGCAGTAGATTTTACTGTTATGAATTTACATTTACCCTCTCATGGTTGTTGGAGATTTCACAGATGCAATGTGATAAGTTAAATAATAAAGGAAAACATCTCTATTGGTATCCCGTGTGTTTCCTTCCTTGTGGAGTACAGAATTTGACTTTTTGTGTTATGTTTTAGACTGATTTTTAAAAGATATTTTTGATGAATGAGATAATTATAAAGTATTGTCTTTCCAATAAATTGGGGGAGGGTAGAGAGGAGGAGGAGAAATATCAGTGGAACTGATTATGTATCAGTCATGTTGTACAAAACTATTTATGATAGAGTATTGTATCATTCTGGAAGATTCTGAACATATCTAGACTCAAAACTTTATTTCTGGTCCATTTAACTGTTTTTCCTATGGCAAAAGGAAAAATATCTAGAAAGTATGCAGTGGTCATTTATTTTAAACAACTTGCTGCCTTTTGCCCTATGTAATTCCCCAATAAATAATGACAATAAATAATGAAATAAAATCAGTTTTGTAAGGTTAAACTATGAAAATTGTTTTAAATTTGGCAATAATGGTAACCTGGATATGACGTATGGTATTCATGTTGGAGCCAGTGCACACATGTACCACAAATACATCTTTAATAATTACTTGTCCAGGAAGCAAGGGTGACGTTAAGTTAAGGCGGACCAGGACAGTTGTGAAACTCTTAGAACCTTTATAATGTTTTAGGTTCAGTAAAAACTTTAAATATTTAAAGTTTAATTTTCCAGACCTGATAGCTGGTTCTGCATGGAGGTAGAGAAGAGTGTGATCATGTGTTTTAGTCAGTTTTTTGCTGCTGTGACCAAAAGACTTGACAACAATTTCAGAGAAGGAAAAGTTTATTTGGCTCTCATTGTCTCAGCTCCCAGTGTATATATAGATTGCTACCTCTGTTGCTCTGTCCTGGAGGTGAGACCACATCCTGGTGGAAGGGTGTGGAGGAGGAAAGCAGATGAAGACATGACAGTCAGTCAGGAAGCAGAGAGAACCAGCTTCCCTCACCATGCACACCCCCAGTGACCCACCTTCTCCAACCACACCCCACCTGCCTTCAGTTATCACCCAGTTAATCCATTCAAGTAGGTGAACGCACTGATCGAGTCAGTGCTCTCATGGCCCCATCATTTCACCTGTAAACTTTCTTGCATTTTCTCACAAGTTTTTTAGGACACCTTATATCTAAACCCAACACTGTGCTTGGATTAAAATCCTGTGTGCTTAGAACAGAAATATGTGGATTTTTGGTGATAAGCAGCACTGTGATGCTGATGGAACAGAGCTTCCAATTGTCTGAATTCTGTCAGATCATACAGGATTTTTGTGGGGAGAAGAGTATCTGTGGATTGCGGGCTGAGTTCTGTTCTCTTCTTAGCCATCTGACTTAAGTAAGTCAGCTTCATTCCACAGTGATTTACTGAGTGTTGTTACATGTACTGTTCATTGTTCTGGAAATGTAAAATAGGTACCTCAGTCACCTACATCATTGGTAAAACGAGAGCATTTTCTCTTGACTTCCATGGTTTTTTAGTAGCCTCATGGAGATTATAATTAAATCCTGTTTTAATGTGTTTACAGAGTTGTGCCACCACTATTACAATGTGATTTTAGAACCTTTGTATCACCCCAGAAGGAAACCTGTGCCTATTTGCAGTCTCTCCTCATTCCCACCCTCTGCTCCAGGGCACCGTTAATGTTCTTTCTTTATAGTACTTTTTTTGCCTTTTCTGGACATTTCATATAAATGGACTCATATAATATGTGGTCTTTTGTGTCTAGTTTCTTTTAGCATAATGTTTTAGAGGTTTATCCATATTATAGCATGTACTTCATATTCCATCTCATGGATATGTTGTACCACATTGTGTTTATCCATTCAACAGTTGAGGGACATTTGGGCTGTTTCTACTTTCTGGCTATTATGAATAATGCTGTTGTGAACATTCTTGTACAACTTTATGTGTAGACATATGTTTTCATTTCTCTTGGGTAGATGCCTAGAAGTGGAATTGGTGGGTCATATGGTAAGTTTATATTTAATATTTTAAGAAGCTGCCAAACTGTCTCTCAGAGTGGCTGTACCATTTTACATTTCCATCAGCAATGTATTGAAGGTTGCAGTAACACTTGTTATTGTCTGCGTTTTGATTGTAGCTCTTCTAGTAAGTGTGAAGTATCTGATTGTGGTTTTGATTTGCCATTCCCTAATAACTAATGATTTTGAAAATTATTCTGTGTGCATGTAGTCCATTCATTTCTTTTTTGATGGAAGGTCTATTCAATTTTTTTTTTGCCCATTTTTAATTTTTTTTATCTTATTATTTTGAGAGTTCTTTATATCTTTGTATAATTTATATGGATTTATAATTTTCACTTTTTCTCAGTTTCTTATTTTGGTTTTGAAATGCAAGTCTTTAATTTTGACAAAGTCTGGCTTATCATTTTTTCTTTTTTCATGATCTTTTGTGTATTGCCCAGCAATGATTTTGCCCCTCTTGAAGGCTTTTGGAGGCTGGGACTTTGGATTTGTTATCTTTTTGACATTTGCCAGTGGACCAAATGTGTTTTCAGACTTTGAGTACAGGGGCTACAGTGTAAATATTCTTCATGAAACTTACTCTGTTTTGGAAAATTCATCTTGGACATGCTTTTCTTTCAGAGTAAATTAGTGTCTGCTGCAGAAATTGTCATTCCGAGTAGATGTTGAGATTTCTTGTAAGATTTTATTGTGATGTTGATTTGTTTATGAGAAATTACCATTTGAATATAAAAATATTTCATGTCACAATTGTCCTGTTTAGGTGTTATACAGTCATTTTTCCAGAAAACTAACATTCATAGATTATTTTCAAAGTACCTAAGATTAATTGCCAAATAATTTTTATGGCTAATAATCAAAAAAGGCATGAGATAGATTATATCAGAAATAGATTTTATCAGTTCAAGTAGTTATGGTGCCAGCTGTAATGACTAGTTCTGGTTCTATGAGAAAGACTAAAACTAACTTTGCATTCCAGAACTCCACAAGGTTTCTCCTTTAGATCAGTGTTTCTCAGCTTCCACACTGTTGACATTTGGGGTCAGTTGTGGGGCTGTCTTGGTCATTGTAGAATGTTGAGCAGTTTCTTGGCCTCAGTTAGATGTGAGTAGCATCTCCCTACTTGTGACAATTAAAAAAGTAAATAAAAAAACCCTCAAAACTCAAAAGGTGGCTTGTGGCTTTTTGGGAGGCAAAATCATATACTCACAGAGAATCACAGCTTTAGATATGTATGTAGAACTACAATTTTGAATAGGTAATAATAATAGAATTCAAAGAAGTTTCCTCTCCTTCCCCAAATTGGGTCAGAATTGTCCAGGGCATGTGCCATTGGAGTTGAAAGTGATCTTTGCAGACAACCCATAAAACTTAGAGGCTGATAGTTTCTGCTTGACCCTCATAAAACATTACATGGTGTTCTCTCTCCCTCCTATGAGTGTCTTCACATTCTTGTTTACGTACGTATTTCTCCTTGGGTTTTGAGATCCTCCAAAAGGCAAGTGGAGATCATATACATGCTTACACACATAGTTATTTTAAAATGAAGCTGAGGACCAATCCCAGATGACTACTGGGAGAAAGTAAACTTGAAGAAAAGAAAAAGGACTGAATTCTAGATAGGGAAGAGGGGAGGGAGGGTAAGGGAGGAGGCAGGGGATTAGCAAGAATGGTGGAATGTGATGGACATTATTATCCAAAGTACATGTATGAAGACACGAATTGGGTGTCAAACTATTTTATATATAAACAGAGATATGAAAAATCATGGTATATATATATATATATATATATATATATATATGAATTGTAATGCAAAAAAGTACATGTATAAAGACATGAATTGGTATGAACATACTTTATATACAAAGATATGAAAAATTGTGCTGTATATGTATAATAAGAATTGTAATGAATTCCGCTGTCGTATTTAAAAAAATAAAATCAATATAAAAAAAGAAAAAGGACTGGGTTGGATTTCCTCTGCTTCAACGTTTGAAACTTTTCCACTGTAATACACTGTGTTATAAAAAGCCCAAGAGCCTGTGGAAATGTAACCAGAGAGAAGGGGTGTGTCAGAGAGAGGTAATGAAGTGTTGTAAGCAAAGCAGAATCTCTGTACTCTTGCTTAGTCAGTGTGTGCTGCTTTACCTCAATCTAGTTATACTTCCCCCAGCAAATCAGTGCTGCTCCAGCTATTGACCTCTCCCAAAGACTGAAACAAACACTGTGTGTACTTGCCCCCAGAAGCTGGGCTATGGTTACCCAGGGACTCCCAGATAGGAATTTCCTGGCATTTGTCTGTGTAAAGTCCCAATTCTAACATTGCAGTTTTAACCTTTAAATGCCACGCAGTCTTCCAGGGCCTTTACATTGCAGCACGGTGGTCTGCTCTTAGTCTGTGGGAGTCATCTGTTGGTTACAATAACTGCTGCAAAGCATTCCGCAAAGCAGCATCTACACCTGTCCTGCTATGACAGTCCTTTCTCATTTTAAGCCCTGACAATGGAAAAGAAAAACTGGCGAAGGCATATTTTAGGGGGTGATTGGGGCTGGAAGAGAGAGGCTGGAGCAACTTGAAGGAAGGGTTTTTCTTGGTTATAGTGTTTTCTACTAACCCTCTTCAGCGAGGTCCTCACCTACCCTGGAGTCAGGAGTATGTCACACATCAGCAAACAAAGGGGAGAAGGAATGGACCTTACTGAGGCCCTTCTCTGTGCTCAGCACCTGTCCTTTCATACACATTTTCACTTAATCACAACTGTTTGAGGAGTGTTTTTGTCTCTCTTAGAGGGATGGGACATAGGACTTGCCAAGGGCCAACATTCCCATGCAGGTCTGTCTAACCCTGGGTCTGGGCTGCTGTTTTGTGTGGCCCTTTCCCCTTCTGATTAGTGCTGTCTTCACAGAGGGGAGGCAGAGCAACTTTGTGTCTTCAGGAGTGTAGATCCCATGAAAGACACTTGTAAAGGGAGTGGGGTGTTATGATCCTTGGCAGTAAAAGCAATTTCAGTTTGAAAAAGAATGAAACTAACTTTGTATTCTCAGAAGAGTGCTGTTTTTCTGGAAAGATCATATTGATTTACGGTGGAAGCTGTCTTCCCTCATAACATAGGAAATATGATTAACTGCTGGACAGCTTCTCTTTACAAAGCTCTTGATTAGTTAAGTGTACATTAATTCTGTTGGGATTAAAAGTGTTCTTAATTATTTTATTGCTAAAGGAGATGTGAAAATTCCAAACACAGTATCAATATACTTAGTTTAAAATGCACTTGTCATTTTTGGCTGAAGTGCTGCAAGGACAGAGGAGGGGTAAAATAAGAGGGGTGTGTGTGTGTGTTCGTTTATGCATGCACAGGAAAGTGGATATTTGTGGTGGTTTGGAGAATTTACCTTAAGTCTGCTTCCTTATTCATGATAAAAACCTCTTATTGAATATGAACAATCAAAAGCTTAGCTGCCTCTTTTCTTTGATTTGCTTACCAAATTGGCACTCTCTTGAAAGGAGTATGAGGCTAAACGGGAACAGGACAAAGTTGGGCAAGAGGAAGAAGGAAGTGTTGGGTTACTAAACTGAAATGTTGCCTTGGCATACAGCTCCCTTCAAATCCTGTGTTTGTTTCTTTTCAATAACTTATTCTGTGGCATCATAGGGGAAATAAATTCACCAAGGAAGCAGGAAGATAGGAGATCCTGGATAATTGATGACTGTAGAAGAACAGTTTCTCAAACAGGGAAAGAGGTTTATATTTGCATTTAGAACTGGGGGAAAGATCTACACTTGCTACTAGAACTGGGTGGAAATGTAACTTGTTCCATAAAAGCACTGCAAATTAACTACTTTAAGCTGTGAAACCAAGTGTGTAATAAGAGACCTGGCAATTAATCACTTAGTGTTTGTCTCTTAACAAATTATGTATTACAGCTCCACCAGGTGGCTGCCAACAGTGGGAATGAGACAGGCTGACCTCCACCAGGAGAGTGAAGCCGTTTTTTTAGTTGATTTGTATGTGGTAGGAAGGACAAATCAAAATTCAGTACAATCAAGGGCAAGGAAGGGAGATCATAGCACGTTTCTCTAGGAAGTCAGTATGGTAACAACAAACCATAGAAAGCACAGCAAACCTTGAAAATCATTGGGACTCCTTTGACATAAATAACTGAATGCTATAAACAGTTTTCTTATGGGTTAATTGTCCTGAGGGTTCATTTGTAATGGTACCTCCATTTGGGATATTGTTTTTAGTGGCCCTAAAAGGACAGAGGATACTCTAGGTCCAAGGGTTAGTTTTCGGTGTGACAGACGTTTGAGAGTGATCCAGCTCATATGTTGAGTGTTGTAACCAGGTGGTGCAGTAGGAAAGAGCGCTGATGACCTGACACTGGTTTTAGGCTCTGCTCCTTTTAGGCAAGTGGTTTCTTTTTTCTGACCCTCCGTTTTCTCATCTGGGAAATGAGTGAGTTATACTAGCTGATCTCAAAACAGCCATGTGCACAAGCATTTGGTGATTTTGTTTTAATTTGGGAAAGAATAAATTTGTTAAGCATTTGAAGCTAAATAAAAAAGACAAGGGAGGAAAATGATACTTAATGTAGACATTTACATTTACATTTTTACAATTAAACTCTACATTAAGATATTGATAATGGGAATTAGAATGAGTCAGTCTTCACTCCTCTCTCCCTGGTTCTAATATGGCACACAGATGTGATAATAAAGTCCATATGCAGCTTCACTCAAAGTATCTGATTAGACATAAAATGTTAAAAACGAAAAAAAAATCTGATAAGTGAATTGAGCTATCAACTTATTTTAGGCAGTACAGAGAATAAAACAAAACCCACCCAGCTACTAAAATGTGGAGTTCATTTTCCCAATTTATTGGCTCTATTTCCATCTGGGTTTAAAGAAAGGAGAAAGCACTGCTGCTTTTTTTTTCCTTCTGTTTCTTTTTAAGACTTTATTTTTTTATTTTAAAAAGCTTTATTGAGATATAATTCACAAGCTGTGCAGTTCACCCATTTAAAGTGTACCATGCAGTGCTTCTTAGTGTGCTCACAGAGCCGTACAGCCTCCACTATGGTCATTTTAGAACATTTCATCTCCCCAGAAAGAAATTCCATGACAATTAGTAATCATTCTCCACCACCCTCCATCTTCTCTTTCCTAGCTCTAGTCTCAGGCAAATTGTTCTATCTTCTGTCTCTGTTTACCTATTCTGGGCTTTTTTTTCTTCTAAATATTCATCCTACCTAACTGTAATTATATACCCTTTAACCAACATCTCCCAAGCACCCCTTCCCTCCCCACCACCCCAACTTCTGGTATCCATCATTGTACTCTCCTCTTCTATGAGATCAGTCTTTTTAGATTGCACATGTGAATGAGTTCATGCGGTGCTTGTCTTTTTGTGCCTAACTTATTTCAAACAGTGATCTTCAGATTCATTCACATTGTCTCAGTGCCAGGATTTCATTTTTTCTATGGCTGAATAGTACTCCATTGTGTATAGGTATTGTAATACATACAATTTTTGTATTAAGAAATGGCTTGTTAAGTATCATGGAAAATTTAGACAATATAAAAGTGAAATTTTAAGAGCTCTGCATGACATTAGTTTGTTCTTTTGTATTTTAAGCATTCATAAGACAACCATCTTTAATAGACCTAAATATTCTAAATTATAGTAAGTAATTCACCCCTGGGTTCAATCCCCAGTACCCCAGAACAAAAAAACCCAAAAACATAGTTTATACTTTTTTTTTTTTTTTGCGCTACTCTCCTTGGTTTACTTTGCCCTCTTCCATATGTGCTATTATCAGCATATCATGGTTTGAGTGCTGCCTGTGTGGTATTTGGCACTCAGAAACACGCCACATGTTGATAAGCCACCTGCTTTAAGTTTGAAATGTTAGCTTTGAATGTAATGTAGACTTTGATCAATGAATTTTTTTAAAATGAGATGTTTATTTGAAAATGAAATCTTTGATTTTAATAATTCATCTGTTCCTCTTGCTGAATTCCCATCTGAACTTGTGGTGCTCCATTATGTATATATATAGCTGATTGCTATGGAATTGATTGACACTAAATAAAAGATTATGACTTTAGGTAGAAATGAAGCAGGAAGAACTGCTAATTTCTTAGAGCCGAGAAAAGAGATCAGAATTTCAAATATGGGCACAGACCTGTTCATTTAAGAATAATACAATTCTGATTTTGGTGAAAATTCTGATTTTTTTTTTTTTACTAATTTTTTTTATTAGTTTCACAATAGCCTTATATCTAAGGTAAAATCTCAAATACATTTTAAATTTAATTATTTTTTTAGAAACAGGCCTTCAATTTTTTAGTAGTTCCTCCTATGTAATGAAACTTCACTAACAAAAATGATACATGTGTGTACTTTCAAGCTCACACATTCACACATTTGTATATTATTACATGTTATTCCTAGCAGTCGTCTGGGCTGAATGATTTCTCCATGTCTTTATACCAAGGAAAAACGATGGGAGCTTTCCAAATGTGTAATCTAAGCTCTGGAATTTAAAATTTAACTTGTAGTTTTCAGTGTCATGGTAATTATGAGTTTGAGACACATTTTACATGTTCATTTTTGTTTGCTTTGAAAAGGAGTTTTTGTCCATTTTTCTCTGTTTTCTTTTTTTAATTTTTTTATTCTAATTTGTTACATATGACAGCAGGATGCATTACAATTCATATTATATATCTAGAGCATAAATTTCCATCTCTCTCCTTGTATATTAAGTATGTTCACACTATTCGTGTCTTTTTCATACATGTACTTAGGGTAGTAATGTCCATCTCATTCCACCATCTTTTTTACCCCTTTGCCTCCTCCCTCCACCTCCTTCCCCTTTGCCCTGTCTACAGTTTGTCTAATCTTCCCATGCTCCCTTCCCCAACCCCACTATGAACAGCTCTCTGTATTCTTTTAAGAACCCATTGGTGGCATGTCATTTTACTCATTTTCCACATCTGCATAAAATAGAGATTGTGGGTATGGGTGTGTGGAATGGGAGTTGGGATTAGAACAATTACTAATGTCTCTTCCAGTTCTAAATATTGTATGACATGCTGGAAGCAAAATGCTTCAGTGGTTTCATGATCACATCTGTATTAATTTGTTCATCATTGACTTGTCTTCTATGAAGATTTCCTGTTTTATCTGTGCTGCACATGGATTTCTGAAAGATTTGATTATAATCTGAAACATTTAACTTACTTGCTTTTCTTGCTTTTATACATTTGAAATTTGCCAGAGGTGTCTTCATCAAATAAGAGTTTGCATTGGCTATCAAAGTCTGAATAAGCCTGTATATAAAATGGAGTTGGGGTCATTTATCAGTTTCTATTCTTTTGTTCCATTAATTGAATTAATGTCTAAGCATTTATCCCAAGGAATATATGTAGCTCTTACATTTTATTAGTAGCAGAGCATTAATCTCTCTTCCTTTTAGCAGGCAATAACTACAAAAAATTGAAAATTCTTATAATCTTTCACCTCACATGAAATACTCAAGCAATAAAATAAATGCAGCTGTCATTCTTTCTCTTCTGTTTGCCCTTTTCTGAGTATTTAATTAGATGACTGTTTAGACACAATGGTTTTTGAGTTCTTAAAAATAAAAACCCGTGGCTTAAACTATGTTACCATTACTTTATAATCAAATGATTACAGAAGAGAATATTTAATAAATGCAGGGCCTTTAGAATCCTACTATAAAGGGAAGCAGCCTAAGTACCAGATTAATTTGGTATCTTGTTGAGAAAAGTGACCAGTGTATGTAAGCTTGTACTTCCCATGCTAATGTTTTTTCATTTCTTTAGATATCCTTGGAACAGAAGATCTTGTAGAAGCGACTTCCAATGATACTGTGAGGTTTTATCCCTGGACCATTGATAATAAATACTACTCTGCAGATATCAATCTATGTGTGGTGCCAAATAAATTTCTTGTCACTGCCGAAATTGCGGAGTCTGTGCAGGCATTTGTGGTTTATTTTGACAGCACACAAGTAAGACTTTGTTTTTCCATGGAGCCTTGAATAAGAAATTATCATATGCCTTTTTTCCCCTTGTGCTTTTCCTGTGAGTTCTTTTAATGTCTCTTTTTCTGTTTGTGTTTGGTTTTGCTCCCTCTAGAAGTCAGGTCTTGACAGTGTCTCCTCATGGCTTCCGCTGGCAGAGGCATGGTTACCTGAGGTGATGATCTTGGTCTGCGACAGAGTGTCTGAAGATGGTGAGGCCCTCAGCTGAGTAGTGGCACATGTTTGCTGTTCCTTGCAGTCAGAGAATACCTGTACTCTGAGTTTAGAGCAGCACATCTCTTAGGACTTTGTTAGAATCTTGCACTGTTTACCTTGTTTTAAAAGAATGGATATTTAGGGGTTAAGAAATCATTTTCTTTATATTACTCAATTCTAGATTTCTTGAATATAACATTGACGTTGAGGGGAAAACATTTGAGATTTGTGTAGGGTATTCATGTTTTACTTTTACTAATAGCTTGTTCTGCATATCATTTTAGGAGTAAACAGACAAAAAGCTCAAGAATGGTGCATCAAACATGGCTTTGAATTGGTTGAGCTTAGTCCAGAGGAACTGCCTGAGGAGGATGGTGAGCTTTTTCGTGTTAGTAGAAAACATGCGTTTGGATTGAGATATCAGAGATTATTTTATTCCGGGGAAGAAGAATCACAGTGAAACTGAAGAAACACTATTTTCTTCCAGCTATTTGAAAAGATTCGAGCAAAATCCAGTGGTGTAGTCTTATTAATAATGTAATAATTCATTGGTTTGTTTATTACTCATTTTAGAACTTTGAAAATGTTGGTTGTTGTTTTTTTTTTTTTTTTTTAAAAGAGATGACCAGTAAAGGATTTCCACCTAAAATCATTGTCATTTCCCCATTCTCTTATTGTTCTCTTCTGACAAAAGGAGGGTTAGACCTATAGTCGTAGGTAGAGTTTATGTCCTTTCTTTAGAATTCATAACAAGCTAAGGTCGAATCTACAGAAATATTGTGGGGGTGGGACATGTCAGACCTATTTGTATGTCTTTGAAACACTTGAAACCAAAAATAAATCCAGAATACCCACCCCCCGCTCAGGGTAGCTCTGCATTACCTGCCTTCTGCTGTCTGTATCTTCTGTTTCTTACCTTCTTCTTCCTGCTCCCCTATTTCTTTTTTCTTCTTTTTCCTTCCAAATAAGCTGTTGTGGGATCTACCTAGATAAGACAGATTTTGGTCCCCCAGAACCTTAGAAGGTGGTACCAAAGATAAAACATATACCAGTAATTGAATTACGAAGTGGAGTGTCATAGGTATTAAAAAAAAAAAAAAAAAAAAACTACTGGTGCTGTAATATTTCAGAGGTGGAAGAGACTGTGTCTTTTTGGAAACTCAAGGAATGATTGGTACCATGAACTCTCACATGTCAGCTTCTCCATGGGAAGAAGTAGAAAAGTTAACAAACTAGTTAGAGGATTGGTAGGGACTGGCATTGAGAAGGTGCCAGTTATTCCAAAAGACATTCCAGGCAACGGCAACCAATGTGAATTGAAACACTTAGCACATAAGCCCTCATTACTTGAAATAAGAGAGTGTGTGTGTGTGTGTGTGTGTGTGAGTGTGTGAGAGTGTGAGTGTGTTTATTTGTGGTGCAGGGGATTGAACCCATGGCATCATGTATGCTAAGCAAGCACTCTACCACTGAATTACACTCCCAGCCTGAAGCCTAAGTTAGTTTATAAAAAATTAAAAATATCTTTCTATTTTCTGGCTTAGTTAGAATTTTTCCAAAATGGCTGTTATCACCAGAGAAGAAAAGAACAAAAATGAAATAAAAGGCATATTTTGATTTCTGTACGTTTTAAAGACTATTGGAAATAAACAAGTACAATTTTTCCTTCTGTGTTTTTTAGATTCCCTAAAACTTTTGCCCAGCTTCATGTATGTGAGCATGTATGTCATCTTTTATTTCTAGCACTAGAATTTTCTTCGTGTTGTTGGGAGTCAATATTTGACTGTTATCATTTTGGAATCTCTGCTCCTTTATACCACTGTTCTTTTCCTTTCCCTTTGTTTGAACAGTGTTCTTATATTAATTTAGCTTAATCTTTTTTTTAATATTTATTTTTTAGTTATAGTTGGACACAATACCTTTATTTTATTTGTTTTTATGTGGTGCTAAGGATCAAATCCAGGGCTTTGTACATGCAAGGCGAGTACTCTACCACTGAACCACAGCCTCAGCCCTAATTTAGCTTAATCTTAAAATAAATTTTTAGACATGTCATCATTAGGTAAGGTAATAAAGACCTTCCTAGAATTTTTAAATGCAAACTGTTCTCAAGCCTTATTCTCTTACCTTTTATTAGTAAGTATTACTCAGACATCCATATGATACTTTGTTTGTATTAAATTTCATCTTATTGGTTCTAGCTCTTCATTTTTGTTTCCTGAATTAAAGTATTATTTTTTTTTCAAGAATTGAGTCATTCATAGTTAGAATAAACATGCCTCTTCATCCAAATGTTGATGGTAATAAGCTCATCTTTGCAGAATATTTTCAGTTTAATCCTTACTGTATTTCTGTTAGAGTAGGTTGGTATTCTTTAAATGATTCATCAATCTCTAAGGCACTCACTGAGTACCTGCTTTCTTTCAGGCACTATTTAGCACAGTGGGCATAATGAACTCAATAAGCCTGATTCCTGTCCTCAAGGAGTTTCTAGTCTGAGGAGGAAAGTTATACCAGTGAGTCATCACTTTTAGTTCATCTTTCCTCTAGGAAAGATGTGCAAAGGATGGTGTCATCTCTCCTTTTTTTTTTTTTTTGAGGATAATATAAGCGATTAGCCCTTGATCAGATAGTTATTAAGTGATGGAGTTGGGGCTCAAATTCGGATCTTCTGATTTTGTACTCTTCTTGTTAAACTTCCCAGCATCATGCCAGGGCACTAGAGGCAGATTGTGTTTTAACTGTTCTGCAGACTCTTTCCTTTCAACCTTGTGAAAACTGTTTCTGCCATTGCTTTCCACAGTCAGTCAACATTTGAATGATCTCTTTGTCCTTTATACACAGTGAAACTTAATTTGTAGCTCAGAATACCGCTGTATTGTTAGCATGCTAACTGGGATCAAGGCCTGTTATTTTAGGTAGGATCCATCAAATTCTAGTAGCAAATAGTACTAATACTAAATTAATTTTTTAAAAATAACCCATTGCCTGTTTCTTACACTTAGGGTTATAGTAAATTCACTTTTTACTTTAAGTTCTTTTCTCTGATCAAGAGGTTATTTCTTAGATAGAGATAATATTTATTACTCTATGGTCCCCAGTGGAAGACAGAGCATTTGCAGTGTGTTATAGTGTGCTGAAAATTCCATCCTGTCTACAGGAAACTCATTCTGCATAGATAACTGAGATTCATTATCTGTTGTACTTTCCCAGGATTATGGAAACTTAGATCCTTAGGAGAATATGAGTTGATTTCACTGGTGAGGCAATAGGAAGGACTTTATTATTTAACTGTTATGTTGTTTGTTTAATTATTTTAGTTTGTAGAATATCCCTATCAGGAACTCTTGAGTTTGTATTTGCTATATTTCTTTTCCTGTTATACAAGTTAAGTGTGAGGGAACAACTGAATAAGCAAGATAATTATGCCATAGTTATTGAAAATATGGCTTTGGGGATATCTAGATATACATGAATGTATATGAGGGTACATATAAGTGTGTATATAAATATATATGTTTTTCCCCCTGAAGATGACTTCCCTGAATCTACAGGAGTAAAGCGAATTGTCCAAGCTTTGAATGCCAATGTCTGGTCCAATGTGGTGATGAAGAATGGTAAGTAACTTGGGTCTGAAGGTAATCCTCCCATTTGTTTTAAGTTTTAAAATTTTTGGATATATGTGGAGTAATTAGAGTATAATATTTGTTTCAGTTCTCAAATCCAAGTTGAAGGAAGAGCCAAAGGTAGCATTTCTGGGGATTTAAAACATATGTTTAATAGTTATTTCAGTAAGCATTTAGAGGTTACCTAAAATACGCCTAGCATTGTTTTTGGTTTTAAGAATAACCTAAAATTATAAGACATGGACTCTATCCTTGAGGAGCTCCTAGTCACCGCATGCCAGGCAGTCTGTGGTGAGCACAGAACGGCTGATGCAGGCAGTAGTGCATAGTCAGAGATGTGGCTCTGGGGTTAGACATGGACATAGAGACCTTCAAGGACAATGTGGGTTCTGACATTGTCAGAACACTGGATGATCAAGGTTTGAGTTGTTAGAAGAATGACAAGTGAGGAGGAAGCATGGCCTCAAGAATAATGGTTATACATTCTAGGGTCAGGAGGAAAATCTCACCTAACAATCAGAGTTAACTTAGAGGCCTGAATGCTAGGCAAGAGGATTTGAGCTTTTTCCTATAGGAAATGGTGAGTCATTGGAAACTTTTTAATAAGGGAGTGGTGCAAAGTTGGCGTCTTTGAAAGGTTAATGTTACAGTGGTGTGCAGGAAGTTTGGCAGTGGAAGGAGGTAGAGTAGAATTAGGGAGACCAGAGCTGTGGCAACAGCTCATGGGTAAAATGTTAGGGCCTTTGGTGATGTGGCCATGGCCATGGCCATGGCCATGGCATGGAAGGCCAGATCTGAAATGTAGTCTGAAGGTAGTAGGCTAGTTGGCCCACAGTAGCTTCTATAGTCTGCATTAGTTTACTGTGGCTGCGATAACAAGTACCACAAACTGCATGGCTTAGAACAACAGGCAGTTAGCCAGGCACAGTAGCACATGCCTGTAATCCCAGCAACTCAGAAGGCTGAGGAAGGAGGCTTGCAAGTTCGAGTCCAGCTTCAGCAACTTAGTGAGAACCTGTGTCAAAATAAAACAAAAGAAAAAGAGGGTTGGGGATGTAACTCAGTGGTAAAGTACCCCTGGGTTCCATCCAGAGTAACCTCCCCCCCCCCCAAAAAAAAAAAGAATAACTGTGATTGCCTTAGAGGGGTGTCAGAAAAGCCATACTCTTAGTTCCTTGGCTTATGACAGCATAACTCCAGTCTTCTTGTGTGCTGTGTTCTTCTGTGTCAGTTTCCTTGTCTACAAGGCCAGTTATCATATTGAGTTAGGGTTCCACCCTACTGCATTCCAACTCCATTTTAAATGGTTGCTTCAGAATTCACCCTGTGTCTAAATAGGTCATATTCTGAGGTACCAGAGGTTAGGACTTACTTCAACATGAATTTTGAGAAAATACAGTTCAATCCATGACATAGTCCTGAGGAGTTGCTGCCTGCAGAGTATTTTTCTCCTGTGTAGCTCTTGGCTGCTCAACAAATTTGCAGTCTTAGGTGAAACACTACAAAAGGGAGTGAGAAAAATCATTTTACAGTGAGCCTACTTCATCTTCCTGAGATACAGGGTCAAATGGTTAATCAATTTTGTAGATATCAAATATTTCATCTCAATTTTTGGTAGATAGGGTGTTAAGTGAGTTTAGGGCTCTTAAGTTGTTTAATCTAATGCTTGTCATTGTTGGAGAAGCTCCTCTTGGCATAATGTAGTACTCCTTACTTTTCTTCACCTTGTCTCCCTTGTCCTTCCCCCTTTGTACGGAGAATCTGATATGTCTGTTAAATTGAATTGCAAAGATATTAGGTTGTATTGCCATAACAATCAAAAGTACATCCTAGTAGATCTGGAAGGAATAAGGAGATTTTAGCTTGTGATGATGTCCCTGTTTCCAAGGACTTACTCCTTATTCATTCAGCAAGTCCCTGTTGATCATTTACCATAGTGAGGCATTGCTCTAGACTATCTACACTATAAAAATAAGTTTTAGATATGGTACATAAACTGGATCAATTTAGAATAAAATTATATTCAGTGGTGCTTGTTGTATTTATAGAACTAGTTTCAGAAAAGCTTATTTGGTGTCAGTTGTTTTTTGAAAAATCTGACCCCCAAGTTTATACATTAAAGAAGTAATGCCTTGTGGTTTATGTTTGTGACTGTACAATAGGCCCTCAATATTTATGGGTTCTGCTTCCTTGGATTCAGCCAATCACAGATTGAAAAAATTTGGAAAAAAAAATACATTTGTACTGAATATGCATATATTTTTTTGTCATTATTCCTTGAGCAATATAGTATGAGTACTATTTATATACATTTAATACATTTTACTAGTTATTCTAAGTAATCTAGAGATGATTTAAGAATATGGGAAGATGTGTGTAGGTTATATGCAAATTCTATGCTATTTTATATGAAGGACTTGTGCATCCATGGATTTTAGTATTCTTGGGGGTCTTAGACATCTGTAAATTTAGAAACTGTGCTGAACATGCTTTTTATTACTTTGGGGATATATGGGCAAAGGTATTTTCTTAAAAAAAAAAAAAAAAGGCCATTTCACTTGTTTTAGACACTAAAGTAATATTCTTAGAAGAATTTTAAAGCAAAGAGGCACATCTTGGGTTTTTCATGGTTCCTTGCCCTGAAGTATCTTTTTTTTTTTAATAACTTTTATTTATTTATTTATTTATTTTTTAATGTGGTGCTGAGGATGGAACCCAGGACCTTGCTCATGTGAGGTGAGTGCTCTACCACTGAGCCACAACTCCAGCCCCCCACCTAAAGTTATCTTTGCTTTCTTCTTTTCTCTGTATAATACTGGGACATTGGTTTATTGTTACCCAAAACCCAAAATATTGGCATTAACTTGATTCCATGTTTAAGAGGACCCTTCACCCTCTTCAGATTTTGGAGCTGAAATGCTGAGAGACACCATTCCTTTGTTTTAGATTTTCAGATTAGGGGTGCTCGATCACTATCTGATAAGGATCAAGTGTCTGGAAATATAAGGAATTCCTATAACTCAATAATACAAAAACAATAATAATAAATATAGTATAAATAAGATAATATAAATAAATATATTGTAAAAATATTAAAAAAACAAATAACCCAGTTAAAAAATTGCAAAGAATTTGAGTACATATTTCTCCAAAGATTCCAAATGGCTAGTAAGCACATGAAAAGATACTTAATGTTCTTAATCATCAAGGAAATGCAAGTCATGTCTGTAATGAAATGTCACTTCACACCCACTAGGATGGGGAAGATCAAGAAGATGGTAAGAGTGTTAGGAGGGAGAGAAGTTAGAACCCTGACACATTGCTGGTGGGAGTATAAAGTGGTGCTGCAGCCACTTTAGAAAAATAGTAGTGGTTCAAAAAGCTAAGGATAAAATATTGATAGAGTGATTCTATTCTTGATTATACTCAGGAACAAAAATGTGTGTACAGAAACTCATAACAGTATTATTCATAGTATACAAAAAGGTGTAAACAACTGCTGAAAATGTGGTATGTCCATACAATGGAATGTTATATAACTATAAAAAAACGAAGCAGAGATATGTGCTACAATATGGCCAAACCTCAAAACCATTATTCTAAATGTGAAAGGTCACACACAAAGGGGTACATATTGTATGATTGCATTCATATGAAATTTCCAGAATAGTTAAATTCATAGAGATAAAAAGTAGATTAGAGGTTACCAGGAGCTGGTAGGAGAGGTTGCTAAAGATGTGAGATTTCTTGGGCTGGGGCTGTAGCTTAGTGACAGAGCACTTGCCTTGCACATGTAAGCCACTGGGTTCGATCCTCAGCACCACATAAAAATAAACAAATAAAGACACTGTCCATCTACAACTACAAAATTAAAAAAAAAAACCATGCTTCATTATTAAAAAAAAGATGTGAGATTTCTTAATTGGGTGATGAAATATTTTGGAATTAGATGGTGATGATGGTTGCACAATTTTGTGAATATTCTGAACACCACTGAATCACTTTAAAATGTGATTTTGATATGTGAATAATATTAATAAAAAACAGAAGTAATACCACTAATTATGATAATGGCAGTAGCAGAAGGTGTGGTGGCACTAATCATGCTAATAGCATACATACACCCACACCCATTATCTGTTTAATCCTCACAACATTCAGTATGAGCTAAACTCAAAGAGACCAAGTTATTACACCAAGGCCACATAGCTCATAGTTCTCAAACTTGTTTGCACTTTGAAATTGCCCCAGGGGAACTTTAAGAAGCACTATCTCAATTCTAGAGATTCTGAGTTAATTGGTATAGGGTGAGACCTAAACTCACAGATGTTTTAAATAACTCTCAGAGCCCTGATTTGAACTTCAACCTTTATGATTTTGAACTTTATACACTTAACTACCATAAAATTTATAAATTATTGTATTGTAAGGAAGTTTCTCCCATACTGCTCTTTCTCCAAAGAATTAAGTGACAATTTCCACCCTAGCATTGCCCAGCTGTGTGGCCTTAGGCAGATCTCATACTCTCTGGACTTTATTTTTAATCTGTAAAATGAGGCTTTCAACCCTGGCTGCATACCCAAATCATTTGGGAAGTTTTTTAAAACCTGTACTGTCTTGGTCTCCAGACCATTTATATTAGAAGGGAGGGACAGCTACAGTATTTTTTATAGTGTCAGGGATTCATGTGTGTAGCCATTATTGAGAACCACTGACACAAATGATAATCATCTAGTTCTCACTTGAAAGAGTCTGTACTTAATCCATGGAAGTACATTTGGCTTTTTTTTTTTTTTTTTTTTTTTTTTGTGGTACTTGAGATTGAACCCAGGGCCTTGTACATACATTGTAAGGCAGGCACTCTACCAACTGAGCTATGTCCCCAGCCCACATTGGCATTTTGAAAGCTGCATTAGCCTTAATTATATAAATTGACTCTAGGATTTGGGCCTGAGCAATCTGAAGGGTTGATTGCCATCAACTACAATGAGAAAGGTGTAAAAAAAATTTCGAGAGGTGGGATGACATATCAGTATTTCAGTTTGGAACATACTATGTTTGAGATGGCTACTAGAGTAACAAGTGGAGATGTCAGGTAGCCAGTTGGATAAAAGTGGAGTTTGGGAAGAGGGGTAATATATGGCATTTGAAACCTTGAGCTTGGGTGAGATTGCAAAGGGAGTAAGTGTGGTAGATGAAAAGGCCCAAGAACTCAGCCCAGGTATGTCCCAACATAAGAAGACAGGGATCAGAGAAGGAACCTGAGAAGGAGCCTGGGAAGAGTGAATGGTGAGGGAGGAGAGCCAACTGTGTGGGATCCTAGAGGCAAAAGTGAAGAGTGTTTCAAGGTGGAAGGAGTGGCTGGCTCTGCCAGATGCTGCTAATAGGTCAAGTAAGATGAGAACTTAGAGTTGACATTTGGATATGGTAATATGGAGGTCATTAGTGACCTTGAGGAGCAGTTGCCATGAAATAGCTTTAAGAAAGGGGACAGAAATCACAACTAATATAATGTGTTCTTGAAAATTTTTGCAGGGAAGAGAAGCAAGGAAGTAGGTGGGAGCTGGTCAGAAAAGAATGGTCAAGAATTATTATTTTTATTATTATTTTAAGAACAAGAGAAGGATGTTGGTAAGCTGATGGGAAAGATTCAGGAGGGAGTGAAAAGCTGATGAGGTAGAAGAGGAGACTTGCTGGAGGGATGCCTTTGAGTTGGTAGAGGGGATGGGCTCTGGTGTGTAAGTGGGAAAAGGAAGAAGAAAATCAATCTGAAAGAGGGAGAAAAGGGAGTGCATGGATACAAATGTGGCTTGGGAGTCTGTGGATTTCCATTGTGTTTCTTCTGAGTGCTTCAGTATTCTCAGTGAAGTAGGAAGCCAGGTTCTCAACTGAGAGGACAGGAGGTAGAAGTGTTAGGATTTGAGGAGAGAGGAAAAATGTAAAATAGTCTTCTAGGAGAGTCAGTTAGCTTTAAGGGACCCGCTGGAAATTTAATATTATAAATTTAAAGTGAGGTCAGGCAGCGTGTATGTCCATGCATGTGCCCATTCCTTAGCTTCCTTAAGCCTCATGGCCACAGGCAGGGAGTAATCCTTGTGCTTTTACCAAGCAAGTGTATCACAATAAGAGAGAGGCAAGGAATTTAGTTGGGTGCATGAGCGATTAATTAATTAATTAATTAATTAATTATAAGGGTTGATAATGGAATGGAAACTGGGTGAAGGGGATAGAGAAAATCAGTGGGGAAGGGATCAGTGACAGGTGGTAGTTTTGGGTTCTGGTAGTTGAGTTAAGGCACGATAGGAAAGGAGAGGGGTAGCTGGAAATGATAAATGATGTAGGAAATTGAAGTGATTGAAGGATTGTAGCCATTGGTAATAATAAGTCCATGGGTGTGACCATGGGAATATATGGCTTAGCTAAGGTAGAGGACAACCTTGGTGCAGCAGGAATTCGATGAACTTCCAGATTGCTGGAAAGATCCTCTATGTGTATTGAAGTGGCAAAGAATTAAGAGGAGTAGCTAAAACTGTGAATACATAAGGGAATGGCTGGAAGGTCTGTTGGACGACATAGGAAAGTGTCTAGATAGTTGTCTTCAAATAAAGCTAATGTATTTGAGAATATCAGTAGGTTTTTATATTCAGCAGAGATTGTAGGAATAATTTAATTATAATTCTCAACTGAGACCCATTGGATGTGGGGAGATACATATCATATGTTACATACATCCTCTGAAGATGTTGATTTGCCTGGTTCCCATTGAGAAGTGCTTAACTGTTAAACACTATTATCAGTGGGTGAGTAGGATGTGCCATTTCAAACTGCCCTACAAAGAAAACTTAGGAACTTCTGAGCTATTTTGTTTCATTCAGTATAGGAATGGCTTTCTTGGCATTCTTGTAGGATGACCATCTACCCTTTCTGGTTGAATGCTTTAAGTACTAGGTAGCTCAGTGCCTTGTAAAGTAGTTCTAGAAGCAGTTAATTGCATAAAGAAGTCAAAGAACTGTTCTGTTAATTCTCAGCAAATAGAATAACTTTTTGTGCTGGCATTTTGGGAAAAGAACATTTATTTTACTTTGTGTCATAATGCTGAGAAAATGATAAAATGATAAAAAATTGTGTCTGTCAAAGATGTATTTCCTCTGCTACCCTTTTACTGTTAGCTTTCATTTTGATTTGCTTATTCTTCTTCTGAGTTTTCCTAATAGATGAAGAAAGTTCCTACAGATCTGGAAAACATTTAGCTCAGGGCAACTGAAGTGATAAAGGAGATGGGAATAATGGAATTATATAAAATAATAAAAGTGGTAAACTACAACTGAGAAGAAATGTCATTATAATCTGTATTATAGGGCATGCAAAAGGCACATAAGCATGTGATTTCTCAAATTCCAGATTGCTATAACTCAGGGACATTACCCAGAGCCTTTTTTTTTTTTTTTGGTACCAGGGATTGAACCCAAGGACGCTTAACCATTGAGCCACATCTCCTGCCCTTTTTATATTTTATTTACAGACGGGGTCTCACAGTTGCTTAGGGCCTTGCTAAGTTTCTGAAGCTGGCTTTGAACTCATGATCCATCTGTCTCAGTTCCCAAGCTACTAGGATTACAGGTGTGCACATCATGTCCAGCTCCCAAAGCTATTTTTTACTGAATGTACTGGCAGTAATTTATAGTGTACATTACGCTAAGAGATGATTCAGTCAGAAAGTCATATGGTTCAAAGGCAGGCTATAACAAATTCTCATGAATGACAGTTGACCTAATTCAAGTTGAGAAGGTAGTTGGCCTAAACTTTTAAGGCTGTTATCTTGAAAAACAATCATCATGCTTTTCTTCCCAGTGTTTTTCTATGTGCTATTTTTTTCTACCAGGTCTTCTGCTGGTTAGGTTGGACCAGATCACATGTTCTTGTGTTTTAGAACTTAATACGGGGAATTGTTTTCTTTGACACAATGGTGAGTGTGAATTAGCCAGGGCAAAACAGTTAGAATGTAGCATATCCATGTGTGCATATGGAATGGTTCTTCCTGTAACAGGTGGCAGAAGAGAGGCCCAAGGGAGTAGAGGCAGCTTGCCATATTCACACAGTGAGGTAGTAGCTAAGGTAGGACCAGATGGCAGGTCTCCTGACTAGGAGTATTGTGTATTTTTCCATTACAGTGTGTTTGTTTACATTATTGTCTGTCAGAGAAATGAATACAATGGTTAAATACGTTACTCAGATTTCATGGGAAATATTGGCAGAGCCAGATGAGTTCATTGGCCCCAGGACGTCTATAGACCAGATACTCAGGCATGAGTAAGATTTTAATGGGACTGGTTAGAATTAATGATTATATCTGAGATTTTGGGCTTTTTTGCTTATTGTCTTTAAATAAATCATTCTATATAGTTTATGTGGATTGGTGTTAATATTAACCATATCCATTGTGTCTGAATTTAATCCAAAGTATAGCTAAAGCTCCTGGATAGTTAGTATAATAAATACTTATGAATTATTTGTGAGTGGGCAAAAAGTTTATTTTTGAATTATGTGACTTGGAATCACATAAGATTATTATGTGATTATTATTTCTTCAGTTTGAGTTATGACTGTGCATAGTGAGTACTAAGTTAATATCTTTTTTGTTTGTACTTAATATCAGTGTTAAGAGCAAACAGGTTAAATGATAGTACTACAGTTGTAGGTGGATATGTTTTGAGAACTGCGTTGTTAGGGGATTGCATCGCTGTGTGAACATCACAGACTGTACTTACATGAACCAGGATGGGACAGATCAGTCACTCCACTCTGCCTCCACTCAGAGACTAAACACAAGAATGTAGAAGGCTGCTGCTGGCATACTGTACAGTAAAATTTTTTTTTTATAAATAGAAGTATACTTTAAAATAACAATAAAAATTACAGTAAATACATAAACCGGTAGCAGTCATTTATTATCATTTTCAAGTATTACACACTTATATAATTGTATATGCTATATAGCTTTATAGGACTGGCAGCACAGGAAGTTTGTTTACTCTAGCATCGCCACAAACACACAATGTGTTATGCTAAGCTGTTAGAGGGCGATAGGAAATTCTCAGCTCCACTATAATCTCATGAGACCACTGTCGTATGTGCAGCTCGTGGTTGCCTGCATGTTGTGTGGTCTATAACTCTACTAGAAAGCAGTTTAAAATAAATCTGCCTAATGGACATGACTTCTGTATCAATTTAGTCTTTTATTTTTGGCTCCAACAGTGTCTTATTTCCTGCATTTTTTCCTATGTGTTTCACATAATGAAAAACTTGATTGTTTACATTACCCCATTGCCTTTTTAAAAAATTGAATCTTTTTAGTTATACATGATAATAGATTCCATTTTGCCATGATTATAAAAGCATGGAATATCTCTTGTTCTCATTCATTCAGCCCCAGTTCCTCTCCTCTCCTCCCCTCACCTCCTTCTCCCTTCCCTCTGTTGTTTACAGCATACATTCTTAACAAGGGCATTATATCCCCCAGGGGGATAAACTTTGATCAATTCTTGACGGGCAAGAGGAATCTTGCTTTTTTATGTATGAAGTATAGCTGTATATACAATGCAGAAACATATATATGGTATGTCTATGATATTAATATTTCAATGAGAAAGTATGTCAGAATTAGAAAATAAATATCTAAAAAGTTTCTGGGGAGCGGTAATGAAAATGGTTGAGCAACATTGAGCTGTAGTATCTGGCCCTGTATGGTAAGTTAAAGGAAACTTCCAAGTACCATCTTATTTATTGTGAAGGTCAGATTCTAGGGAAGACAATTTCCATTTATCATGAAAAGTATAACCTCAAATGGACCAGGAAAAGAAGTGGTTAGGATGCCTTTGCAACTGTGTAGTGTTTTCCAGTATATCCAGCCATATTATTTTGCTTACTGAATAACCTTTCCTATGTGTGTTGATGTGCCTTAAATTTCTTCTACCTGAAAACCTGGCCATAACCTAAGGAAAGAAGTGTAGATAAAATCTCAACTAACTAGTTGAGTTACCCACATCTCCTATCAGAACCTGGTTTGTGGCTTAGAAACCATTTGGGTTTGTCATTTATAATTTGGTAGTATTTTTTTGTTATGCCTTTTAAAAGTTTGTTTCCTCTCCCTGGCCCTTCACACCACCCACCCCCACTTTGGTCTCTAGTGAGATTGTCTTCTCTTTCAAAAAAACTTGTTACAAAGAATTTCGTTATCATTAGATGATATAGGTATTATGTTGAAGGTAATGCCTTGAACATGTGAGGCATCTAAAAGTAATGGTTTTAAGGCAAGCAAAAGAAGATGATTAATGGAAGCCTGGTCAGTTGTTCTTTTTGGTTTTGTTCACATAGGAAAGTAAGTAGTAGTATACAATAGTCTTGTTTGATATAGTGCCAGCTTAATGTTACCCAAGGCTCCTGTCCCTGGTTTTTCACCTGAGCACTGAAGAGTGCTGACGTGTGATGGGTTTAGTTTGCACTGGTAGCTCTTGGGTATCCAGTGGGTCTACCAAATACCACCAAGGAATACAAAGGGCAAGAAGGAGAAATGTTATAACCATTTCTTTCTAATCAGCAAAGGAGGAAGTAGACTAAACAAATGTTACAAGGTTGTGATGTTGGTACCATAGTGGTAAGCAATAATGTAGAGACTGGATTTCAAAAGGCCTTAGAGTTTACTTTTAGTCTATTATAGTTTAATCCCCAGTAATGCCGTTGGGTGAGAATTAAGTGGGATTTCAATACGAAAACCAACAATTCTTTCATATAGTAACTTTCTGCTTAACCATAATAAATGTGAAGAGTCGATCTATTAATTTGTGTTCCCTACATGTGCTTGGTAATAGGATTCCATGGTAAAAGTCCTGGATTCCAGTTCAAGGAATCGTTTGCCACTGATATACAGAGCAGGGGTAAAAACGAGTACCCAAAACACAGGTCTATCTGTGACTTATCTGTACTTGGGCCATTTGCCTGAGAAAATAGATGGCTAATGCTCTTAAGAAAGTAAAAAAAAATAATAGTAATTAAATAAAAAATTGAATCCAGTATTACAGAAAATGTAACATCAAATTAGTGAGAATAATAGTTCTGAAGAGGGCTGTAGTCAGATCTGTCTTTGCTTGTTTGATCTTGGGCACTGGCTCCACATCTCTGGACCCAGCTTTGTAATCTCTAGGATATGTAGAACTCCACGACAGTATAGACATTCTAAGAAATAGCTCCTTGAGTCAGTGAGCTGCTCCTCTTCAACTCAGTGCCTAACATTGTGGAACCAAAGAAATGACTTGAATACTCGATGTCACCTGTGACTGTTGGGTCAAAAGAAGATAAATAAGATAGGTGTTGATTTCACACGTGTGTGTGTGTGTGTGTGTGTGTGTGTGTGTGTAGAAGGCATAACTTGGTGAAGAGATTGCCTAAGGGAAAAAAAGGAAGAAATGATTGTGATAAATTAGAGAAAATAGGAAAGAATGTGTGAGTATACTGGTGAGACTGTTTAAAATATCACCTTCAACCTTATCCATAAGAAAATGAACAGAGAGTGGGACATCTCTTCAGATCAGGCCCCCTGGAGGTGACACTCTTCTGTTGCCACTGTGCAGAAGCAGTTTTGGTACTCTTCTTGGAGTTTACAGCTAGTCATGAACCATGTAGGAAAGCCAGATTTTCTTCATGGGGAAGTCTTGTTCCATTGTTTTTATTTCCCATGCTCAGTTCTCAGTAATTTTTTACTTGATTCTAAGCATTCTTTTGAGGATTTTTCAGGAGTGCCCTTTAGGCTCTGTAGATTGGATGTAAAGCTTTCCTTGACAACTTCAGAAGTGACAGTATTCATTCTGATGTTTAGTTCATTTATTCAGAATTAGAGTGTATATGTGCATAAAAAAACAAAGACAGTTACTAAGTATATTAATTAGTACCTTTGGTGATTTAATTTTCTTCTTTGTACTTTTCTCTATTTTCTAAATTTTCTGCAGTGAATGTATTGTTTATATTAAGGAAGAAGAGAAAAACCATAGTCTCATTACTTGCTGGTTATGTTCATTGTCTGTTCAAGTGTTGGCAGAGGCAGTTCTTTACTTATGAGCAAGTATCCCAGGTTCACAGGGAGGACAGATTCATCTTTCTGAATCTAAGCTAAAGGTGGAGCCAGATACACTACTGAGGCCTGTTTCCCTAGATGTACTTCAAAGTTTTGCCTTTTCAAGCAATAGTTCAGTGAAAGTGAATAAATTATTTTTTTAAATTATTTTGTCATTTCAAAAGACACTTCATTTCACTGGATATGGTGGTACATACCTATAATCCATCCCAGTGACTCAGGAGGCTAAGGCAGGAAGATCTCAAGTTTGAAGCCAGCTTTGGCAAGACTCTATCTCAAAAATAAAAGGGGCTGGGAATGTAACTCATTGGTAAAAGGGCCCCTGGGTTTATTTAACAAAAAGAAAATTATTTCAATTTGCCACGGAAAAATGATATGCAATAGAAAAGCATAGGTTATTTTCCAGATAGTAGTAACATAATTTCTGATGGAATACTTTCTTAAAAAATTTTTAACCCAGATAGTTTGGTATGATTTAAGATTATCATTGAAAAATAGATATAACTTCTCTATGTAAATGAAAATCTTAGTTATGGTTATAGTAACTTTGGTCATGTTTATTTATCACATGGGTGGATTGGATGTTTCAGTGAGCTTTTTTGCCACTGTGACTAAAAGACCCGACCAGAACAACTATAGAGGAGGAAAAGTTTAATTAAGGGATCACGGTTTCAGAGGTTTCAGTCCACATACAGCCAGCTCCATTCTCCAGGGACTCCAAGTGAGGCTGAACATCTTGGCAGGAGAGTGTGGCAGAGGGAAGCGTCTTGCATAATATCAGAAAGCAGAGAGATACCACATAGCCATGCCCCCAAGTCCCATCTCCTCCAGCCACACCTTACCACTTCAATTACCACTCAGTTAATCCCTGTCAGAGGATTAATTCACTGATTGGGTTAGGACTCTTACAACCCAATCATTTCTCCTCTGAATCTTCTTGCATTGTCTCACATGAGCTTTTGGGGGACACCTCACATCCAAACCATAACAGTGGAAAAGAACATGTTCATGATAAAAGGAAAATATTTTGTGTGGAAAGGAAGAAGATGATAGAAAACTTATAATATGAGAAAAGTTCGGCCTTCTCAAGATGATGCCAAATAATAGTTATTTTAAAGAAAGCCCAAAATATCTAAGAAATATCTAAGAGGTAATGTAAGAGATTTGGGGGTATAGTCATGTAAATTCTTAACACTTAGTAATGCACATAGGTGTAAAAACTTCCTTATGTAGCTAATGATTGCAGCCTCTATGTCGTAGCCATGTCTCGGGTGTGGGAGACCAACCTTGCATGTGACTGGGTCACACTCCCCCGCTGGGTGATTGAGGCATCAGGCAGATGCTGCTAGATGCCCCACCCTTCTTGGGTTGGAGGGATAGTGTCTTTGTGCATGGGCATGCCTTCCTACAGCCCCATGGGTGGAGCTATGCTCACCTGTTTCTTTGTCATATTACCACTTGCCCTGTTTGGTATAGAATGTTCCATGGAAATGCCTTTTGTGTGTCCCCTTCTCTTACTGTGCCCTTGGGTGTGGCCTACCTAGATGTCAGTCATCCTACTGACAGTGGACATCATGAAGATAGACTCAACTCCCTGAAACCTGACCCCTTATCTCATTTGAATAGCTTCTCCTCAATAAAAGGGGTCAGCACGTGCATGCAGGGGCTCTCTCTCTCTCTCTCTCTCTCTCTCTCTCTCTCTCTCTTTCTTTCTGCGGACCCTTAAGGTCAGAGGAGCCGTCACAGCAACCCCAAAGAAAAAGGTATTTCTGTCTCTTGTGTGGTTATTTCACACAACCCAGTTAGCTCAGTCCCTCTGGAGTAACCCCTGAGCATTTTAGTCGCAGACAAAACCCGGCACTCAGGGTCAGTGGAGAGTTCTGCGTCCCCACCTGCAACCTTAGCATTGTGCTGAGAACCATTAGCTGTTGTCCATCTCTGCATGGAGTTCTTGACACAGTTGAGGATAGCAGTAAGCTCAAGACAGGCATTTATACTAGCATGTTCTGCAAAGGGCTTCTTGATTGCCATTTACAAAAGTAAATGGCACCCAGGCAAAGGAGATTGTGAGCCAAAGTCGAGTGTAGAAATTCCCCAGAGCAGGGGGAGAATATTTCTAATGCTGACAGGAAGGGAACATGGAATCTTTTAAATGTCTTGATTCTCTCTCTCTTTTTTTTTTTTTTAATCAAAAGTATTTTCAAAGCCAGGTGCAGTGGTGCTGCATGCCTATTTTCCCAGCTACTTGGGAGACTGAGGCAGGAGGATCATGAGTTCAAAGACAGCCTTAGCAACTTAGTAAGGCTCTAAGCAACTTGGCAAGAAAGACCGTGTCTCAAAATAGAAAATTAAAAAGGGCTGGTGATGTGACTTAGTGTTTAAGTGCACCTGTGGTTAATCTCTGGAATGAATGAATAAATAAATAAATAAATAGCTTTCTTTTTCCAGTAGTAACTTGAAACCTGAAGATTTTGGCCAAAAATTTTCTGTCCTGATTAGTAGATTCGTATTAGTGACTCTTAGCTGAAGGCGATTTTGACCCCAGGGGACATTTGGCAGTGTTAAAGGTACCTGTAGGTCAAGACCAGGGATGCTGGCCTGGCTGGCCAGGTAGAAGCAAGAAGGGCAAGATCCTTGACACACTGAAGAGTCCTCCAGCATCAAGTGTCTATAGGGCTGAGATTGAGAAACCCTGGTCTATGTGTACTAAAGGCACAGTGAAGGGATATTAGGACCTAACCACCTGTTTTCTTTTGAGTTTTATGTGACCAGTGCCTCTAGGAGTTACAGGGCTGGCTGCTGGGATCTGTTAGTGAGTGACACTGAAGTGGCATATGATTAGTCATTAGTCCTGAGTTGTTTAGCTTACTTCTGTGAAAATCAGTCTAAGCCATGAAAGACAACTGACTAAAGAGAACTGGATATGTATAAAAAACATCTTGTATTTGACCCAAATTTATGTCATGCCTCATATTTGATAAGAAAAATATTGTAAACATCTCAACACTACTTTTTACCAAGAGTTCTGGGCTCAATGAAGAGATAGGATTTAGAACAGAGAGTCCTAGATCTTAAGTTCTGGGCCCAGCTTTGTGGCTTTGGATAAGTTACTTGATCTCTCTGAGTTATAATACTATAAGAGAGAATAATAAATCCTTTATAAAAGAGGATAATACAGTAAATAAGATATATGTTGATATGTTTGTGGGTGGAAGACAGTCCTCAAGCATTGTATGTTCCACACATAAAAACATCTTGCACATATTAAGCATTCAGTAAATATTGCCTATTTTTATTAAGAACTATTATGGTAATTCTGCAAGCCTAGTATTGTTATACCCACTGCATAAATGTGGAAATGGGTTCAGAGAAGGTATAACTTATGTAAGAATACACAGTGAATGGTAGAACTAGGATTTAAATCCATCTTAAAAAATATTAAACAGTTTCTTATCTCCAGATTCTCACTTATCATATTGCCTTGAAAAGAGGGAAAAGAGCAGAAAAATGAAAGGAAAAAATACCTTTTAAAAAGTTACTCATCCTCTTATTCCCATACTAAAACCCTCTCCTTTTGCCTGGATTTTTAACCCTCTAAATATCTTGTGTAATGTATGTCAAAATTGCTATGTGAAATGTATTTTGGGTTTCTAAGATAAACAGTGTTCCTTTAGACTTATAAGGAGGTATCTGAACAATTTCACATCTTTCAAGTTTTCTTGAAACTTGTTAAAAAACAAATTATCATCCCTAATCCTTGAGAATTGCCCATTTTAAATTTGTTTTCTAGAGGCTATAAAAGTTTTGTTTCCAAAACTTGCTGGAAAAATTTGTGCCAGTAACCAGCACCACTATATTCTTTTTTTTTTTTTTTAAATGACACTATTATTCTTACCTATTATTCCACTGATGCCAACTTACTAGACCCCTGAAATGGAATCAGGTGTTTTTAGTATATATAATGGTGCTTCCTTATCTTTGGTTTCACTTAACCTACAAACACAATCCAGATATTCCAGATATAAACAAATCATCAGTTTTAAATTATGCACTTATTCTGGGTAACTTGATGAATTCTTGCATTGTCCCACTCCATCTTGCCCAAGATGTGAATTGTTTCTTTGTCCAGTGTCTTTGGACTGGGTATGCAACTTGCATGTTCGTCACAGTAGCTATCTTGGTGGTCTGATAGACTGTTGAGGTATTCAGTGTTTGTGTTCAGGTAACCCGTATTTTACTTAATCATGGCCCCAAAGAGCAAGAGTAGTGATGCTGGCAATTCAGATATGATAAAGATTTAAGTATCATCTCATGTTGTCACAAGAAGGAAGGTAAATTCAGTATAATAAGTTTTGAGAGAAAGTGACCATATTCACATTAACTATGTTGCAGTATATTGTTATAATTGTTCTATTTTATTGTTGTTAATTAACTGTGTCTAATTTATAAATGAAACTTTGTCATAAGTATGTATGTATAGATTGGTTGGGACCACGGTTTTTTGGATTTTGGATATTGTTGATTTTGGAATATTTGTAGGGAGATATTTTCAGAAAGAACCAGGTCTAAACATGATATTCAGTTATGTTTCATAAACACCTTATAGCCTAAAAGTAATTTTATACAATAGTCATACTGCACCTGCATTTTGACCATGACCTGTCACATGAGGTCATGTGTGGAATTTTCCACTTTTGAGATCATGTTGGTGTTCAAAAATTTTTGGATTTTGGAGCAGTTTGGATTTCTGGATTAGGGATGTTCAAGCTATATAGTGGGGGGAAAAAGCATAAATAGGGTTTGGTGCTATCCATGGCTTTAAGCCTCTGCTAGTATTGGTACATATCCCCTGTAAAAAAAAAAAAAAAAAAGGGAGGACTACTGTTCTTACAACTCTGTTATTGTTCCCAAATAATTAACATACCACCGTCCCCCTTTTGGCATGTCTGAAATTCCAGAAGAATCAGTTGAATAGATTGATTTGTTCCTTCCTAGTCTAATATTTTGTGGCATCAGTAAAACCTATAGGTACTAGAGCCAATTTTAACAACTGTCTGATAAAGGAATAAATTCTTCTTAGTAGGGATGACATTTCCATGCCCTAAATCCTGGACACACACACACACATAATTCTAGCAAATAAGAAAAGATTTATGTGATTATTTTCTATGAGACTCAGAATAGTTGGAGAGTGGGTGCACATGGGCAGAATCTTAAAAAATATTAAACCAGGCAAAACAGTTTCTTAAAGCCATTGTGTATAAAGTATCATCCAAGTCTTTTGAGCAACATTAATATGCAAGCAGTCTGCTTTGGATAAACAAAAGTAAATTGTTTTCCCAATTATATAAATTGATATGCTTCTGACTTCCTTAAAATATAAGCAATGGAACATAATGAACTTTCTTGTTAGTTGACTGAATTCTCCATTGTTTATAAGAAAAATACTGAGCAAAGGTTCTTCTAGCTTATTGTAATTAGCCTGAAACCTGATTATAAACCTAGTTCATCTGTGAGCCTACTAAGGTTCTGAAATTTAAGATTCTTATTTTTTCTCTGTTAATTGGCGGGGGGACACCAAACAACTTAAGCCCAGCAATTCCAGGTTACTGTTAAGAGAGGCCAAAGGAAACCTCTTTATAAAATTGAAAATTTCTAGAGTCTAGGGGACATTAATTATATTTAGCAACCAACTCATTTTACAGATCAGAGTGTTGAAGCACAGAAATATTAATTTTTCTAAGATCACATGGGTAGGCATAGCCATGAATGAAATCCAGGTTTCTGACTACTATCTCTGTTCTCTTCCAACTGTTCTTTTTCATTATTTTAGGATTGGGCATTAAACATTTATACTCTTTTTTTATGTGGTAAAATATGCATAATATAAAATCATTAAATTTCGAAGTATTCTTTGTCATAGGTGAATAATACATGAATATGGAACAGAAGTCAAAAGGCACACAAAAGTTCACAGTCTATTGTTCTGACAGCCCCGCTCCTTGAACTCCTGTCCATCCCAATTCCCCTTCTCGCAAATAGCCACTGTAAAGAATGAGGCATTTTAAATGGACCATTTTGGTCTAATATGCACAAACTGACATTGTGTTGCATTTTTCTTCATGAGTTGCAGTCTGGCCTGCCAAGTTTAGGGAATGCCCAGTAGAGGAAACACATAAGCCATGGAATTGGAATGTGGAGAGATTTATGAATTGGATTTGAAAATTACCCCCAATCCAAATTATTTCATGTAATAGAAGGAGGGCTGTCTTACTGCAGTAGTTTATTATGCAGATACTGCCTTTTGTACAGAGAACCCCAAGTAAAAGAGCCCTCATATATCCTCTTACAAGGAAAAACCCAAGTCTTGCATGACTCCTTGCAATTGCTTTATAGTTAATAGTACATCAGCCAGAAGAAAGCTGGAGATGCTCTGAAACTGTTAGTGGAGGACAGTGGTCTGCTTCTTTCAGGCCTCTGAGTCTGGGAAGCCTTAATGCCCTGCCCTTGGATTGGGTGAGGAGAGGAAGGCGGGGGCTCTAGGAGTATACATGCACTTATGACCACACTACCACTTTTGAGGTTGAACAGCATGAAAAGCAGCTGGTAGCAATGCCTTTTTGTGCTATCTAGTACTGGGTTGTCTGCCCAGCACAGGTACTAGCGACTGCCTAGGATGACAGATCTGGCTCAGAAATGCTGTAGGCTAACGTCCAGCAGGCCACAGTTGGGTTCATCCTGGCTTAAAAGGCACATCCCACCCAGTGAATGGAAGAAGGAAGGGAACTGTGACCATTTCTCTTTGGATACCTGTGAGTGAGTATCTTGACACCAGGTTTCACCTGGGGAAATGATATAGGAAGTTTGTAGGTGGCTTAGAGGAAGAGAGAGGAGAGTGGGTTGAAGGAAGTGATGGAGTAGGAAAGGCAAGGTGGGAAGAAGTTGTGTTTTTGAGAGAGAAGTTCTTTGACTTCATTGCTGTTAGACTGTTGGATTGTTCTACTTAAGGTGATGGTTTTCAAATTTCTTTGATCCTGAGTTTAACCTAGAATACTTGCTAAAAGTTGAGATTGCTTGACTTCTGTCCCATATGGTAACTTAGTGAGTCTCAGGTAGAGTCTCTGAATCTTGGGGTGGTTTTGATACAATTTCAGGTGATTGTGGGGAACCATACTGGATCAGGGCTAGAGGGTACATCTTTATCAGCTCTGGACATTCTACACCAGGTTTGTGTTTTGTTGTGATATGAGCATAAAGAGTGTGGGGAGCCTTAACTGCAGATGGCTAATTTATATCAAGATTACAGCTTTTTTCCAAAAAGTATGCATGTTCCTTTTTACTTGATAATAATACCTTGAGGTTGATTCTTTAAAAATATTTTTGATTGTTGAAAACACTGGAATATTATACCTGTTTAAATAACAGTGCCATTAATCTTTGCAAATAGAATCACAGATTCACCTTTGTTGTAATGGCTCTACCATTATTTTGACCTAGACTAATATTCTGTGATTTTACATTTATTTAGAATTGAGAGGGTATATGTGTTAGTCAGCTTTGTGTCACTGTGACAAAAAAAAAAAAAAATAATAATTTAATTAATTTTTAAGGAGGAAAGCTTATTTTGGCTCATGGTTGCAGTCCACAAGCCTCTGGCAAAACAGCACACGAAGGCGGAGCATGTAGTGGAGAAGGCTGCGTGTTCACCTCAAAGTGGCCAGGAAGCAAAAAGAGAAGGGCCCAGGATCCCAGTGTGCTCTTCAAGGGCCTGTTCCCAGTGACCTCCCTTCCTCCACCTAGACCCAACCTCCTTAAGGTTCCATCACCTCCCAGTAGGGACCAAGTCTTTAACAAATGGGCCTCAGTGGGAGATTTCAAATCCAAATGATAGCAGTATGATAATTGACTATAACTATTTTTTTATAGTTAGAACTTTAATAATGAGGACATAATCTCTGTTTGATCATCACAGTCTTTTTAACAACTATAACAAATATAAATTATAAATTTCAGTGATTGTATTTTTCTTTTCAGATAGAAACCAAGGTTTTAGCCTTCTCAACTCATTGGCTGCAACAAACCATAGCATTGGATCAGCAGAGACCTGTCACTCAGAGGTAAAGATGTTTTTGGATCTTTTCTCCTCTTTGGCCTTAATTTCTCCTTGTTATTATGAATCTTTACACATTCATTGTTTTTTTCTTTTTTTATTAAGAGGTGATAGGATATTAAAAATAGATGCAAGGAGAATCTAAAGTAGCCCTATTGTGCCTGGTATCTGTTGTGAGAAGGGCAGTTCAGCCCCCGTGAAAGCAGTCAGCACTTTCAAAATGTTGACAGTTGGGCGTGTGTGTGTGTGTGTGTGTGTGTGTGTGTGTGTGTGTGTTTGCTAGAGTGTTTTTTATAATATGCTAGGATTTCCTTGAGACATAAACTTGCCTCCAGATCTTTAATTAGTAATTGAAACTGGTAGTTCTCTTAATACTTCATGCATACAAGGCCGTATACAAATCACAGGAAAGGTCCCTGCCCTGAATGAGTTGATAATCCAGTTTCAACCCTCTGTCCTCAGGACTCTGGTCCAGATTTACCTTGGTTAACATGCTGAAACCAAGATTAAATGATATGGTGCTATGCTGTCTTTCCAGGGGCCTTTTTCTTAGCCTCTGAGCTGTTTGCATTATGATGTGTAGGTTCTCAGATTTGAAATATAACATGAATCTTAAATGATGCAAACGAAAACATGTTTTAATAGCTTGTAGCAAAATCATAGCACTTTCTAGTTTTTCCTTGAGGGAAAATACTCCTGTGTTAGTGAATTTTCAGTCTTTTATGATTAATGTAATCTTACTCTTTCTTTCCTTGCCTCTAGCTTGTTACCACTTCTCTACAACCAGCAAGGGAGTGTGAAAGCGTTAGCCTTTTTGGATTTATCTCTGAAATAGTGTGCTATTCAGTTGTTGCTTATGTGTATTTTCTTCAACAGCAGTCCCATTTGCCAGCAGCAGATAGGACAGAGTCCCTCCCAGGTCATCGGGATGGTGCATCTAGCACAGCAGATGCCCGGCTGGATAGCAGTGTGGGTAAGTTCCTTCTTTGGCTAGCAAGAGATAGCTCTGTGGAACTTGGAATTGACATCTTGGCAGAAATCCTTGGGGGGCGGGGGGTGGGGCGTTGATATTAAACATGGAAAAAGGAAGAAAATGGATGATGTACTCTAAATGAATGTAAGCCTGTGAATGTCAGAAGAAGGGGGATAGAATAAGTACATAAGAAATATGTGGGCACTGTTTCCTTTTTTATCGACTTAGCAGGATCTTGATTCAGATTATCTCAGCTAAGACAGAACCAAGTAGTAAAACGACAGTTTTTCGTGGTATTTAACAGTAAGTAGTCAGAATTAATGGTGACAAGAATAATATACAACTTTCTAAGCCCTTTCATATTCTTTTAAACTTCTTTTATATCCACTTTCTCATTTGGTAATGAAGTTTGGCAAAAAAAAAAAAGTTGTTTTACGGAGATGAAGTTGAAACCTAGAGAAGTTGAATCACGTGTCCAAGGACATCTAGCACCTGAAACTGAAACTGGAATCCAGTCTGCTTTCCAGAAGCCAGAAAGCCAGGGAGCTTAGTTGACAATAACTGTGGATGTTCTACTTATATTCCTGCTTTATCTTTATGCCACTGAGAGCTCATGTGCAGTAATAACTTTTAAAAACTATTTTAAAACTATAACTTTGAAAAACTGATTATAAGGTAATCCATGTAGAAAACACAAGTTATAAAAAAAAATTAAGAAGAAAAAATTATGTATAATCTCTCTTTCTCTTGAGTTTATTCAACTTTGTCTTCTTAATTGAATCCTTCCTACTGGCTTTTAAACCTGCTTAAGTTTCTAGCAGTAAGCTGTGATCATACTGAATTGACATCACACACAGGTTGGGGGAGATGAGAAGGAACCTGAGTAACTTGGGAAACAGACCCTGAGGCTGAAAACAAAGAATAGAACACAAATACTAAACTTTCCTCAATGGATTTGTTTCTCACAGAAGTATAAGTTAGCAATTCTAAAAAGAAGAAGAAAAAAGTGTGTTTGTGTGTGTGTATGTGAATGTGCCCATACATATATATACACACACATATATATATATACACACATATGATAAAAAATAAAATATATTCTAGATAATGAGGGCTTGCTTTCTCACTTAGAAGAACTTACGAATAAAGAAAAGAGAAGGGTAGAATGAACCCTTTGATATTAAACTGGAATCTATTATATCAGTATGAACTCACGGTTTTTAAAAACATATACTTAAAGTCAGGACACTAGGGAAATAAAAATAGATATGTGTGTGCACATGTTAGTGTATATACATAAACTTCCTAGTCCTGTCCCCAAAAGTCTAGAAGCAGCAATATTCCAGTAGTGGTAGATGCACTTAGCACTTAACAGATCTTGGTTTCTAAATACCATTCTCCAGTAAAAGGAACTAGGGCTTCTTGAGAAGTGGTTGATTCCAGGGCTAGGGCAGGGAAAAAGCAGGATGTGCCAGGAGCATCTCGTGATGCCAGAAAGTAAAGAAATACTCAAAAAAGAATGGGGAGGGGCTGGGGTTGTGGCTCCGTGGTAGAGCATTTGCCTAGCATGTGTGAGGCACTGGGTTCACTTCTCAGCACTGCATATAAATAAATAAAAATAAAGGTTCATCCATAACTTAAATAAAAAAGAATGGGGAGACATATTAAAAGGGTACAGGAGCCAACCTGAGCGAGCTTCCAGCTGGAACAGTTTGACCAGAAAAATAAGTTAGTATATTATTGGTTTATAATTTATAGAATAAAATGAGTATTCATGGGTGTATAGTAATATAAATAAATAAGTGGGAAAGAAAGACTCCTCCCCTTTATAGAAGAATTTCAATTAAAGAATTTGTAGTAGTGAGGAAAAAACAAAAACCACCTTTAGGCACATACCACAGTGACAGGTGTCACAGGCAAGATCTGCTCGAATAGGTTAAAATTAGTGGATGAAAGTTTGAGTAGAAGTAGTAGGATATTTACATAGTTTAGAAGTATCTCTCCTAAGATATTTATTACAAAAGAGAAAGTAGCAGCTGCAGACTGGACAAACATGGCAGATAGTGACCATTTCACCTACATGATGCAGGTGACCTTCACCAGTAATAAAATTCACTGACTTCAGATCTCCCTGCTAGGGTGCATGGAGGAGGACACATCACTTCTTGCCAAAAACGTCATAAGATGAAATCAGATGAACCATATTAAGAGACATTATACTAAATAATTGACCAATACTCTTCAAGGTATCAAGAGTCATAAAAGGCAACAAAAGATTGAGGAACAAACTAGAGAGAGATGATGAGATTTGACAGTTAAACTCTGTAGGATCCTGGAATAGAGGAAGGGTATGAATGGAAAAACTGATGAAGCCTGAATAAAGTCAGTGATTTAGTCACCAGCATTGAATCAATATTAACTGCTCTGTATTTATACTTGTAACATGGATATATAAGAGGTTAGCACTTGAAGCTGGGTATAGTGATACACGCCTATAATTCCAGCAACTTGGGAGGCTGAGGCAGGAGGATCATGAGTTCAAAGCCAGCCTCAGCAAAAATGAGGTGCTAATCAACTCGGTGAGACCCTGTCTCTAAAGAAAATATAAAATAGGGCTTGATATGTGGCTCAGAGGTTGAGTGCCCCTGAATTCAATCACTGATTTCCCCCCCCCCCCCCAAAAAAAAGGAGGTTAGCACTTGGGTAAGGTGGCTGAATGGCTTGGGGGAACTCTATATATTATTTATTTTTTATTTTTTAGTATAGTTGGACACAATGCCTTTATTTTATTTATTATGTAGTGCTGAGGATCCAACCCATGACCTTGCACGTGCTAGGCAAGCACTCCACCCCTGAGCTACAACCCCAGCCCCCTATATACTATTTTTGCAACCTTTTTTTTTTTTGGACTGGGGATTGAACCCACAGGTGTTTTACCACTGAGCTATACCCCTAGCCGTTTTTGTTTCTATACAGGGTCTTGCTAAATTGCCTAGGCTGGCCTTGAACTTGTGATCCTCTTGCCTCAGCCTCTCAAGTCACAGGTATACACCACTGTGCCTGGCATTGGCAACTTTTTTGTAAGATTAAAATAATTTCAAAGTTTAAAAAATAAGTCAAAACAAACAAAAACAAAACTCTTCCTCAACTCCACATCTCCTTTCATACCTCTTTGTTAAACCTATTTTCAATCCTTACTTCCCATTACTTCTTTCTCTCTTTTTGTTTGTTATTTTTAGTTCCCATTACTTCTCAACTTTCAACTAGCTTTTGCCCTCACTAAACCACTAAAACATCTCTGTGTGGAGGACACCAATGACCTCATGCCACTAAATCTAACAGATATTTAGGCTTCTTGGTGGCATTCAGTCTTAAAGACAGTCCCTCACTGAAACAGTATCTTGTCTTGATCCACTCACCATGGCATCTTCTGGTTTTCTTCTTACCCTGTTGTTCCTCCTCTTTCTTTGGTAGACTATCCTCCTTTACCCAGCCTTTAAATATTGCCTTCATCAATGTTCCACCTAAACTCCTCTTGCATATCTATTTTTAAGCACAAAGTGTATCTGTCTTTGTCCGTGGATTACTTACCATGTGTCCACAGGTAAATCACAATTTTTCATCTTCAACCTTATACCAGCTGCCTACATGACATGTCCATTGAACTAAAACCAACTTATCAACTAAAATGCATTTTTTTTTAATTTTTAATTTTAGTTGGACATAACTTTATTCATTTTTTTATGTGGTATTGAAAATCAAACCCAGTGCCTCACACATGCTAGGCAAGCGCTCTACCACTGAGCCACAGCCCCAGCCCGAAAATGAATTTTTAACATCAAATTGTATGGCACTGTGGTAGATGCAAAGAATTCTAAGTTATCACCTTTGTCTTCAAGGAGCTTGTAGTCCAAATATGTAGAGACAGGACTTATAATGGTCAAGGCCATGAGCTTTGAAGCCCTACATAGCTGAGTTCAAATGATAGCTCTACTACTAGTAGTGAGATGACCTTGAGTAAATTATTGAACCTCTCTTGGCCTTAGTTTCCTCTTCTGTAAAATAGGAATAACAAGTCTTTCCTCATAGTGCTGTTCAGAAATGAAGTGGACTCATGTAAGTTAAAGCACTCGGTAGAGCAGGCACAAAGGGTCCTTCTGGTACTGCATAGTGTGTGTGTATCAGTAGTGGTGGGGAAGTGCTAGTATGCACAGTGGCATGTGCAGGTGCTGCAGCAGCTCTGTAACTGGTGTTAAAAACAGATTTCTGAGGAAGGAGACCAGGAACTGGGATGGTTAGGGAAGACATTTGCAAGATTGTGGTCTGGGAGTGGAGAATGGATCAAAATTCTGAGTAAAGGGGCTGGGGATGTGGCTCAAGCGGTAGCGCGCTCGCCTGGAATGCGTGCGGCCCAGGTTCGATCCTCAGTACCACATACAAACAAAGATGTTGTGTCCGCCAAAAAAACTAAAAAATAAATATTAAAAAAAAATTCTGAATAAAAACAAACTTTGATTAAAAAAAAGTAATGTACTAAGATAGAAATAGTAAAGGATTTGTAGTAAGAAAATATGAATTTAAATCAGCTCTGCTTCTGAATAGCTAGCTGTAATTTAGCTGAGTTCACTTTTGAATATGGGTTTTATCATCTATAAGTTGTGAATGATGATATCCTAATCAGCTTATATGGTGTCAGTAGATGTAAAAATACTTGTAAAGTTTGGCATTCATTTTAGTCCTTATTGTTGAATCATTGTGCCTTATTGGATCTGGTGTGGCCTTCAGAGTTGGAATCACCTACTTGTCAATTCACTTACCACCTGTGACCTAAAGCAAGTCCTTCAACTCTTGAGCTTTGATTTTCTTATCTCTGAAATGGAAGTAATATTCCTTACCTCATTACAGCATTGTAAGGATAAAAGAAGATGCTGTTCACTTAGGGGCCCTCCTAGCAGCCAAGCAGGGTGAGGCACTTTGAATTGTAAAACTGGCACACAGTGCTACTCAGTCATTGTGACATTCATGAAGGCCAGCATTAATTGCCTTAGAATTCTGTGTGTTGACAACATATATAACTAACATGTGACAAATCTTTATTTCAGATCCCATGTTAGATCTGGATATTCAAGAATTAGCCAGTCTTACTACTGGAGGAGGAGATTTGGAGAATTTTGAAAGATTATTTTCAAAGTTAAAGGAAATGAAAGGTAATCAACTCCATTGTGTCTAATTCCCATATTGATATTAATTTATTTTATATAATAGAACTTTATTTTGTAATTGCTGGATTGGATACATGGTCTGGTCTCAGCTGTCTTCAGAAAGTTAACCACTGGGGCAACTCTGCCATTCTCCATTGATAAAATTCCCTGGGGAAAATTTTGCTTTCTTTGTTCTTTTTCCTCTTAATTTTCCTTCTCCTGCTGCCCTATTTCTTTCAGTGTGTCTCATTAACATGGCATCTGTAAGATCCCCACCAATTTACTCACCTTATTCCTATCTGGAAAATCTGGAAGACTTAAACTTCCTAATACCTGTAACAGCTACACCATCAACATGTCTTTGAAACCCATCTCCCATCTTCTAGTGTTAGAACACCCATATACTCCAGATTCTCCTATGCTATTAGACAAATTTCTTAAGATATATTTTCCCCCTAGACAAGGCTGCGACGCTTCCTCACGAGCAAAGAAAATTGCATGCAGAAAAGGTGAGACAATCTGTCAGGTACTTATTGAGTACCTACAAAAGATCCAGTGCTTTATGATTATATTATATCACACTTCTGTACTTCTGAGGGGTCTTATAGTGAACTTTTCATTGGATATTAACATAACTAGTTTAAAATATTTATACAGTAGTAATACAGTTACTGAAGTCAGACTAAGATTTTTCAAATGTATGCTGAGTGACATAAACTGTATTGAGACTTGGAATGTTTGCCTTTCTAACAGTTGGGTTGGGAAACTCTTAGTTGTTTTGCTTTGTTATTACCAATGCAGCACATGTCCCCTGCAGGAAACTTACGTTGGTGGTGGTATTTCTATATGAATTGTCATAGTTTATTTATCCAGCTCCTTTTTTGGACTTTTAGGCCAACAGTGTACATTTTTTTGTTTCTATAAATAATAAAACTGTGCATATCCTTTGTATTCACGTTACCTTTACCTACAAGTCTGATTGTATCCTTAGCATAAATTCCTAGATGTGGAAGTCCCAGGTCAAAGGGTACTGCAGGATTTTGATATCTGTTGCCAGAGGGCTGGAAGGCAAAGTGTAGAACTTTAGGTTCCAGGCAGTTTAAGGCAAGACGTGAAATGAGCTGAAATTGAGCTGTTGCCTGAAACTTGTTGCGTGCATCTCTCCACAGGTGGCCAAAGCTTTCTGGATGGCAATTGGGGGAGACAGAGATGAAATTGAAGGCCTATCTTCTGACGAAGAACACTAAATTATCCCTACTAGGTTTGACTCACAAAGATGCTAGCTTTCTACCTGGGATACTTCCTGCTCAACCCAGTAATATTTTGCTACAATTCCCATTCTCGTGTTGGCCACCTGACTTGTTTTTAGTCCCTTTAATTTTAGTATCTAATAGGAAGTTCAGGAGAATTCTTTTCTTCTTCAGTATGTGGGAAAGAGGAGTACAATAACAATAATTAGTGAGAATCTCTCAGATATACTTTTTTGTTCTAGGAATATCTGTGATTTGTCAAGTTTAAGAAGAAAACCGCTCAGCCTTTCCAAGCCAGGCTTTTCTGTAGCATCCCCAGCATTTACTCTTCATTGCCAGAGATCAGGGGCATATGCCATTTTCCACACTCTAGGAGTTTACAGATCTGAGCTATGAAGCTTTTGGGAGGAGGAAAGTAGCATCTCCAGGTTGGATTTGTGCTATGGAAGGGGGGTGTGGGCAAAGTCAGTGGCCCACAGGTGTGTCTCTAATTAAAAAGGTGCTCTGGGCATCTCATTTGAGGCACAGTGTCTGAGCTCACACTACAATGAATTTAAAAAAACAGTTTAGAGACTATAAGGAATGAGGTCTCATGAAGATAAAACAGACCCGCCACCAAGTTTTTGTATGGAGTGGGGAGGTAAGAGAGAGACTCTTGTGGAATTCATGTGTGGGCTATGGAAACTATTCTCATGATGAGATTGTTGTGTTGGCATTATGAAGATACTTCTGTCTTACTCTTCTCCCTGCTACTTGAGATGCCAGGGCTGTGCCTTCACACTTTAAACCTTCAAAACAAGGAAGCATCCCCTTCTTCCTGTTTAAAAGACATCACTACCAAAGTAGCAATACCAGACGGTGGGTGAGGATGTGAAATATTAGGTCTTGCGTTCCTGAGCACCTTGTTTCACTCTCCAGCTTAATGGCTCCTCTGGGCCTTTTCAGGGTTATAGCCCTGAGAAAAAGCCCTGTTCTTTATCCTGACTCATTCAAACATGATTGATCACTGAAAGGAAAGTTTGAAAGAGAAAGTGGAAAATATAGCAAATAAAAATCCTTATTAAAAAAAAAAATCCTTATAAGCATTGTAGAACCCCAAAGAGCTAGCACAAAGAATGGAATGCTGTAGGGGCCAGGCTAGAGCGACCATGGGGGAAACCTTGCAGTAACTGGAGAGTTCAATAAGAGGATCCAGGGAACAATGAAGGCTATCTTAGTAGCTTTTTTGTTTTGTTTTTTCTTTTCTTTTTTTTTTTTTTTTTAACTGTTCTGAAAGTCTTTTGAGTCCGTGGTTCACCACCATCCCATCAGTGGGACTGATATTTCCTTGATGTGACTGTGCTTCTTCAAGGTGATGTTTCTTTGAATTGATTGCATTAGCCATTAAGGATGAAAGGAAGTTGGCTTTGGAGTTGCCAAAAATGTGGAATATGTTTTCTTAAAACATGGAAGATTTTAGAAAATGTTAAGACACATTGGTGAGGGGAAAACAGACTAGAAAAAACTGTGAACTTGATTTTGTGGATTAAACAAAGCCAGGTAATTAAAATAATCTATTTATAAAATGCTAATGTATGTTATTATGACTTGTTTTTCAGTAGGTGGTATGAGTGGGGAAAGCCTTCCATTCTTCATTGAGTTAGACATGGTGAAGAGTCTTAAGAGTTCATCAAGCTCATTATTTTGGAACCCACTGTGCCTGTGTATAATGTCTACTCATGCTTTTAAGACCTCAGCTCTCTGGGATATTGGCCCCTTATAGAGAACACATGGGATAAAGGTATCTAGTGGTATCTACTAATGGCTCATGTTCCAAAGAGTGATCATGAGCTAACAGTGCAGACACAACTACAGTCTAGCTAAAATGACGTCTTTGCATACCACCACAAGTTATAGACTTCCAGCCAGGATTTCGGAGGAGATATTGGGCTTTTTTACCCCTAAATATTTTTCTATTTGTGTGTAACAGTGTTTAGCACATATACACCCTTAATTTTATTTGGAAGGTTTGGTTCATGTTTGGTGAATATGATCACAAAGTTTGAAGATCCAAGAGTGTTGGAACTAGGTAGAGACAAGAATAAACTTTTCTTTTCCCCAAGAAAATCATGTGTTATGTAATAATTTTAGAGTGATGAAGACATAAGATATTTTTATAATTTAAAAATATGCTACCTTGCCAGAGCATGAGAAGATTGACAGAACCAATTTGCTTGCTCTCTATTTATAGAACTTGGCCACATCTGATTCAGAGAAGCAACAGATTCAGGGAAGCTGGACTTAGATGGCTGAGTAATATGGGATGTGGTTCAAGGACCAACAGGCCATTCTACAAATTACTTACAACATGTGAAATGTGATACATGGTTAATTTTATGTTCTCATTGTGAAGAGATGGGGATGAACATTTTTGCCATGGATCACTAGATTCCCTTAACCTTGGCCAATCTCTTTAACAATGGCCATTGAGAGAGCACATGAAGTGCCCCTTGCCCTGCTTTGGCCTGCCATGGAAAATGGTCTTAGGAGAATCACTGTCCAAGGGTAAGATGAGAGCTCTGTGAACTATTCTGAGCTTAAATGTTTGCTGATGCAAAACTATATTTAGCAAACACGTGTCTGGTGTGGTCAGGGGTTCTGATCCATTGAATGTTCTGATTGATGGAGACAGTTTCAATGAATGCTCTGATGAGTTAGATTTTTCCTTCACCTTTGCCCCATCTACAAAAGACAATTTAGCTATAGCATTATGTCATTATATACCAGTCAAATTAGAGGACTGTAGGTAGAGAAAGTAAAAACAATCTAGTCAAGAGTACTAAACCTAGTACTGACTTAGCACAAGCTCATTTTGAAAACAGTGCCCTATTAACTTTTCCATAATTTGTATGTCTCGTAAAATGCTGAACATGCGGGGCAGAATTCTAATGTTTGATTTAGATTCCACTTGGGATTAGCATGGTGATCCATCCTTGCACCTTTGGCATCTAAGGTCTTTCAGAAAAGGTCTTCAGAATTCTCTTAAGTTTCATATTTTGACATTACCTGTGTCTGTTACTAACATTACAAGTCTTGCTCTTCCTGTAGACTCTTTACTTGGAGTTAAGTTCTTCTAGTATTAGAAGCATCTTGCTTGATTATAAGTTGCTCTTCAGACTTGCAGGATGAAGGATTAACAAAAAGGCAACAGCAATAGTTTGCATCTTTTCTCAGAGCATGACTGAGTCCCATTCCAGCTCCGTAGTGATTTACAGTTCTACTTTGTTTTCTTTTGGAAAAGTTTTGACTCAAAACCTGGCCCTAATGGGTATTACTGCATCTTTGGAACATGGGCTTTCTGGTAGAAGGAGAAAAGAAAAATTTTCTTCTAAAACCCTTCTGTGTTGATAGGCCAAACAGTCCTTCCTCACAACTACAAATCTGGAAGGCAATAGCAGGTCACATGAAGCTGTTCATGCTCAGTTTGCTAAGGAGAAAGCCTCCTTGCTCCTCTCTTATGGAGGAGGCAGCCAATCATTGCCTCTGCCCTTTATGTTATCAACCATGTGCCTTTAATGTTACCAAAAAAAAAAAAAAATGTGGGCTAAGTAAGGGCTGGGGCATGTACTTTATGGAAACAGCAGTGTAGTTTGGAAGACAGAAGACTCTTAATCTGAAGTTCAAGGGCATGGTCTGTACCAATTGTGCTTCCCCAGGAAATTCTCAAGAAGTCCATTAATGCCTGATGGATGACTAAACTACAGTTGGTACAGTTTGATGCCCTCAAACTTGTTCCTTCTACCCTGGTGAGGGCCGAAATTAGGATTCAGGGCCTAGCCAATGCTGTGAACCTTGCTTGCACCAGACTCGGAGTCAAGCATGAAAGAAGATACAGACCTTAGTAAAGGTGCAGTTCCTCTTGTCCAGGAGGTCAGAGTCTAATTCAGTGGAGTAGGGTCAAGCAGGACAATATCACAAGGACAAAACACCAAGCAGAAAGTAAAAAGTGCCATTTCTAGCCTTCATTGCTGAGGGAAGGAGAGCAGAGCACAGAGTGCACCTTCAAGCAGTGGTTCTCAAAAATTAGCCCAGGTCAGGATCATCTACGGAGTCCCACCGCAGGGCTTCTGATTCAGTTGATCTGGGGTGGGGCCTGAGAATTTGCATTTCTGACACCTCAGGTGATACTGATGCTGCTGGTGCTGGGGCACACTTTGAAAACACTGATTTAGGGGAAATAATGCTTGAATTGAAAGGATACAAAAATTGGGGCAGATAGATAAAGGAGAAGCAGCAAAATTCTTAAGTTTGGCATGAACAGAGATATGGAAGGGGCATGTCCAAATAACCCAGGTAGTCCAATTAGTGAATTGTGGGAGTGTGCTGGAGAGGCCCCTGAAAGCCTGCCTTGTATGTTGTGTACCTGCTTGAGATGAGTGAGTTGCCAACTGTGTTTGAGCAGAGAAGGCATCCAACCATAATCCAGGAATATCCTGCACAGTTTTGTCACTATCTGCATAATTAATTAGCTGTGTTGAGGATTCTGAGGGTTAGACTGGACCTAGCATTGTGATTAGTGGTTTTTGCCATGGACAGAGATACAGAGAATGGTGGTAATTTTGTCACATAGTTGTTAACCTGGATCAGAGGGAGACAAAATTTGGCATAGCTATAATAAAAGGTAATCAGGAACTGTATTTTGGTGATATTTCTATTATAATAGAATGGCACAGTAGAAACAGATGCATAAGATATTGTTAAGGTAGAATCTACTAAATAGAGTACTGGTTGATTCATTTGTTTAGTAACAGTATTTGCTCCAAAGATGCTGGGACTACAGGAGTAAAATGTAAACCCTGTTCTCAAGAAACTCTCAGCTTAGACACAAATAACACAAGTGGAAGAGACTAGGATGATCAGTACTCTGGAGAGACTTCCTGGAGGAGAGGTTTGAAAGGCATCACAAAGCGATACTCAAAGTTAGCAGGCTGGGCTGGTGGTGTTTATCAGAAACCCAAGGAGCAGGGGAGGGTGCTGGGAAGAGAGATTGATGTTCCAGGCAGAGGAAAGAACATGAGCAGTTGTGGAGAGAGGCAGACACAGAAGAACCATGAGTCGCTGGGCTGCAGGGATAAGGCAGGGAGTGATGAGAGCTACACAGGGACCGAGGAGGAAGGCCACATGTTCCATGGTCAGTTTGTGCTATGGACGGTGGTGTGAGGGAGGCATTTCTGGGGACAGAATTCTAATTTGGATATGAACTATCCCCCAAAGATCCATTTGTTAAAGTCTGGTCCCCATCTCATGATAATTGGGAGGTGCCACAGCCTTTAAGAGGTGGGGTGTAATGGAAGTTAGGTCCTTCATTGGGTGCCTACCCTTGAAGGGGATTTTGAGGTCTTGGCCCCTTCCTCTCTTTGCTTTGGGGTCACAGTGAGGTAAACAGCTCTTCATGCCACATGCTCCTGCCTGATGCACTGAACCACCACAGGCCCAAAGTAACAGGACCAAGCAACCATGGGCTGAAAACCTCTGAAACGTGAGTCAAAATAAACCTTTTCCCTTATTAAGTTCATTGTCTTAGGTATTTTGTTACAGTAACAGAAAGCTAACAAAGGCAGTGTGAATTTGTAAAAATTCAGGCTGGAGGCGACGGGACCAGTTAGGAAGCTGGTCCAGTGGTCCAGGTGCTGAAGGACTTGCTGTAGAGCAGAGGAGAGCTCAGGGAGCAAGGCCAATTGGAGGTGGGAGCAAGGGAGCCAGAGACAACAGTGACTTCCTTCAGTACAGGCTAGGTGAATGGTCATGCCAAAAATGGGGGCAAAGTCCAGGGGACACAGATGGTTTAACAAGGGAAATGAATGTTTTGTGCTTGAGGTACATGTGTCACTTGTACATATCAGTAGCCAGCAGGTTTTCTGACATGAGTCTGAAGCTTTGGATTGATGTTTGGTCTGTGAGTAGTGATGAGCAGTTTATATGGCTTGAGATCATAGAGGCCAGGGAGCTCACTCAGGGACAAGTGTCAAGAGCACATACAGTGGTCTGGGAACACCAGATGAAGGAGGCAGCGGAGATGCTGGCCAAGAGAGTAGAGTTTAAGGGCCAAGGAGAACTGGGAAGTTTGGGGCAAGGCCTTTCCAGGGGAGTTTGCTCAGCCAGTGCGGCCTTAGCAAGGAGCAAGGAAGCTGTGAGGACCCCGGGAGGGGGAGGGCAGGCCTAAGAACCTGGAGGCAGGATGGAGGAACTGGGGCGGGCCCTGAGGAAACTGGTTCTGTTGGGGGAGGGGGGATGTGTGTTTTGGATCTGTTTTGGATCCCATGTAATGGGCTGTTGGAATTTATGATAGTATGGCTCAGCTGGAAGGTGCCAATCTGAGAGAAATATACATTTCGTAAAACCTTGGGGAAGGCCTTTTAGGGGTCTGGAGGGTGGGATAATCCCAAGGCAGGCATTTGATGCAGTTCACAGAGGACAAGTCTGCAAGCCCCTTGGTGCCCTTGCTGTGAAATGGCCTTCCTGGACTCTGGTGAGGTCCTAAGGTGGACTGCTGCAGAAGAGGTCACACTTGGGGATGATTCTGGCCCCATTTCTTCCTCTGCCCTCCAAATTCTGCTTATTCAAATTCATATTTAGACAAGGAAGAGATTTTGAAATTTCTTTTTCCTTGGGAGTTTAGAATTCAAAATGCATTCTCATAGATGCTAACAGTCATTTGAGCAGAAAGCATGGCAACCCCGTTACTTGTGAGTATGAAACTACCTGTGTGTCGATGGGAAGGCAAGTCTGGCAGCATTTAAGACACAGTGACAGTGCGGAAGAGGCAGAGTGGAAAGGACTAACAGAAGCGTGGGGTGCAGGGCTGGAGGCAATGGCTTCAGTCATGGCCAGGGGCCCTGCAGGTACCAGGGAAGTTAATGCAGATGCCACAGGGTCTCCTGCTGTCTCTCAAAGACTGGCAGGCCCTGGTGATGCCCTCAGTGAGTTAATGAGGGCAGCTGGGATTATCTGAGGACCACCTGGCACATTGGTGGTCAAAGTACATCTGGGTTTGCAGACATTTCCCTCTGATTGCCCTGGATGCTGAGGCCCCCAGGACCTCAGTGGGCTCTGTTAAATCTTCTCTTCACCTGGAGACAGCAGCAAGAATCAGACTGAGCTCCTGGCCTAGGAGCTTTTCAATGAAAAGTTTATTAGAAGGGCACTTACAAGAGGAAGGGAAGGGGAATGGACACGGATCTTTAACAATAGGGGTACAATGCTTAGAACAGGTGCTCTGCTTTTAAGATACAAAACTTAGAAAAATCTAAAACACTATAAATAGGTACATGCTTTTTACAAAGATATTAAAAGGTCAGGCTGGCTGAATAGTGAAGGTAATCAACATCCTCCACATTCTCGTCTTCACCCCGACACATGCCAACACAGGAGTCCAGAACAGCCTGTTGGCAGTGGCAGCAGTGCAGGCCTCCTGGATAAAAGTGGCTCCCTCTCTGGGTAGCGTCTTCACCCCAGGATCCCTGTGGAGGGCCTAGATTTGACTCAGAGCTGCCTGATTTTACACACTGTCACTTGTGCAGCCAGCCTCGCTTGGAGTTCTAGATGCTGAGCCAAAAAAGCCACTACACTCCTCAAGGCACCAACATTCAGAACTGGCTGTACCCAACTCTTCCAGCCACTGACCTCAGAAGGGAGAGGCCTTCGCAACTGTCTTAAAAAATTAAATAGTTATCTGTCTGAATGGTTTTAAGAAATTATTACATAAATATAAAAACACCAGAATGCTAGAGTATCCATTATTTCTGCATTAAAAAAACAAAAATCAATTACAGAATCACTGAGAATTTCTCACTCCAGTTTGCCCAAGAGGTGAGTTTCTTTTACATGACAGCTGTGTTTCTGAAGAGGTGCCTGTGTACCAAGTCATCCCCGCTGACTGACACCTCCCATCAGGGGTGCTACATCATCATGGTGACCCACATTCTCTTGAGTATGTTTCCTGCATTCCATCCACTCCAGGAAGTGGCCGATGCTCCTTAAGAGGGGGATGGACAATGTGAAGACTGTTACTTGAAGGGGTCCTACGGGGGAGCGTTGATGCCACAAAAAGAAAAATGGCACAACCTAGCTGTGCTAAGGTTTTCTTCTACTAAAAATGAGACACATGTACATTCTGAGAAAACACCCAACTCTAGCCACTTAAAGCACACTGTAAGAAACAGTGTCCGGAGCCAAGCTTGTGCCATCTCTGGCTACTAGTGGCCCTCTAGGTAAACAGTCCTGCGAGCAGCCTGCAGAGTCCTTTCCCAGCCTCTCCTTTTGAAGACTAGAGGGCACAATCATGAAGCCTCAGAAATGGCAGGTGGGGCTAAGAATGACAGCTCCCTGGACAACTTATGTCCATGCACAACATGCACACACTACTTAAAAGAAAACCTTCCTGTGGTTTGAGTAAAGGCATTCAGCCCTGGACTAGGTCCAGACTCTAGGAAGCCAAAGGGAGATGGAGAAAAACAGACTAAGCACACAATATGTGCTACAGCTCATTTCAATACATTAACAATTTAAAAAATAACTATGGTCAATTAAAAAAAAAAAAAACAGACCACATCAGGACAATGGGAAAGTCTGCCAGCAGCATTGCCCTCATGTGTTTTCTTCCCAAGAGTCAGAGTCCCTGCTCCTGACTCCAGGCTAGTCATAGGTGTCAGGTCCTCCAAAGCCTGCCAAGAAAGTGGCCAGCTGAGATGATGCGCCAGCACAGGCCTGTAGTCCAAACCGGCTGGGGCAGCTACCTGCGTGTGCACTGGAGGGTCTGTTACTGAATTAAGTGAGGAAGCAGAGAGTGGTGGGGAAGGAAAGGTGCTAAAAGCTGGCTCCTCGGGAGTGCTGCAGATACCAGATGCAGCTGGGGGACAGCACATGAGGTCATGTTGCCTGAGCAAACTACACTTAAAACTGCTGTCCGGCAGCCCTTCCCATGCCTCTGAAACTGCCCTGGTTTTCCTCTTGCCTCTTTCAGCTGTCCTTTTAAAAAAGTTTTTAAAATGTATAAATGTCATTCATATAAGATTTAAAACTAAGAAAACTAGTTTTGTGACTTAAGAAGGACACTAATATTACACATGCCCAAAGGACCTATTTGTGTTCCAGGATGGGAAAGGTACCATTCCCTGACATCCAAAAATGACCAAATTTATTTTCACGGATGCCAAAAGTAGATCTGCCTACAGTTTCCTCACATATCCTCTGGTGGTCTCTTAAGGAAAAGGGTCAAGAAAACAGCCTTTGAAAAAAAAAACACAAAACTCAAAACTTCATGCCAATTAGAAGCATCCATCAGATCTGAGCATTGAGGGTTCTAAGACACCCTCCAAAATGCAGCCAATTATGACCAGCACATCACCAAGATTGTGTTACACCTAAAGCTGTCCCCAAGCACCTGGAGGACAACTGTGCCATAGGAAGCTCTTACGTAATAGGTGAGGAGTGCGAGCCTCAGAAACCACTGCCCGCAGCTTGCATGCGAGGGGCTGTGATTGCTCCAGCAGAAGCCAAAATGGAATATTCCTGCCCCGAGTTCTGAGCTGATCAGGAGCATGAAGGCACACACGGGAGGTTCAGAAGGCCTCGTGTGTGTGTGTGTGTGTGTGTGTGTGTGTGTGTGTGTGTGTATAGCAGTCTACAGACCACTTTTAGCCAAGCACAAATTCCATACCCACAGCATTTGCACCTATCTGAGGAAGTGAGAGGGTTTGTATTATCTCTGGGTTCTGTCAACACCCTTGTGGAAAGACTCACACAAGTGAGCAAGGTGTTCATTCCATCTCTTCCTGTGTCCTCAGAAGGTGTAGGGAGCAGTTCTCCTAGATGGGAATCTCAAGACCATAGCTGCAGGGGCACTGGATCCTGCAGGTGAGATGCCAGGAAGTCCCCGACATCTTCAAGGAGCATGAGGAATTTCATCACATTTATGGTTTATGACCTGCCAAAAGTATACACTTTATTCCCCTTCACCTAGAATAAGACAGGACTTCCATAGGAAATCCCCTCCCCCCTTTTTTTCCTGGTATAAATTCATGCAAAAATGTGGATAAGTCATTTCATATAAAAACAGCAGCAAAGAATAAAGTACCAATTGCAGGTGGCAATCCTGTGTCTGCTGTATTCTGCAAAAGGCCAGTAAAAGAATCAGTTTCGGTTTTTCTTTTTCCAGTTGAAATAATGTATACTAGTTTTCTACCTAATTGCCCTTGGGTGCTGTACTTAACACACAGCATCACTGCAATAGTTGTTACTGAGGGTTCTCTGCCACAAGCTACATAATATCACGTCCCAGGGCGAAGATGACAGATCTCTTTGCACCAAGCCTGCAATTTTCAAAGGTATAAAAAAATTTTAATAGCCCTTTTCATTTGCCTATGTTAGCCTGAGATTTTTCCCTTTTGGTGAATTTACTTCTGTAAATTTCAGCTTCCAAAAGTGCTGACAGGTGTCTCAACAGAACCTGGAAAAGCTTCACCTTGGGAGAGAAGTAGTTGTTGGGTCCCAGTCTGCTTTCCCAGTCGATATGCCTACCCAGGAACTTTTGTTTTTTAATATAAAACAAACATTTAAAAGAGCATATGATAAAGTTGGTTTAATTAATGCAACCGACTACATAAACCAACATAGCCGAATGCATCAGAATACGGCGCGAGACGACCGGGGATGCACTCGCGGTAGTGCTGCCTCAGCCCGAATGCCACTACATCCAACTGCCCTTTGCTTCATGTGAACACTTAATGTCATTCAAATCTCTTTGAGATTAATGTGATAATAGAAACTATACATTGCATACGCACTGAGACTCAGCAGATCCTCCCCACTTTTCCAAGTGAGGAAGGGCAAAAAAGTTTTTGAAGAGATGGGTCTCGTCAACTTTTCCCAGGGTCCCAGAAACACATTCTGCCGAACATGCTTGCTCACACCAATCAGTGTGTTCTGAGAGGGGAGCCAGCCGGGCAAGCCCCTCCCCATGCGCAGTCAGCTCATCAGGTGCCCACTGCCAGCATGGTGGGGTGCGGCTGGGAATGCTCTATCCGAGAGGCTCTTAATCAAAATTGCCAGAGAACTGGAACACCTTCCAAGATGAATTCCACACCAAGCCCTGGGCAGAGAGGCTTTCCTGTTGGACTGTGACATCCCAGATCTCATTAAAAAAGGAGGTGGCTGCAGGAAGGGGCAGGTGGTGAAACACTACCTGTTGGCACAAGCCACTGGAGCAGAAGCCATTTCTTGCCCTTCACGCTGGAGCCTAGGGCATATGTGTTCAGCAGGTACAACTGTTCATAAAATCCACCACTGGGTTTGCTTCTGTGCTTTGGAAAACAGGTTGGTGCCACCTTGGTTGAGAGAGAAGATTTTCTTCCTTGACAAGAACGGGTTGAGGAGAGTTCTGATTTTCTCCTTTCTCCTCCATGGCCATTTTCCCCAAGCCCGCCCTCCCCTCCCCTCCCTCTTCACTCCCAGGGTCTCTAAGACACGCTGGAACAGCGGATGCTGGGGGAGCCCATCTGGGTGAGAACCTTGTCAAGCCACTGCAAAGGCCCATTCAGGTGCAGCTCAATCCAGCAGGGGGTGCTGGTCACTGTCTGTCTCCTGCAGGAACAGGGAAAGGGATGGGGGGGACTTAAAAAAAAGTCCACAAGGATACAAATATAAGTCAGAACATCTTTTTCTGCTTTGGTGACAAGTTAAACTCCTCCAACCAGGGAGGACTCAGTAACTCAGGTTTTTCTTTAGGGGACAAGGAGGGCCTTAAAGTGTTACACATGTAAGGTCAATTCCAGGGTACCCCAGAGGCTCACCAGTTACTGTGACAGGCCCCCCACTAGAGGACCTCCAGCCTGAGCAAAGGTCCCCCTGGCTCCCATCTGTGCCAGCTGGGCACCTGTAGCTCCCGGTCTCCAGACCAGGCCCAGCCCCAACAGGCTGCAATGACGTGTGTCTGTCTGGTGGAGGGGTGTTTTGTATGAAGTGCCGACTGAGTCCACATGCCTTCAGTTCCCAATGTGCTGATATAATTCCCATCTACGGCCTTATTTTGGAAAATCTTACGAGTAGAGCTAGCCATGAAACAATTACTGGAAAAAACCAAGGCACGCCACACGTTTCTTTTCCCCAAAGTACTTTGTCTAAATTCAGGCTGGCGGATGACGCAGCTCATAGGCGAAGTCCCAAAGGCCTCTGCTGAGCAGAGGCTATCTGCTGAGGCTGGAGTTATGGGTGCCAGCTGGAGGTAAGAAGACTGGGTCCTGCTTTCGGCCTCCTCACAGACACGGTCTGAAACCTTACTCTCCTTGGCCCACGAGGCAGGAGGACAAAGCTGTTCTGGGAAGGGGCCGCACCCGTCCGTTGGGCTGTGGTGCGTGCTGCCAGGCGGCGGTGACGCAGTGGGCTGCACAGGACTGGGAGTGCTGGCAGAACTTCCTGCACAGTGATACAGTGCCCCCAGGGAAAGGCTTCCGCCACCATGGAGCCTCTGCCTGGCCCTCAGCTGGAGGACCATGGTGCCACACCACATCAGGTCCACTGTCCTGAGGGCCACCCTCCTTGCTTGTTGGGCTTCACCTGAGACAGGCCTGCAACCTGGCCCTGGGGTGTCTGCTTGGTCAAGGGCACCTGAGTGTGGTCCCTGGGTTAGAATCTGGGTGTAAGAAGAGCCAGTGGACTTCCCCTGGCTCTTTTCCATTTGGGTCCATCTTTAAATATTTCCCTTTCCCACTAAAAACATTTTCTAACCTTTCACTCTCATTCCCTAAGTGATCTTAGCCAGGGCTGAAAGGTTCGATAAAACATTTCTCCAACGGGACCTCTGGGCCTGGGCTTATCTCTCTAGTTCTTCATAACATGGTCATAAGTCCTCCCAAGGGCTGACAACCTCACCCCCTTGGTGGTTCCCTGGATTTTACAAAGACTGCAGGGATGAAGGTATGGTGTTCCCTGGCACTCTGGGGCAGACGCAGAAGAACAGCAGCTAAAACTACGGTAACTGGAGGAGGTGGATTTTACAGAGCAAAACCCTCTAATGAGAAACTGACTTTCCATAAGTCATGCTCATCAGGATTTCATTATAAACCGTGGCTCAGAGCCAGCACTGAAATGGGTTTGGCTGGGGTGCAGAATGACTGCAAAACAAAGTAGATTCCAAACATCTGGAAAAATGAAGAGAAGGGAGAGTAGCTTGCAAGGCGCTGACTCCAGCTGACGTGTGGCACCTCTGCGTCTGTGCGCAGGAGCCGGGGGCTGGGCGGGGTGTGCAGCAGGGGGCACGCAGCCCTGCCTGTCAGGAAACCCCTGCCAGGTGTGGGGGGAGAAGGGGCTGGATTCCAGGGAAACCCAACCCGGGATGGTCTGAGGGACTCGAGTAAGCAGAGTAGGCCGACCTGTTAATCAGTACCATATTCAGACCTGTATGTAGGATTCTTAAAAATTACGTCCATGCACAGTAAACTCTTGTAACCATGCAGATCTCCTCCCTCCTTCCTTGATTCTCCTAGATGTTCAGAGTCACCAGCGTCCCCAAGTTCAGAGAGGGAGCCACAGGTGGGAGACCCTTGGGTGAAGGAAACCATCTGCCCCAAGGACTGAGGATGAGTGGCCACGCACAGCTCTAGGCTCAGCTTCCCACTGATGAAGTGACTTCAGGCAAGTCATTCGTCTTCCCTAGGCCTTAGTTCCCTCATCTGTGCAACAGGGACGATGCCTGTGTCCTCACCCAGGGTTGTGGAAAGGACAAAATGGGACATGTCTGTTGACAGCACTCGAGAAACTGCTCAGTGCGAGGCCAGTGCTGTCCTGCTCTTCCGGTTGTCTAGGAATGTCTCTGCCCCTCCCGCCCGCCGGGCTGTGGCCTCCCTGATCTGTGGTCTCTGCTCTGGGGCGTGACATCTGGCCTTGCTCATCTCCAAGGAGCCTCTGCTCTGCTGTTCTGGGTTGCCCGTGTTGGTCCCCACTGACCTGTACTCTGCTCCCCAGCCTTTGACGAAGCTCATGCGGATGGTGCACATTCGAGTCAACTGGTAGACAGCCTCGAAGCCCTGGTTGACAGACTGAGCCAAGAGGGCGGCGAACTCCTGGTTGTTGAAGATCTTCAGGTTGCATCCTGCCCAAAACGACAGTGCCGCTGGGAACAGAGGCCTGTACACGCCCGCTGCTCCCCTCCCGGCTAAAGCAATCCCGGATCACTCGGCTCAAGTGGCACCTGGTCATCTGAGGCATTAGCTGCATACTCCATGCTTGGCACCATGCCACAGATGGGCCTACCCAGTGCCTCCTGTCAAATCTGTCACCACCTCACTGAGGATGTGCAGCTGATGTGCAGGAGGGAAAATCAAAGGCTGGCCCACAAGCTCCGCCCCCTCCAGCTGTGGGGATGCTGAGGACCCAGGGCATAGTTTGGAGAGGCAAAGGGGCCAAGGCCTTCCAGGGGAAAGAGAGGAAAGGGACCTGAGCCTAGATGCCCATGCTGCCCCGGGCATGATCACCCCCCTGGGCCCTGGAGCTTTCACGTTGGTGGAGGAGCAGGGCGGGCCAGCAGAAAAGCCAGCGGAAAGCTGCGGGACCTGACACCCCGTAGGAAGCTCAGCAGAAGGTCGAGACACTGTCCACCTAGACTCTTCTGACGGATCTGCCTCATTCTGGGGCCAGGAAAGGGGAGAGATCTGGGTCACACTTTGGCCTCTGGGCACAGACTGGGTCGAGGTGACATTCCCAGCAAAGTGAAGGTGTGTGTCTAATTCTCCAGACAGTAAAACTAGAGACAGGCACAAATAAAGTTTAAAATAAACCTCCCACTGCCTGAGTGCCAAGAATGCGTCAACCAGAAAAATAAAGACCAACGCACACGCCAGAATAACCGAAAGGTGAGGCGAGGTGACACCTAGGAGTGGGCCAGCACCAGCGCCCGATCTTGCTGCATGTCTCTGGGCCAGTCACCTTCTCTTTGGAACCTTGTGTCTTTAAAATGGGGGTTCACTGGAGGTTGTCCCTGTTGTGATGTTCTGTGAGCTGACAGGGTCCACTTGGCCCTCACCAAAAAGATGGGGGAGGCCAGGGAAGGAGTGGGCAGAATGCCAGGAATGTCACTGATCTTCCTCTCCTTCCCCTTCTCCAGGGGACATGTGCTGGATCAGGGCTGAGACTGCTCTCCAGCCCCCATCCCCACTCTCTACCCTGCAGAGCTGAGAAACAGAAGAGCACTAGGCGAGAGTCAGCTAGTCTTAGGCTCATCCAGCTTGGCTCTTTCCTAGCTGTGTGTCCTTGGGCAGTTAGCTTAACCCCTCTGAACTTATTTCCTTAACTGCCTTATTAGTAGAGCCAGAGTAACTGGAGAAGATTAAATGAGATCAGATATAAAAACGCACTCTGTAAATGCAACCACAAAAATGCTCGGGAAGTGGGCCACTGTTAAAATTTCAGGTTTTCTGCATTTTAAGTGTATCTTGCTCAGGTCCACTGTCATCTCCTACTCAGCAAGCAGGAAGAGACATGCCACCCATGTGCCATGGGCAATGACCTGGCCCAGGCCACATGCTCTAGCAGCTAGTCACAACCCACAGCCTTTGGTGCCTGCAGTGTGAGAAGTGGGCTTTGGCTGGGCTTCCACTGGGATATTTGAAGTAAAGAGGCCTTGGGGCAGGACAGGGGGCAGAGCAGCCTCCTACCTGACCTTGCTGTCCAAACTCCACTCTGCCTAAACCATCTTACAGGGTGTGGCCTCACACACATGCTCAGGGTCCAGGTAGATTCATCAGCCTTGCTGAGAAAACCCTCAACAGTTCCACAGGATAAAACTGAAACTTTCCTCCCATCTTCCCATGGCCTAGTCCCACCAAGTTCTTCAAACATTTCCTTCTTTTACACAACCCCTCCTCCAATCAGAGTGTCCCCTAAGTGTCCTGCCTTGCATCACCTCCATGCCTCTGCCTGCAGTGCCCTCCAGGGCTCCATGCCACCATCCTGTGCCTATCCCAATGGTTAAACCACCCTCTCCCCAGGTGCTGGGCACCCTCCCCTGCGTTAGACTCTTCTGTCTCTATCATACACACCTCACAGGTCTGCAGACAGGTAGCCCAGGGGAAAGGCAGATGTCCTTCATGCTGCCTCTGCTCCCTGGAGGACCAGGGAGAGCACAGGAAGACGTGGGCATGGAGAGAGCCCAGCCAAACACCTCCATGCTGACAGGGCGGACCCCGATGAGGAAACACGGCTGGAAAGAGGGACTCTCCAGCACCCTGGATGTGCCATCAAGATGGGCACCACATTGGGGAGGCTTACCTGGTGGGATCTTGCAGACGGTGGCTGGATGCCAACCGTAGCGCTGGTTACAGTTGGGAGACTGGACGAAGATGGCGCTGTCGCTGAGGCACTCTGCGAAGACCTCCCCTCCGATGTAGTAGAGCCTCACGCCTCGCCCTGGAGATGTGGGGAGATGGGTTCAGGAGCCTGTGCCCACACCGCAGCCCCAGGGCCAGTGGAGATTGGCAAAGAGGACAGAGCTACAGTGGCTGCCCCAAGGGACTGCCAGCTCCCTTCACCATGGGACCCAGAGCCCAACTTGAAACCCAAGTAGAGAAATCACAAGTGACACTGGATTTCTAAAGGGGGGGAGGCAGAGAAATAAGAGCCCGTGATAACCTCAGTGACAGTTTCTGCCACTGGCTAGCCATAGGTCTCAGTCACATTACCCCACCTGGGGGCTGAGCTCCTCTAGAAAACGGGTAGCTGCTGTGCCTGGTGAGTGACAGCTGCTGTCCCCCCTCTGACCACACCACCAACTCTGCTCCCTCCTTGCCCCAAGATTCAGAGGGTCACTCGTAAACCTGCCAGGCTCCTGAGGCAGCAGACCCTCTGGGAGCCCTCTGCTGCAGGAATGGTGTGACGCCATCCCTCTCGGCGTGTTTCTGAAGGAGACCACAGGGTCACATCATTTACTTTTCCTTCATCTCTTAAATCCACTCCAGATGGACAGAAATTATTTTTAAATTGCTTCTGCAGTTCCAACAGTTAGATAAACACTCCGACAAGGAGCTCTCTGCTCAGCCAGGGGATGCGCCCTTATGCACGGGAAATTCTCTGCTCCGCTCCTGAGGAGGAGGCCCAGAGGGCCAGAAACGCAGCCAGGTTTTCCAGGCCCAATGGCAGGTGGGTGGAAACCAGGCGACCGACCTGTATACCATTCCATGTCCCTGTTCCTGCCTCTAATCCCCACTACTCCCATTTCCTCTCATCTGGGTCCTACAAGACTGTGTGCTTGGGGCCCAGAGTCCACAAGGAAGGGCAAGAGCACAAGGAAGGCAGCCAGGATGGGAGTGGAGAGATCCGGACCAAGAGACCGCATGCCCTAGCCCGCGGCCTGCAAGCTCTTCTCTCCACTACAGAACTTCTTTTCAAGCCAATCTGAGAGAGAGCTCAGAGGAAGCCAGCAAGAGCAGAGGTACCCTGGGGCAGGTGGGGACAATGGCCCTTGCTGCTGTCCCTGCCAAGCTCCTGAGTTTGTCCCCAGAGCCTCTTGGCCAGCCCTTGGGGCTTCAGGATGATGGCTGAGGATGTCCTACCACATCATCTCCGCAGCCCTTCTGGGGGGCAGCAGTCTGTGACCCTGGATGGTAAAACCATGACTGTACTTAGCGTAACCTCCCACAGGAACCAAGACCATGCGGCTGTGTCTTCCCTGAACCCACAATGCTCCTCTCCTGGTGCTGGAACACAGCACGCTAGTAGTTGTATTTGAGTTGTGGACATTTCTTGTCTTTGAACCTTTTTGAAATTATCTAGAATATTCACATAAGAAATTTAACAAATGAAAAAACCCTCCTCCAATAACGACCACCTACTTATCAACCTAGCTGTACCTCAAGGGATATTTATTAAAAGATTCGTACACGTTAACCTTCCCCCACAGACTTCCCTTCCTTGTCCCCTAAATGAGGTGTTCTCCTCCTTGGCTTCTGAGTTTTCAGAGATTATCTGCATCTCTGGGTGGAAATGAATTGAACTCCAAGGAGACTGAACCCTAGCTGTCTGGCCTCTAAATGGAGCAAGAGGAGGATCTGGGGGCCAGGATGGATGAGTGAGTCCTATCCCCACATCCCAGCAGGAGGCTGAGCACAGCCAGGGGAGGCATGCAGAGGCTGCTCTGGGCCAGAGGTGGGGACAGCATGGCCACCCCATTACCGATGTGCCTCCGTGTGAGCTCCACGGCAGCGTTCCTGTTGACATTGGACAGCAGGCCTAGGCAGAAGCGCTCGGAGTTGGAGGGGTCAGTGAAGCCGTCCACCGTCATGGATGGCTGCGAGGCATGGAATGTCTCCCCAACACGCTGGTTCAGCTCGTAGTAGGAGATGGAGCACCAGAAGGCTGGCTCGCAGTAGGTGACTGGCTGCAGGTCTGCAGAGACAGAAGCCTCGGGTCAGGGCCTCAGGCCCCCTGCTCCCAGGGCCATCTGGTTATTCAGGGTGTATCTATGAGCTGCTGCCTGTGAGCATCCTGATGATCCAACCCGACCATGAGGCCCAGAGCCCATCCCTCCTCCCTTGCCTTAGCCCTTTGGCTCTGATGGGAGAAGCAAGATGGCTGGCTATGCCCAGGTCCCAGCACTGGCCTGAGAACCCCACCCACTGTCTGCTGGCAACTTGTGGGATCCAACAGATCTCGAAAGGTGCTAAGCCTTAGAGAAAAATCAGAAGCAGTGCTGCCCACAGGGAAGAGCCTGGGTGACCTCTGCCGACAGAGAGGCCCTGAGCTTCAGGAGTCCAGGCACACAGTCCCTTCTATGGGTGAAGGGACCTGAAGAAGAGATGCAGACCATTGCCAGCCCTGCCCGTCACATACTCAGAAAGTGTCCGCTGGAGGATACCCCCAGACTGGGCTCCTCGGCCTCAGCACCACTGACATTTGGGCCCAGACTGCTGTTTGGAGAAAGGGGGCTCCAAATGTCACAAGGTGTTTAGTGCCCTTCTGACCCTACCCATGAGATGCCAGTACCATACATCCCCCTCCCCCTCCCAAGAGGTGACAATAAAAAAATGTCTCCAGGCACTGCCAGCTGCTTTGCAAGGGGTAAAACTGCCCTGGATGCTTGGCCAGGTCACGGAGCAGTGCAGGCCCTCTCTGTGAGCCCCAGTTCCCACCGTGCCTTGGTCTGGGTGCAGAAGCCTCTTTACCACCAGGGCTGTGAGTGGGTGTGCCAAGCTAGCTCACGGAGGGGCAGGCACATGTCAGGCACTCAATGTGAGGTGTCAAGAATTGCCCACCCTCCACCTCTGGAGTGGCAGAGCACCCTTGCCCTTCTAGGCAGGGAGCAAGGGAAGATGAGGTTGAAGGCAGAGGTCTAAGCTGCCTAATGGGGAAGGGAGGAATGACGAGGCAGGGGCATCTGTGGCCTGTGCCCTGGCTCCTGAGGTCGGGCTGAGACACGTCAGCCACATCCGGCTCTGGCTTTGCTGGATGCTTCAGCATTCCAATGAGATAAGCGATATTCTCAACACTGTGGTCACTAAAATGTAAGCTATGTTGCTTTGGAAACTTCAAAAAGAAAAGAAATCCAAGTGCAATCCAAGCATGCAAAGTGGTCAGGCAACACATCAGGGCTTCTGGCTGCCCAGGTGCAGGCTCTGCTGACCTTGCTGTGTGAACTTGGGTACATGACTGCCCTCTGTGGCCTCAGTTTCCTAGTCTGTACAATGGCTAGTGCACCAGAAGACACCCACAGCAAACTATCTAGGTCACTGTGCTTCTGGCAGGGGTCGGCCTGAATAAGCAGCTTTGGCTGATCTGGGCCAAACTTTTGGCTGATCTCAGCAACGTGGAGAACAGCACACAGGCCTCACCTCCAAGGCATAAAGCCCTGCCCAGAATTCCCCGGGCCTGGTACAGGTAAAAAGAGACCAAGTAGGTTCCCAGAGACAGTGACACACCACAGCCAAAACGAGCAGGCAGTGTATCCCCTGCAGAACATGGTCCCAAACCAGGCTCCGGGAAGCGTGGGCTTCGCGGAGTCTGAGTCCAAGAGGCCCTCCCAGCAGATCTGAGCCCTTCAAGTTGCTGACACACTGGACACATCAGTAGGAAGATTCTGGTTTGGGGAAGTGGTGTCATTAGACCAGTGTCAAAGTTTTGAGGGTTTCCATTTAAAAAAAGTGCTATTTGATCAGGAGCAGGGCAGAGCCAGAGCCATGGTCCTGCCATGTGCTTGCTTTTCTCTGCAAACAACTGAAAGATGCCCCTGCCTTCCATCCCCCACTCCCATCAGCTCCCAGCTGCTTCCTAAAGGCAATTCTGCAAGAGAAGCCATGGACACAAAAGTATGGCAACCACCTCTGGGTTCTTCCTTCAATAGAACTTTATTTTTTAAACTATATATTGCCCTTGTTTCTTTTCCACCAAAGGCTTTATCCACATCATGCTAAGTATGAGAAATACAAAGTCTGGACTCTGGAAAGGAAAAAGCTATGACTGGGATAACCATAAAGTTACTTATAGTCACTGAAAGAACACTAGGCCCTGAGCTTCCTAGCAGCCAAAGTGAAAAGAGAACATAACCTGTTACATGGCTCTGGTTGACAAATGCACAATGCTTACTAGTTCCCCAAGAAAAACAAAACTTGTCCTGGCATGAAATCTTAAAGGTCATCTCTCAGGGGTAGGTGGCAATCCCTCTCCCATACCAAACAAGCCAGCAGGCCCTGGTTTCAAGAGTTTAGATGCAGAAGCAGTTCTACATGTAAGACACTATTGGAAGGCTCCTCTGGGAAAATACCTATGAGGGGGTTCAGTGATGTGCCCCTTGGAGGGCAGTTTTGCTTCTCTAGGCCAAGGAGAAGCCTAGAGTGGTAGAGGAAGTCACGGGTCAAGGCCTTGCCTTCAAGCAGTGCTGCTCGCGGCCACACTGCCTCATCTGTGAACCTCCCTTCCCAGAGCAGAGGTGTCCGGGATGCAGGACCCTCCAGCTCCAGCCACCCTGCCGCCACCCCCCGTGGAGTGTCAGCCAGACTTCTCGGGTAGCATGGGGCACGGTGCTTAATTCTCAGCTGGCCCCCTGCCAGGCTAACGCGTTGGCTGGCTTCAGGTTTGAGCCTTGTTCCAAGCTGGCATAGATGTTCTGTTTTGTTTAAGGAAAAGAAAACAGAATAAAACCCAAAAGGCAACGCTCAGATTAAGGGATGCCTATTAAAAACATGTGCAAAAGATTCAGATCCAGTAAAGGGAAAGGTGGGGGAGGGGCAGGGAGTTAACTCTACTGCAGGGGAAAGCTGCAAATGGGCAACAGCCAGGCCAGCTGGCACCACAAGGCTCAAGGTCAAAACAAGTGGACTGGCCACGTCTGGGTCTCTTCACCTGCAGAAGACAGCTCTGCCTCCGTCCGGGAGAGTCCACACTCCAGTCCCACACCCATCCTGCTGCATCTCCCACTCTGCTGTTCCCTCTCCCTGGACCGCCCTTCCCCTCCATCTGCACGGACCTGACCTGGAAGGCCCAGCGAGTGTGCCTGAAACATTCCCTCCATGCGGAATGGCCCTCGTGTCCCAGCCTCCTGGGTAAGGAGTCGGCTGCATAGTGGGTTAGCGCCCTGCAGGCCCAGGCCAGCTATGTCCCCAGCATCCAGGGCAGCAATTCGGACCTCTCTCCAAGGATCAGAGCAACAACCAATTGTGCACAGAAAGAACCCCGCGTTCTTGATCCTGCAACCCAACTACCACCATTCCTGGTGGTAAAGTCTAAGCCGGACCCTGGGGAGGGTGACTTCCTGTCATCACGTGGCCTGCGTGTGATTTCGCAAGCTTAGGGAAGACTGGAGCCAGAGGCAGCCCTAGGAAAACGGCTTGTGCAGCAGCATGAGGACACCTGGCACCAGGTCATTGTGACCTGGACCCCTGTCCTTTTCTCCAGGTCTGGTGGCCTTCCACTTTCCAGCAGCCCTGCCACCCACCCCTGCCTCTGTCTCCTGGCATAGAGGAAGGCTCATTCTGCCTGCGGCACTCTGGGAAACCATCCCCTCCTTAAACTCCAGCTCGACCTCTCCCAGGACACTCCCTGGGACCTCATTTTCCTCAGTCAAGCCGCTCCCTAAATGTCTCACTTTAACGCAGGGAACAACTTACTCACCCAGCAGGACCCAGCGCATTACCTTTCTCCTCTCCCTCCATCTCCATTTGCCCCAATCCTACCGACCCAAATGCCCAGGAAACTCCAGGTGACTCACCAAGCACAACACGTACTCAGAGAAACGTCACCTGCTCCTGTCCCTTTCCCTGCAAAACAAAGCTCCTGGGCTCCAGATGCCCAGCGGGGCCTCCCCTGCCTGGGGGCTCCTCCTCCAGTCACCAGGCCACGGCTCCTTGCCAGAAGTGGCTTTACTGTGGCAGGACACTCAGTCTTCCCCAGACCTAAGCCCAGGACCCATGCCTGGAGGGGGAGGAAATCAAAGAAGCCGGAAGTCCTTTCATCCTTGTTGTATAATAATTTTGTAATAATTTCTTTAAAGGACATACTGAGGTCCAGGTCACAGACGCATCCCGCCTCCTGCCTGGGGAGGAGACCTCACTCGTCCTAGTGCACACTGGCCACTGCAGCCTGTGGATCCAGGCTCAAGACCGGCTCCCAGACACCCGCCCCTGCCAGCCACATTTCCCTAAAGCATGCGTCCCTCCCAGCTGCCTCGCAGCAGCGGCTGCCACAGGGACTTTGTGCTTTTCCTCCAGTAATTCCCCCCAGCAGTTCCACTGTGGAGGGTGATAAACCCCTCACCATCTGGAGCCCACCACCAACTTCATTCTGTAGGCAGGAGGGCCAAGGGGACATCACGAGCCCTTTCAGCCTCATCTTTCCCAAGTCCCCCAATGTGCCACCCAGCACAGTGCCAGTTGTCCTTGAACACATCCTGCCCTCCCATCTGAAGGTCTCTCCCTCCACTTGGCCTCATAGTAGCCCCCTGTCCTTCAAGTTCATGCTCACATGTGTCACATGGCTCAAGTGGTCCTAGCCCATCATATTTTCCTCCTGGCACACACAATCCCCTTCCTCTGCACTTGCTCCCTTGGCACCTGGAGCAAGGTATCACAGGTAAACATGGATCCCTGGCCACCCCAGCAGGCTGTGAATGTCCAAATGTCGCCCCCACTCTGGACCCCAGCATTCATGAACACTAGGAACTTGGCAAATGCTGAGGATAGGATATTCCTGGTCAGACATCCCCACGAAGGCCCTGGTGTTGACCTCTGAACACTCCCAGTACTTTCATCTGCATTTACCTCTTGTTTTATAATTAATTATAATCCCAACTTATCAATCCCAACAAGGCCATTGACCTTGACAACAGGGTCTAGGATTCTCCCTTTGGTCCCCCCACCTGGACAGGCACATGGTGACCAGACGGAAGTACCTGGGGAATGAACGAGGAAGACAGGCAAGCTGGCAGGGCTCCTACCCGGGGACCATAGCCTGTTGCCTGTCCCTTCTGGAACCTTATTCTCTGAGTGAGGCAGGGGGGGACAGCTGGTCCAAATGGTCCAGCAAGGCAGAGTCCTGCTGCCATGGTGGACATGCTATGCATCAAGGAGGATCGAGGATGAACGAGTCCACCCTATTCTATGATATCCTAATTTATAAAATTAAAAGTTAAGAGTATGCCTCACAGAGTTGTTATGAAGATTAACACTCATGAAGCAGTTGAATAGCAATAAACAGAAGTTCTCAGGAAATGCCAGCCATCGTCACCATCACCCTCACCTCACCCCTTCCCACTGTGGTGCCTCGAATCTGTGACAGCTCTCAGGTAGGTTCTGAATGGAAAAGTGGGCGCAGGGGCTCATCCAGCAGAGAGGAGGCTGGGCCTGCCGGCACCAGTGTCTCGCCCTGGTCCTGCTCTTGACTTGCTGGCTGATTCGTCCCGATTCAGACCTTCCTGGCAGGCGAGTAACCAGGCCAGTATGAGTGGCCTCCATGCTCCATGGGCCAGCTCAGGGATGTTCCTGCCTTTGTCAGAAATGACCTAAGAATCATCCACTCTCAGATAAGCATGTGAAGAAGGGGCAAGGGTCCAAGCTTGACTCACCCCTCATCCTAGACTCCATGATCTAAGGGTGGTCCCTGCTAAATGCCACCTGGGACAGCTTGCTAAACGGCTGAGCTGGGCAGCGGCCACCTCCAACCTGCCCTGTGACCTCTGGTTTCAAAGCCAAGTGCTGACCCCAGAGTCTGTTGGCTGAATGTGCTGCCTTGACCATAGTAGGGTGAACAAAAATAAATCTAAACCAGCTCATCTCAAAAGCTGAAAGCCAGAGTTAAGTGTGCAGTCATGGCCTTTAGTTTCTCGAGTGTTCCCATGGCTTCGGGCCTCCTGAGTTTGTTTTTAAGAACTCAGTCCTTTCCTATCAGGAACATGACCTTCCCTCTGCAAAGCCCAGTGCTCACAGTGAGATGTTAAAACAGATCCCCCAAAGTCACATGTCACTCTGCCCACATGGTAGCTTGTTTAAAGTGCTCCCAAGCACCTCCCAATATTCCAAATGATGAATTTTATCTGACACTCTCGGTCAAGGTCTGAAAACAAGCGGGCCCCAAAGCCAGTCCAGTGCACTCTGATTCACCACATGTGGACATTAACCATTGCTCTTCCTGAGCCACAGAGTAAGTTCCAGCAATAAAGCTTCAAACGAAACCCAAATCACATTTTCTAACACTACCAGCTCAGAAGACCAGAAACTCTCCTCCATAAAAATGACACAGACATTTCCTTTGTTTTGAGCCCGTCAAAATAGGCTCCACGCTGAAGCCACAAGGACTCCAGAAGCCTGTCCCAGCCTGGAGAACTGAAGGACACTGCTGGGGCTGGCAGAGTGACCCTTAGAAACACTGAGCCAGAAGCCCAACAATCCAGGGGTGTTGGGGAAATGAGGGGCCAGCTGCTCAAAAACATCATGAGGTAATGCACAGTGGTAAACTAGGCATCTAAATATGGAAACACGTTTGCACAACAACAGAGAAGACAGGAAGGCACGAGTACATACATGCTGGATCCCAGACAGCTGGCTGGTGGGATCATGGGCATAACTCCCCACCCCTGCTTATACGTTGCTGTTTTAATAAAAAGATAAATTATAGCAAGATGAAATATTCAGATAAAGTCCACATGTGTGTATCTGAAGCAAGTCTGTGAACGCCGGTGGGTGGAGTTGCATAGCCGCTGTGGCTTTGCACCAAACCACACGTATGTGCTTGGCTCACCACAGACCCTCATCTCCTGGGCCTAGGCTCTGGGGGATTTTCATTCACTCACGTCTGACCGCCACTCAGGTGAAATACAAACCCAGCACATGGTTGCCTTTTCTGCCACCACTGTCTCAGGTTTCCACGTTCTGAGGTGACCTGAGTCACTATAACCAGAAACCTGAGCAGCTAAGCTGGGCAGATGGTGGGGTGAGGGGCTGGGAGCCCCACCTTCAGTGTAGCAGCCAGGGGGGGTTCCAGGCATGGGACAGAGATACTTACCCAGGTTATTGTGTGCTGGGGACATCGGATTTGGGGACAGATTTGGAGAACCTGAAAGGTGAGACACAGTGATAAGACTTAATAAAAGATCCTATGGGGAGAGCCCAGTATGAGCGCCAAGTCCCAGAAGGTGACCTAACCTCATGCCCTGGCCCATACTGCCCGCCCTGGGCCCCAGTTTCTCCACTGGTGGAACAAGGGTTGATGGGGTGATGATCTCAGAGGCCTCCTCCACACAGATGGTTTTAGGACCCTAACCAGTGCTCCAGCACTGGCGTACTGCCTTCTCAACTAGGGTAGGTGGCATCTTTTTCTTCAGCTTACATGACCTTCCTGTTACCTATGCTTCCAGGAAAATAAGAGGAGCCTGAAGCCATGCCCACAGCCCCAGGTGGTGGAAGGCTGGCCTCCCACCCCAGGTGACCCAGGCATCCCCAGTTCTGCTCTCAGTCCTTTATGCTCAGGAAATGCCAATCTTAGGACACTGACAGGTCCTGCCTCAGAAATCCTGAGCTAGACTGACCTTCTGTGCAAGACAGGAGAGTGCGCGTAGGGAAAGTCCAGTTCCTCCTAATTCATACTCTGATTTTTTTCTCCATCCCAGAGCCCCCTTCAAAGAAATCCAGTCGCTGCCCCTTCACAGAGCACCGTCCTGCTTGTCCCCTTTGTTCCTGTATGGTTGAGGCTACAGGAGTTATTGATTTCTTAATATCCCTGGGGGATAGATTTCCAGACCCCCGAACCAGGCCTGGAGGCTGTCCTTGCACCTGGCCTCAAGCACATGCTTTCTCAAGCTGCCTCTAGAGGTCTTTTATTTCAACCCAATGAGCTGTAACCTCCTTGAGGGCAAGGGATGAGCCACAGGGTTCTTCTCCAGGGTGGTGCCTAATCCAAATGGAGACACTGAACAAATCACTGGAAGATCAACATTTCAAAGTCAGTCATGGGGTTTGGACACACCACCATGTACCAGCCGTGTGACTTTGGCAAAGTCCTTTAACCTTCTAAGACTTCATGTTCCCTGGGTGTGAAGTAGGGATAATATCATCTACTGGGTGACATGTAAACACGGAGATTGTGCATATCAAAATACTCATGCCATGACTGGCACACTGTAGGCACTTAATAAATGTTCATTTCTAATTTGTGGTGGCCTGAAGGCTGTGGGACCTTCTCACTGCTCTGAAAGGTGCCCACGCTGGCCAGGGGAGACCCGTGGTGAACAGGTAACCTGCTGGCTTGAGACACTGCCATGCCTCACACAGGAGGGAAGTCAAGCCCTGAGCAACTGAACTGGGACCCAAATGGGGAACTCTGAGGAAGAAGAGAGAATAAATAGGAGCCCTCTACCCAACCACGCACAGGCTGGCCTGGGGCCACAAAAGCTAGTGTCACCTTTAGATACATCACTATAGTGCCATGTGGGCAGAGGAGAGAAAAAAAGAAGGAACACAGAAAGGGGGCAGAAGGGAAGAGAAACCAGGGAGGAGAGGGTGCAAACATGCTGCCCTTCCCATCTACATCCCCTCCCCTCTGAGCTCTGTTTACAAGAGTCATCATTCTACAGATATGGAGAGCAGCGAACGGGGAGGAGAGAAAGCAGACAAGAAATCGAGCAGCTGGAGAGAGACCGCTTAGCTGGCCCACTTCCCATGCCAGCCTTTAATAGCTGCAAGCCTGCAGCGGTCACTTGGCATTGAATGCAGGAAGGTCTTCAGTGCACTCCAGCTGGGTCCACATGGCCAGCCACTCACCAGGATGTGTGTGTGTGTCGGGGCTGAGCTCAACCCCTAAGTGCCACAACACCCAGGCTGGATTTCAGCAACTACGTTTACAACACATTTGTGAGCCCGTTTCATTCTTTGGGGAATTGCACAATCCCTTCTGGGCTGTGTGCAGGGGTGGGTGGCTCCGCCATGTCTAGCAGCTCTGTGTGTACAAGGCATGCCCGCCACCGTAAGAATGGGACATCTGCTGGGCTCTCTCCTCCTCCTCCTCACCCAGCCACACACAACGCCGCACACATTCTATGTGGCAGCTGGGGTTCAGTTCAAGAAGCTGCTGGTTTGCGGCCAATTGGGTTCCATAACAAATGACGTGAGAAACATCTGGAGATGTGGCAGGAGACAGCTAGGCTGGATCCCTCCTGGTAGGCGCACTGTGATCACATTTGACCACCACAAAAAATAGCTGCTTCTGTAGCCGTTGGAGATCTTTTTCTCTACCCAGGCTGCCTCTCCTTGCTTCTCACCTGAACTGTTCCGGTGTCTTAGCCTGGCTTCCACCCTACTGCCAGCAACATCTCACTGAGGCACAGGCCTGCCTAAGGCCTTCAGCAGCCCCCATCAGCCCTGGGCTGTGGGCCAAGTGCTCTGCTTGGCTGGAAGATCTGCAGCTTGAAGCCCACATGACTGGCCCTCTGTCATCCTCTCTGGATGGAGCATGCCAGCCCTACTGAGCAACCTGGGCTGGATATCCCTGGACTCAGACCGCACTGAGCTCTCACTGTCCCTAGAATGCACCAGGCTCTCCCATTCAGGACCCCTACAAGTCTGCCTGGTGCACCCTTTGCCCAGTCGGATGGCATGGCTAATGCTTATGCATCACCAAGACTCAACTCAGAAAAAAGTCTACAGTGCAAGATACACTTCCTTCCCTGACCAGGTTAAGTGACCTATTTTGTGCCCTAGCTGACACATTGTGTCTTCCATCCAGGCATATATGAGACAGCAGAGTAACTGCTGACCAACTTCTCCGTCTCCAATGATGTGTAAGCTCAGCATTTGCCACATAGTGGTTACTCTATAAACACTGGCTAGAGAGGAGGGAGCGAAGGGTGGTGGGGAGGGGAAGGGCGGGCAGGACGAGCCACTCTGCTGAGACTGAGTACGCCTCCACCAACTGACCTGCGTCCATGCTGTGGTTCATCTGGTGGTCGCTGGTCTCTCCATCTTCACTCAGGTAGCCAGGGGGTGGGGTCTCTGGAATCAGAAGGTAGGTGGCCCATTAAACGGTTTGCACAGCTTGGCCCTGGTACACCATTTGCAAATACATCAAGGGTTCACGTTGCTACCCAGAATGGGGTGCTGGAGGAACACGGCCTAGGAGTGAAGGTGGCCACTCCTGGATTCTGCCTGCTCCGCCTGTCTGGACCAGACAGCACGCCAACTACGATGAACTCCCAAGCCTGAAATGCCTGTTCCTAGAGCTGCTGCCAGACTAACTTCTGCCTGTTCTTCAAGGTCAAGTTAACCCCACACCCTCTGGGGAGGCTTCTGGACTTGCCTCAGCCTCCCCCATCTCTGGCCTCTGGAGAGCTGCGCCCTCGAGCCCGCCCCTTGGCCCCTGCATCTTCCCCTGCAGACCGCTGCTGTCCGTATTTGTTGTCTCTAGGGATGTGGCTCAGCGCCCCAGGGAGGCTGCAGTTCGACAGTGGCGGAGACTGCTCTCCATTTCTCTCACACTCCTCCAGACCCTGCTTTAGCCTCCAAGGTCTGCCATCCCAGGAAGGAGATGACTTACCCCCAGACCAGAGCTACCTGCAAGGATCTGAAAGGGCTGGATAGGGGGCCTCTCCCACCCGCTCTGACCCGAGCACACAGGCTGGGCCACGCTCAGCCAGTGAGCTAAGCTAGAGTGAGAGCCACGTCCAAATTAGACCGCTCTAAAAGGAGCGCAGCTGGATGACTGCCCCAGCAAGCAAAAGTCGCTGTGGCTGGCCCAAGGGTGGCCAAGTACAATTCCCCAGGACGCCAAGAGTGCTGGTGATTCACACATTATTTGCATGTCAATGAGGGGCTTCTCAAAACATTTGCATTCTTTGACAGGGGAGCCCTTTTCTCCCAGCAGGCAGAGTAAAAACTCCAACTCTGCCTCAGCTCCCACCCAGGCTCTAACCCTTCCCAGGTCTGAAGCCCAGGCTACTTCCAAGGCCCTGGGCTCCCCTACTCCGCAGTCCCCCCTGCCTGCACACCAGCCCTGGCCTACGGACCTGCGTGAGGGCGGCCGAGAAACACAGTGCTGCTATTTCCACTTCCAAAATAAATGAGTGCACTGAGGCTGGGCGGAAGGGTCACGCTGCCCCTCGTGCCAAGAAAAGCATCATTAGCCAGCGGGGAGCTAAGGCCACAGGTCCTCTCCCAGCAGGGATGCGGGTCTGTCAGGGGCCCAGGGCCTACGTTTTGCACAGATAGAGGAGGACAGGGAATGGGGGGGACAGAGCAGGCCTGGGGCCACCCTGCTTCCCCAGCCTGTCCCCACCCCTATGAATACCTGGAATATTGCTCTGGGGCTCGATGCCGGCGGGGAAGTTGGTGTTCTCAGGGATGGAATGGCTGTAGTCGTCCAGCGGGGGGAACTCGGCCGGGATCTCTGTGTGCCGTGGCACCAGCACAGGAGGTAGAACTGTCCAAAGGAGACAGAGCAAGGCCACTCAGCACCTAGGCAGGGCTGGCACCAAAGCCCCTGAGCCCCAGGCACGCCACATACCCTCCCTGGGGACGGTGCTGGGCAGCCCAGGGGCCATACCTGGCGTTTCTACCCTCTGGTAGTGGTAGGGGTTCACGCAGACCTCGTCCTTCTTCATGTTGAAGGCGAATTCACACAGCTCCATGGCCCGCAGCTCATGGTGGCTGTGCAGGTCAGGCCATCGCCACAGGCGGCAGTAGATGACATGGGGCAGCCCCTTCCGATGGGACACCTGCAGCCGGCCATCCAAAGACCTGCCGGCATGGGGAGGGGCAGAAAGAGACAGGTTTGGCTGGCCTTTTCCAGAGCCCAGCCCCCTCAGCTCCAGCCCCGGTTGGCAGATGCTCAGCACTGCACCCTCCCGCCTTCCTCTGGGCCCAGAAGTCCAGGAGATCAGAGCCGGGCTGTGCTGGAAGGGATCCTAGAAGAAGCAGGCAGCCCACCAAGGAAGACGCAGGGCCGCCACAGCCAGCAGAACTGGCCTTGCCCCCCAGGGTCAGGGTGAGCTCCCAGGAGAGCCGGGGCTCCTCTTGGAAAAGATGCACTGAAGCCTGCTCCAAAAAGGTCACTCCTCTGGCCCTGTTGCAGGCTAGAGGAGCAAGGAAGAGGGCTGGGTACAAGACAAGGCCAAGGTGGCAGGCAGAGTTGGTTCTACAGGGCCTGGGGGCTGTGACAGGGAGTCTGCCTTTTTAGTAAAAGCAGCTAAGTGGCCTCAAGGATGCTCACGGGGACTATGCTGGGGGCAGGTCCTGTGATAATTCTGGCTGAGGGTGACCAGTCACGAGGGTGACCAATCAGGTGGGGTTGAAGGTTGGAGTAGGGAGCTTAGAAGGGGGTGAGTAAAGAGGCACCCTACCAAGGGGCAGTACTTTCCTCAAGAAGAGCATCGTAGGACTCTATCATTCAGGGAACGATTTTTCTCATAGCTGGGCGAGGCTGGCAGAAAGACAAGTGCTAGCTGTCCCCTTAGAACAGAGGATACCCATCAGTCTGAATAAACAGAATTTATGGGCACTCTGAAGGAGGTACCACCAGGGGCCCCATCCAGAGAAAAACAGAGGGAATCAATCAAAGTCTAAGCCATTGGCCTACGAAGGGTGAGGGACAGGCAAAGGTCAGCACTGGGCTTGGCCTCAGGGACAAACCAGGAGCTGCTGAGTAAGGGCATCTGGAGGCATCTGGAAGTATGTAATTACCTCCCTCCCGTGGGGCCCAGACCAAGGAACCCCTACAGCTGAAAACAGTAATTACCAGGCAGAACAAGAGAGGACAGCCTGAGACTTGCCCCTAAGGTACAGCGGGAAGACTGCCAGATATGGAGTCATAAGGCCTGGGGTCAAGATGTGTTTCCACTTTCCCTGCTGCAAGACTCTGGGCAAGGCATAATGTTTCTAGGGCCTTCAGTTGCCTTGTCTGCAAAATGGAGACGTTCTCCCACTGCCCTGACTTCAGCGAAGCTCAGTGTCCATTTACAGATGCTTTGCAAAGCACCAACCAGCACAAACCTCCTAAGAGCCTCTCTCCACCTTGCTCTGGATAAGGGGGTGACCGAGAAAGAAAGGGAGAGTAGGAAGTGGTGAGAGGGGACAGAGAATTAGTCAGCCATTCTCACTCTCTTGCAAAGCCACCAAATGCCCACAGATTAAGGAAGTGGCCACATTGGCTCTTCAGGGTTTGACAAAAGCTCCAACAAAGGGCCAGCTGGGTGTTGTAGTCCCCTCTGCATGGAGCGCCCCTAGAGAAGAGCTCAGGCCAGCGGGAGAGAAGAACGAGGTCAGAGGGAGGCCCCATGTGGGTGCTGGAAGGAGGCGGCCACCTTTCTTTAAAAATAATGATACATGAATTATTCTGATGATAATTACATTTTTAGCAAGCCAGGGAGCTATGGTCATCAAGGAAGTGTGGAAAATAGTATGGAGTCAGACAAACAGACCAGTGGAACCTGACAGAGTCCACAAACGGTCACACATACACAGACAAGTGATTTCTAAGAGCTAAGTGAGTGAAGAAAGGATGGTTACTTCAACAAATAGTGGTAAAACAAGTGGGTATCCACAGACAAGAAGAGCAAATGCCAACCTATACCTTGCATTCACCCAAAATGTAATAGAAGAGGGCCACAGTGGAAAGCCGAAAATTACAAAACTTTGGAACAGACAAACATTTCCAGTACTGCATCAAAAGCACAATCCATCAAAAAGAAAGCTGAGATGTTGGACTTCATCAAAATTTAAGCCTCTGATCTTTGAAAGACATTATACTATTAAGAGAATAAAAAAGATGGGCAGCCAACCGGGAGAAAATATTTGTAAAGCAAGTATCTGATAAAGGACCTGAATAAAGAGCTCCAAAAACTCAAAAGAAACCAATTTTAAAATAAGCAGCAAGTGATTTTTAAAAGATGCTATACAAAAATAAGCTAGCAAATACGCACATGAAAAGATGTTCTGTATCATTAGTCATTAGAGAAGTGCAAATTAAAACTGCAATGAGCTACGACACCATTATCAGAATACCTGAAATTAAAAGGATTGTTTATGCCACCTGTTGGTGAGGAGGTGGAGCAGCGGGAACTCCAGAACCTCGCTGGTGGGGTAGAGAGATGGTTAGTGGGGAAAACAGTTCAGGAGTCAAAATGTAAACGCACCCTAAGATCCCCCCAGTCCTTAGCATTTACCCAAGAGAACTGAAAGCACATGTCCAAGGACTGGCATCCAATGGGGTCAACACAAAGGCACACCCCTCGGCAATCAAGAAAGGACCGTTGATACATGTGACATTGTGCATGGATCCAAAACTGATTGTGCTGACTGAAAAGAAGCCAGACACGATTCTGTTTATGTAAAATTATAGAGTAATTTAAAGTAAAGTAAAAATACAAACTGTTCCACAGTGACAGAAAGCAGATTGGCAGTTGCCCAGGCAGGGGAGAGGGCGTGTGCAGGGGAGGGAGGGATGAAGGACCAAAGTGTATAGGTATATACATGTCAATTTATCAAATTGTGTGTGTGCGTATTTTTTTTCTTTTTTTTTTTTTTTTTTTTGGTACCAGGGATTGAACTCAGTGGATTAACCACTGAGCCACATCCCTAGCCCTTTTATTTTATATATATTTTTTTAGTTATCAATGGACCTTTATTTTATTTATTGACACATGGTGCTGAGAATTGAACCCAGTGCCTCACACATGTTAGGCAAGCCCACTGCCACTGAGCCACAACCCCAGCCCTATGTTTTATTTTGAGACAGGGTCTTGCTAAGTTGCTTAGGGCCTCGATAAGTTGCTGAGGGTTGCTTTGAACTTGCAATCCTCCTGCCTCAGCTTCCTGAGCCGTTGGGATTACAGGTATGCGCCACTGCATCTGTTTCAAACTGTATATTTTAAATGTGGGCAGTTCACTTGCAAATTATATCACAATTTCTTTAAAAAGGCAAGGGCCACACCTGGATTTGAATACAGACGCTGCGCTCACTATCTACATGAAGCTGAGCAGATCACCTGCTGTCTCAGTCTTAGGGCTTCACTTTCAGTGGACTGGCGGGAGGGCTAAGCAATACTCTTTGCAGAAAGCCCTAAAGCCGATGGCAGGTGAGGAGGCTATACACAGCAGCAACTGCCTAGTGACAGTTGCTGCCTCGTTACTACAATGGCGCCTGACAAAGTAAGGTACACAGTAGGTGTTCAAAGATACTATTTTCCTCCCCACTCTGGCCATCTGAGTGCACAATTGGGGGGGGTCATGAAGAGAGGCCTCCCTTACGTGTCCTTTATTTGGTGGCACCCCCACTGCCATGCTGTGTGGTCAGTAAGGCCCCTCTCTGTACCCCTCGGACATCCAAGAGGCAAAGCTCAAATCCCAGGCCACCTAGCAGTCAGCACCAGGGCTGCCTCTCTGGCTTCAGGCTGGGTCCTGATGGCAGGGACACAGGCATAATCTTATTCTCCCGCTCATGAGCTCATGACCACCAGTCTGACTTGGTGGGATTTTTTAGAAGTCATTTGGTCCATGCCCCTGCTTCTGAGCCATCAAACTCTCATGACAGGAAGGGCATCTCGTTCACTTCTTTTGCATCAGTAACAATCCCTCTTGGTTCGGAGTCTGGCTGCCAGGGCCCAGAACCCTGGTGCTGTTCCTTCTTCCTCCCGGTCCCACTCAAAATACATACCAATGCTCAGCAAGATAATAATAGTGAATAGGGATTCCAGCTGCTGGATTTAGTACAGCTGATGTGTCCGGAATACACCCTCCCAGCCTTACAGGGCACCGGGCCCACTAAGTAAGTCCAATAAATGAGTCTTAATTCTGAGTTAATGTTACCATAAACATGCTTAGTTGCAGAAAAGGGTCTATTTCTGACCCACTCTTTCTCTAAGCTGGTCCAAGACCAGCTGCTGGAGTTTTGAGAGTACAGTCCCAGGAGGCGGCCTTGGGCCTCCCTGCTAGTCACAGCCTCCATCTCTTCCCACACCCAGTGGCTTCCTAATAAGACCCTCAAACGTCTTTCTCCAGCAACTCCCTCAAGCTTTTCTGACAGAAGGTCTTAATCTTTAAATATATTCTTCACTAGCCAAACAATTTCCTGTGGCAGGAAATTAGGTTTCCTCCCATTGGTTCCAAGTGGGTCCCGTAAAGTGTCCCAAAATGGTGGTGGAGCCACAGCCAAGGATGTGGACATGCCAGAGCCCAGGGCCCCTGGTGAAGGTGCAGCCGGCCAGAGCGCTCCCCAGGGAAGAGCTGCAGCCAAATACCACTCCTGTCCCCAGAGCTGTGATCAGCCACCCCATACCCCCATCTGGGGGACAGGACTGGGGCTCAGAGTTGGGGGCAGAACATAAAAGTTCCAGAAACACACCAAGCGCATGAACTATGTGCCAGGTACTGCCACCACACGAGAATACAAAACAGCCACCCCAGAGGACCTCATCCTGCCTGCCTGGTTCACAGAACTGAAGGGACCCTCTGGGGTCCACAACTCGCCCAAAGTAGGATCAGGTTCAAACCCAGACCAGTGCTAAAAAATGGGGAGGGAGGTGGGTGGGACGAAGAGAGCCTTCTATTGTCACACACTGCATGTCTACAGGGAAACCGACTCCTTGTCAGGCATCGGGTAGTTAGTTATTGAACACCTACCATAGCCTGGGCACAGTGCCAGTGACTTGAGCCAAACCGGTGACAGAAAGTAAAGGTGTCAACACTAGCATCTTTCCAATGAAATGTATTTTAATATACATGCACACTTTCTCTCAATACTAAGCTTTCTAGACTCTTAAAGAGACAAGCTTTTAGCCAGATAAAATGGTGCACACCTGTAATTCCAGCAACCCAGGGGGCTGAGGCAAGAGGATCTCAAGTTCAAGGCCAGACTCAAAATAAAAAGGGTTGGGGATGTAGGTCAATGGTAGAGTCCCCCTGTACTCCAGAGAGGGGGGGGAAAGGAGAGAGGGAGAGAGAGACTTTCTTTTTGCCTTGCCTATTGAGCAGTAATGATAGCACCAATGGTAGAGACCACATGTTGGGTACATGATAACTGCAGTAGGGTAAACCAGTCACTCCTCTCTGCATCCACACCCTCTGGCCTGTGGCTGTGCTGCTCTTCCTACCAGAGGCTGAGTGTGTTTTCCCAGTCTTTGACTTTAGGTTGAGCTACTGATTTGTTTTGCCTAGTGAGTTGCAGAAGAAAGAATAAGCACAATCATTGTTTTAAGCTGCTGCAATTTTTGCATGGTTGTTACACAATACTAGCTGACCAATACACTGACTGTACCACAAGTCTTCCCAATAAACTTAACAGTCATCATCTACACATGCCAATTAAGAAACGGAGCACCTGAGAGGTTAACCAACCTTCCTGCAGCCCCAGAGAAAAGGTAAAGTGAAGTTGGCCCTTGTGACTCACACAGTCAGCCTGTGTACCTTTAAATGGGTCACCCCCATTCCCTACCTTTGACTGCACCACCAGGATAAGACTTAACCAGTTCAGAAAGACTTGAGTTTTTGTTTATGGAGAACACCTTACCTATCAGCTTTCAGTGTCATTTTTGCATAAAATGTGAACTTATCTCAAATACTCATCTAATGTTGATTTTTTTAGGGGGGTAGGTACCGGGGATTGAACCCAGGGGCCACTGAACCACATCCCCAGTTCTTTTTAAATTTATTTTGAGACATTATCTCATTAAGTTGCTGAGGCTGGTCTTTAACTTGGATCCTTTTACTTCTGCCTCCCAAGTCACTGTGATTACAGGCATGTGCCACCATGTTGGGCTTAACATTAATTTTTTGAAGTGGCCCAAGTAGCTTGTTAATAACCCAGAAGCCAAACCTCTGGCATCTATTCCACGCCCCCTCTCTTTCTTGGTGCTAGGGATTGAATCTAGGAGTGCTTAACCACTGAGCCACGTTCCCAGCTCTTTTAAATATTTTATTTAGGGGCAGGGTCTTGCTGAGTTTCTTAGGGCCTCACTAAGTTGCTGAGCTGGCTTTGAACCTGAGATTCTCCTGCCTCAGCCTCCCAAGCTGCTGGAATTACAGGCGTGTGCCACCATGCTCGGCTTCATTTCATATTGATTAATTCTGTATCTTTACATTTCCCCCCTCAAAGTATGCTGTTTAGAGTAAGAAGGAAAGGTTCTTTCTCATCGTGGGTTTGCCAATGAATGTCACACACCCACATGCATCTCTCCATGTGTTTCCCAGCTGATCCTTGCTAAAGCTGAGATGCATCATTTGCCCTGAGTGTGGACGACACTCCTCTCCTCTCTCTCCCTCTGACAATTAGGCTTCCCCACTTTCCCTGGATTTGTTCAACTGCAACTAAAACTATATTCTCCACTTGTCTTGAGTTTTTCATCATTTGTGGGTTTTATTTTTGTTTCTTTCCTTTTTGTGTGGCTCAAAATAAAAGCAAGCATTGAGCAACTTCAGTGCTGGGTTAAGTGCTCACTAGACCTTCTAGGAAGGCAGAAAAAATTCTGCTGGTGATGTGACTGGCCCCTCGCGTTGGTTCCATTTGGCCTTTGAGCTACAAGTGGTTCATCCTGAGCTCTCCTGCTGCTCTCCTTGCATATGCCAGGATCAGAGCATGCCTAATTTCTTCCAGCAGTGGAAAGCCCTGGGACAGCTACTTACTAGGGCAACAAACATGAGAGCCCTGAAAATGCTGCCTGATTTGGGGTTCACCAGAATCCATTCCCTCCAGGAAGCAGTCATATCCAAAACAATCCTTTGTTCCAGGCCAGGAGTTATAGGCTGAGTCAGCTGCAGGTGATAAACCACAGAGGCCCAATGTTCAGAGAACCATGTGTCCTGGTCAGGTGGTTCTCTGGCTAATTCTATGCTGCCCGAGACCAGTGTAGAGAACTTTGGCACCCGAGGAGACTTGATGGAAGACTTTGTGATGGAAGTTTGAGACCCTGACTCATTAGGCACCTTGCTCAAGGTCACCCAGCAAATCACTGCAGCCAAGGAGGAAGCTTTCTGGCAGCCTATGACCAGCCTGTGGCACAAACCCCCATGGTAGATGAGAGTCCACTTTCCATTTCCTACCATGCTAAGTGGTGGGCGCTAAAATAAGATTATTTTTCTTTATTGTGCTAAATCTTAAGTTGCCTGAAGACCTCACCCTTCAGGAAAATATATGCTATTATTATTCTTGGGTTTTTTTTTTTTTTTTCTGGAAAGAGACCGAGCAATTGGTGACTCTGCAGTGTAATTCCTTGTTCTACAATAGCAAGTTTCTGAGATTTGAAATTATATTAAAATAAGAATTATAAACAAAAACAAATCAGGGGGTTGGGGATGCAGCTCAGTAGTGGGACACTGACCTAGCATGTGCTAGGTTCTTAGGCCTAACCCAGCACCACAAAAATAGTTAAAAAAGAAAATCAGACCATACACTGAGTGTACTACATCCAGACATTTTGAAAGTTTTGATGGTTGCTTAAGCTCCATTTCCAATGTCAGCCACTTCTTGGTGTTACACAGAAACAATACAGAAAGGTGAGGATTTATGGCTGGGTGGGTTCTGGATAACTGAGGTTTCATCATAAATTCCACCCACTGACCATGTGCTCCACCCTCTACCCAAGTTTCAAAAGTTTTCTCCGCAGTTCTGTAAGAATGCTAAGCATGTTTTAAAACATTCCAGTTCAGATCAGCCCGCAAGGAGCCCCAAACAGAATTGCACGACCCTTGGTACCACTCACCAAGAAGCCTCCCCCCAAAACAACCCAATTTCCATCTGTACTTGCAAACGAACAATATCCAGGACTTTGGTGCTGCCAGTCTGGGGGAAACCAAATAAAACGCCAGGCTGGAAGGGGGTGCACTGCCCTGCAGACGGCAGCTGCTCTCTGCTACATCCCCCCCCACACCCTTCTCTGGAGCAGTGTGCTCAGGCCCTCCCCAGAGCCCCAGGAAGATGGGCACCCTGAGTGGACTCCTTAGAGATCTGCAGGAGCCTACAGGGCAGACCCGGGAGGAGAAAGCCCAGGCAGTCCTTGCCTTGCCCTGGCAGGACCCTGCCTGGAAACACAGGGTCATCTGACTCAGGGCTTCTCCCCTCCCCAGGGCCCCGGGCAGCTCAGAGTGTGAGCTCTTGGGTAAAGGAGGAAGCTGATTAATGGAGAAAGTTCAGCTTGACCCTAGTCATCTGTAAAGCACATGGGCACCGAGAACTTTCCCTCATGGGGCCATGAGTAAGGAGAGGCCCAGTTCTCCAGGCCGGCCCTGCTGAGGTCTGGGCCAGGCCATCCTTGGTGGGGAGCAGAGGCTGCTGCCCAGCACTGCAGGATGCGCAGCGGCAACCCCACCTCCAGCTGTGACAAGTGAAAATGTCTCCAGACTTTGCCAGGTCCCCTGGTGGCAGGTTGTCTGCACCCTCCCCACTTGAGAGCCCAGGCTTAAGGAATCTCCCAGGGGACCCTGGTGGAGGGAAGCAGAAGCAGAACAGAGCTCTGGGCAGATATGAGAGCCCAGCGCGCCTCAGCCTTACCTCCCTGGATACAGGGACCCTGCGAGCTGGGGCAGAGGGGGATTACTCCCATTTCACAGAAGAAATGTTTATGTGGGCTTAGGTGACTTGCCCAAAGTCACCCTGGAGAGCAAGTCGCAGCGCCTGGCCTTGAACCTAGGTGTTACACTCCAAACCCAGTTCTCTATGACTGCAAAACAGTAGTTTGGATGGGCAGAGGATCCCCTTCGGCTCTGACAAGACAATCATCCTGTACCCTCCCTTCCTCATGAAAAGGAGGAGGTGACATCCTGGAAGAGGGGTATAGGGTCTCACTTGAGACCCTTCTAGTTTTCATGCAATCCACCCCCATCCCAGCACCAAGTTGAGGGGGGATCGCTCCTTTTCCAGTGTTGGCAGGACCACAGAACTTTCAAGTCGCCAACAGAGAATGCTGCAAAGATCTACACTGTTCTCTACTCACTGCCTGGATGGCTGCCAGGGTGCACAGAACCTTCTGGAATTTTTACTCTGCTGGAAAACTTGGCTGCTCACATTCACTTGGAGCAGGACTAAGCCCAAAGATGTTTATTTATTTTTTTTTCAGAGATCACCTGTGGGATATTTGGGACGCACACAGCCCTTGGCCACCTTCTGATGGCTTAAGGCAAAAGCACACTTCACCCCAGCTCTAAATACAACCCCCATGAGCAAAGCTGACCTCACCAGCACAGGGAGTCAGAAATGGAGTCACCGAGCCAGCGTGTCCAGACACCTCTTCTGGTTCTACTGTGACGGGGGCTCCCTCTTTGCCGCAGAGCTGCTCATGGGGCCAACACTTAAAGACTCTGCTTCAAAACTGCATTTGGGAAACGGGTTTGTCTGCATTGTCAATTTGAAGGAGAAGAAAATAAAATGCCAAGCTGAGCCCATAGGATGGAAAGATCCTTCCTGTGATCACGCGACACTCCCTTTGGGAAAACCCGTGAGTATTCAGGGAAAGACATTTATCAGCCTCAAAGGTCTGAGGGAAAGGTAAAAAGAAGAGAGAAAGAAGGGTTTGGGGAGATCTAACTTGGAACCTTGTCTCTGAAGAGGGGAGAGCAGCCAGGCCGGAGGGAAATGCCCAGCTCCACCTCCCACTGATGCAGGTCTGAATCTGGAGAAATATCTTTGCTCTCTGAAAAAGAATAAGGGCAGCTCTTTCACCACTTCTATTTAACATAGTTCTTGAAACACTGGCCAGAGCAATTAGACATATGAAAGAAATTAAAGGGATACAGTTAGGTAAAGAAAAACTCAAATTAGCACTATTTGCCAATGATATGATTCTATACCTAGAAGACCCAAAAAATTCTACCAGAAAACTTCTAGAACTGGTAAATGAATTCAGCAAAGTAGTAGGGTACAAAATCAACACCCATAAATCAAAGGCATTTCTGTGTATCAGTGACAAATCCTCTGAAAGGGAAATGAGGAAAACTACCCCATTTACAATAGCCTCAAAAAAAAAAAAATACTTGGGAATCAGCTTAATGAAAGAGGTGAAAGACCTCCACAACAAAAACTACAGAATGCTAAAGAATGAAATTAAAGAGACCTTAGAAGACGGAAAGATCTCCCTTATTCTTGGATAGGCAGAATTAATATTGTCAAAATGGCCACACTACCAAAACCACTATACAGATTTAATACAATTCCAATCAAAATCCCAATGACATTCCTCATAGAAATAGAAAAAGCAGTCATGAAATTCACCTGAAAAAATAAGAGACTCAGAATAGCTAAAGCAATCCTTAGCAAGAAGAGTGGCATCACCATACCAGACCTTAAACTATACTTCAGAGCAATAGTAACAAAAACAGCATGATATTGGTACCAAAATAGACTGGTAGACCAATGGTACAGAATAGAGGACACAGAGACTAACCTACATAATTACAGTTACCTTATATTAGACAAAAGTGCCTAAAAACATACATTGGAGAAAAGATAGCCTCTTCAACAAATGGTGCTGGGAAAACTTTAAATCCATATGCAACAAAATGAAATTAAACCCCTATTTCTCACCATGCACAAAACTCAACTCAAAGTAGATCAAGGACCTAGGAATTAAACCAGAGACTCTGAGTCTAATAGAAGAAAAAGTAGGCCAAAATCTCCATTATATTGGATTAGGCCCCTACTTCCTTAATAAGACTCCTGAGGCACAAGAATTAAACTAAGAATTAATAAATGGGATGGATTCAAACTAAAAAGCTTCTTCTCAGCAAAAGAAACAATCAGTGAAGTGAACAGAGAGCCTACAATTTGGGAACAAATTTTTACCACATACATGTCAGAGAGAGCACTAATCTCTAGGATATATGAAGAACTCAAAAATCTTAACACCAAAAAAACCCAAATAAACCAATCAAAAAAAGTCCAAGGAACTGAACAAACACTTCTCAGAAGGTGATATACAATTAGTCAATAAATATATAAAAAAATGTTCAACATCTCTAGCAATTAGAGAAATGCAAATCAAACTACTCTAAGATTTCATCTCACTCCAGTCAGAATGGCAGCTATTAAGAATACAAACAACAATAAGTGTTGGTGAGGATGTGGGGAAAAAGACACACTCATACATTGATAACGGGACTGCAAAATGGTGCAGCCAATATGGAAAGCAGTTGGAGATTCCTTGGAAAACCGGGAATGGAACCACCTTTTGACCCAGCTATCCTATACCCAAAGGACTTAAAAGCAGCATATTACAGGGACACAGCCACATAAATGTTTATTGTGGCACAATTCACAATAGCTGAACTGTGGAACCAACCTAGATGCCCTTCAGTAGATGAATGGATAAAGAAAATGTGGCATATATACACAATGGAATATTATTCAGCATAAAAGAATAAAATTATGGCATTTGCAGGTAAATGGATGGAGATGGAGAATATAATGCTTAGTGAAGTTAGCCAATCCCCAAAAACCAAATGCTGAATGTTTTCTCTCATATAAGGAAGCTGATTCATAGTGGAGTTGGGAGGGGGAACATGGGAAGATTAGATGAACTCTAGATAGGGTAAAGGGGAAGGAAGGGAAGGGAGGGGGCAGGGGGTTAAAAAAAATGGTGGAATGAGATGGACATCATTACCCTAAGTACATGTATGAAGACATGAATGGTGTGAATATACTGTGTATACAACCAGAGATATGAAAAAATGTGCTCTTTATGTGTAATATGAATTGTAATGCATTCCGCTGTCATATATAACAAATTAGAATAAAAAATTTTTTTAAAAAAAAGAAGGGCAGGTCACCAAAAGTCACCTCCCCTGACAATGGCAATTTCTCAAGTCTTATCTACCAACGGCCTTCAATATTAGCTCACTTCACAAAACAAACAATTCTTATTACAGGGCTCTTAGTCATTCTGTTTTTCACTTTCTTTCACCAAGCAGAAACCTTGAAGGGCTGAGTCTCCTCTCTGCTCTTTCTTCCCAGCCCCGGGTCCCAGCCTCCCACCTCCTGCACCAGGTTTGCATGTCTGGCCCCATGAATCACTTCCTGTGGCAGTCTGCACGCTTGGAGACGGGATTTTTCTTTCTTCTTTTTTTTTCCCTGGAGAAGATTCTCACAGACTTTTAGGGTAAGACAAATGGAACCAGGCAATGATGCTCACTGGCTGCCTTGTTCTAGTAAAGTTTCCACAGACTTCAGAGAAAATGTTAGACAGGCATTTGTGCCTAGGGGAGCCTGGGGGAGGGCAGCGTGGGGAAGAGGTGAAGAGGGCAAATGAGGTTTTGTGTTAATTGCAGTTCTGACTTCCTTATGAGTCACGGCCAGGGAGATAACACCAGTGTCCCAAGTGCTACACAACATGCGAAGCTAAGCTGAGAGGTGGTGCCTGGCTGGGGGGCCAGGGCTCCCTCAGCTGCTATCTCACCACACTCCTAACAAAGTCCACGTGACCCAGCTGGAAAGGGAGCACCCCGCACCCCACATCTTGGTCTTAACCACATTTCCCACACCTCTCCATGTTTGCTGTTGTTTTGTTCAAGCCCAGAGCCTCATGCATGCTAGGGAAGCGCTCTACCACTGAGCCACATCCCCAGCCCATTTAAAAGAGCCAAAGCCTTCGGGCTTCTCAAAACTTCCAGTTCTGCCACAGAGGGGTAAGGGTGGGGGAGCTGGAAGCGAGGGAGGGATTTGACCACATTTCCGGGGGAAGTTGAGCTGAGGGCCATGGAGTCAAATAGCTCCCCTGCTTAGGGACAAGGGGCCATCAGCAGGATGCCATGGCAAATGTTCCACAAACACCGACTCAGGCTGGGCCAAAGCTCTGCAAGCCTACAGAAGCAGTTTCTATCTGATATGATGGTAAAGAATGTGCGTCCTGTATCTTCCAGGCACTGGTGCCTGGGACAGTTAAGAAGCCATTAGCATTCCTTTCTGTCTGAGTACAGACATCCCATTGTACCTGAACAAAGGGTTCTGGTTCATTTGGGGCAATTTCACCTACAGCCAAGAACCCCCATGGCCAGGAAGACGGGAATGCCACATGAACAAGAAAGAGGCCTTCAGACAGGCCACCACAGGCGTACCACCTCAGGGTGGCAAGAGCCCTCCTGCCTCAGCTGGCCTCATCCTCCAAGAGCTCTCACTAAAAGCCAGAACCTGAAGCAGCCACAATCAGGAGCACAGGAAGGCTTCCAGGGACATTCCCTCCCTGGGGGTCCTGGACACTTACAACTCTGTCCTGTACCAGCCCACCCCATTCCAGCAGAGGCACAGGACACCAGTGGCCCACCACAGCCCTGTTCTATGGCTCTTTCTGCCCCCAATGACCTCTCTCCATCCTCCTTCCTTGGAGTCCTGAAGTCCCTACAGTCCCCTTCATTTAGCACCAAGGCCTAGTATGATTAAGGAAAGTCTATCTTGGTGGCCTCCCTGCCTGGCCAGGCCATGAGACCCAACTTACCCCTAGATGGAGGTGGGGCTGGCAGATCCCGTGTGTTAGGGAGGTAATGGCAAGGGAATTATTACTCCCTGCATCCATCACCAGCCGAACGCCACAGTGTCTCAGAATGTAAAGGAAATAAAACCCCAGGCTGCCCCCCAGCCTTCTGAGGCCCAGTGAGAAGTCATGCTTGGGGGAAGGAGCAGGGAAGAGAGAAGGAAAGTCCTGGGGAATAAATTGGAACAAAGTAGGATACGTGCATATGTGACTATGCCACAGCGAACCCCGCTATTATGTAGGTATAATTATAATGCACTTGCAAAAACACTTTAAAAAGTCAATCCTGTTGACAAAGGGACCCACAGACAGACGTCACGGCCGGAGGCCCAACACCAGAAATGTTCTTTAAATAATCAGCCCATCTTGAGGGGTGCCATTAAAAACAGCAGGGCAATGACAGCTGCAGACGCCAGTTAGACTAACGGGGCCAGCAGGCAAGTGCAGGAAGTCAGAGTGCCTCTGATGAGGAGGCTCTGCCATGTCACTTGCCATGCCAGAGACCCCGAGTCATCTGAGGCTAAGGTTGCGGGTGGACCGTAGATAAAGGGCCTTGTAAGGAGTCTACTCAGCGGCTATTTATCCACTGGAGATTTCCATCAGCATTGGATTTACCTCCGAGAAAGCTTGCAGACACATGGGGGCCACATCTCAGAGCAGGCGAGGAGCCCTAGGCCCTCGCCAGGAGATGGTGTTCATGGTCCCCACTCTGGCCATGCTGCCCACTGACAGGCAAACCTCTGGTCATCTCATTTAAAAATGATGGGTTCATTAGACAACGATTCTCCTCACTTTCTAATGCTCTTTTTACCTGGGAAAGATACCTAGAGGTGTCTGTGCCCACACTGCCCGTTCCTTCCCTGCCTGACAACACCAAGGGGCTTGTGAAAACCCACCTGGACCATCCCCATCAGCAGAGCCAGTAAGCGACCCAGAATGTGGGCTGCCATCCAAAGGTCCTTTCTTCTCCACCACACGTGGAACAACAAACAGAGGGCAAGAGGGAAAATTTCAGAACTCTGCAGGTTAGAAGCAAAACACAAACCCCAAACCCAGCAGCAATATCAACAAAATAGTGGCAGTCATCTGATGTGTGATGGAAAGGAGCTAAATTGGTACCAAACAGCCTCTTGGAAAGAAGGCTGCTTCAACCAGAGGCCTGCACAGGCACTTTTCTCAAGGCAGAGGTCACGAAAGGAGAGAGGCCTGTGCACCCCTGGTCTGCTTCGGTGGGTCTGACCTGGACACAGGGAGTGAACACAAGTGACCCCATGGTACTGTCCAGCTCAGGAACCCCAGGACATTGGGGCTAGGGGACATTTCACCACTACCCTTTTATTTATGAGGAAACTGGGGAAGAGGATGGTGCTTACCCAAGTTTCCTCGGAGGGAACTGTAGTATCTAATTTTTTTTTTTTGCTACTCCAGGAATCCATGATCCCAAAATAATCGAGGACTCCAAATGGGAAACTCAGCTCTTGATGCAACTGCACAAATGAACTAAGGCCACGAGGAATGGCAGGAGCATTTCCCACCTCCACACACCCAGCTGTGGGGCCAGACCACCATCAAGAGAGCCCAGCTGTCCAGCCCAGGCCAGAGGGCAGAACCACTCATGTGCCCGGGCCTGGGTCCTCTGGTGACAGTGGAAGGGGATGTTAAACAGGATGACAACTGCGAGCCATCACTGAATTCTCCAGCAGGCTCCTGGGCAGGGCAGAGGGCAGAGGGAGGGCCTGAGACCCCACTGGCCTGGCAGGGAGGGAGGCTGTGCTGGGGCTGCCCTCCTCTTACCCCACCCAGGTCCTCCCTGCTCCACCAGGTGGCCGTGTGGTACGTCAGATGGGACCTAGCTCCTAAGTCACCCCAGCCAGGGATGACTCTGGTGTTCTGTGCACCAGGCAGGAGGAGCCAGAGATGGAATAGGGCCCCTCATCTCCAAGCACCAGACTTGGTCCCCGCACCCCTTAAGAAATCTGAACCCCACAAGGTGGCTGCTGACTCTTCCGTAGAAGGTCCTACTCAATGTCCCCTAGCACCTCAGAATATTAGCTGCTTAAAAGGAGACGTCCACAGTGAACATACAAAGACATGGATGGTGGTCAGGCCTGATTCGAGCTTCCGTCTAAGGGTCTGAGAGAAAGATGCCCCCATGCCAGACAAGCCCTCCTAGGTCTGTGCTGATTCCCCTTGGTGCCAGGGAACAGCCCCCGTCAGCCCCTCACACTCCCCACTCCAGGCCTCAACTCCACTGACCAGCTAGTGGCCCTGTCCACTCACTCTGGGCCAGAACGTGGCCCAGAGATCAGGATTTGACTGTGTGTGGGACAGGAGCACTCACTCAGCAGGGGAGTGCTTCATCAGCCTGGCTGTTTTTATTGAAGGCCTACTATGGCAGGGCACATGGTAGGTGCTTCTGTCTTCCCTACTTCCTCTGCAAGTGATCAGACTGCAGACCCATCCTGGAGCCATTTAAAAATCTGTGTGCGGGTCTGGGGATGTGGCTCAAGTGGTAGCGCGCTCGCCTGGCATGCACGGGGCGCTGGGTTCAATCCTCAGCACCACATAAAATAAAATAAAGATGTTGTGTCCGCCGAAAACTAAAAAAAAAATACTAAAAAATTCTCTCTCTTTCTCTCTCTCTCGTTAAAAAAAAAATCTGTGTGCACCATAACACTGTAGTATGCTGATTTTAGATCTTTGGGATATGAATAGGGAGTGGGACAGCGAGGTCGTAAGGTGATTCTATTCCTACTTTGTTGAGGTATCTCTTTTCCAGAGTGGTTGTACTAATTTGCTGTCTTACCAACGATGTATGAGTGGGCCTTTCCCCCCACATCCTCGCCTGTGCTGAGCACTTCAAATAAATGAATTTAAATATAAATTTAGTTCTATAGAACAAGGGTTACATTTTCCAAAAGAAGACAATGAAGTTCAGAGGCTAACTATCTTCCAGAAGATCACACAGCAAGTAGGTGGGGCAGAGTTAAAATCTGGACACCAAACACAAAGCCCATTTCTCACCATGTCACGCCTTTGGCCTGCGTGCTGCACCACCCTCAGCAGACGTGGGGAGGGCAGGAGACTGGGAGCTGGGCCTGTGTTCTTGAGTCTGGGTCTTCTCCTTGCCACTGGGCAACCTTAGTGGGTACCTCATCTCCTAAGCCAGTTTCCTCACAGGTAAAAGGGGCTGTTGGGAAAGACCACCAAGGGGTTCGTGTGAGGGCTGTACTCGAAGGCCCTTCACCAGCCGGGAGGTGGTGCACTGATGTAAGAAGTGCCCCTCACCTTTCATCACGTGCCAGAAAATACGGCCCGATGACGCCACTGGGCAGCTACCTCTGCTTTTTAAAGTTATTCCTACAACAAGCTGGTGCAAGGTCAGGACACTGTCAGATGTGAGAACATTCTAGAAGCATCATCTGGGGACAACTTATTTTTACTGTCATTATATTGATAAGGGTACAAGCATCTGTGTGCATGGGGCTGAGAAAGCAACGATTTCTTCCCAGGCCTACCGAGTCCGGCCAAGCCTTCCTGAAATTCCTACCTTCAGAAACTGGACACAAAGGTCAATAGCACAGCCCAAGCCCCCAAGGCCCGGTTCTACTGTTAGTAACTATGTGTAAGTTATTCCTGCTCCCGAGTCTCAGTTTCCTTATCTGTAAAATGGGCTGGAGAGAGACTTTCTCTGACGAGCTGTGACTCTGAACCTGAGGCTCGCTGTTTTTTCTCACACATAGGAGACTTTTCAGTATAAAACCAGTGAATATTGGAAAGGGAGCGTTTCCAGGCCCACAGCAACCCGTGGAAAATTCCCCCAGCTTCTGGCTTTGTGAGAAGGACTCAGAAACCCCGGCTACACCCCGGCTGCTGAAGGACAGACGGCTGGGAGACACCTATTTGCTGGAACATCCTGTAGAATCAAAATCCAGCACCAGGCTGTGAGCAGAGGCAGAAAGCAAGACCTCAGTGATTCTGCAGAGATGGCACAGTGATGGGTCTAAGGCTTGAACACACGCAGGCCAGGGTGTCACTGTTTATCTAACCACTGCCAGAGCCTCATAAGGAAATCAACCACTGGCTGGGACGTAAACTCCTACTGTGCCCTGCAGGTGCCACCAGCCTGGCCCTCAGCAGACAGTAGACACCAAACACACTCACTGACTTAAGTAATTAAGTATAAATCTGGGGCCAAAAGACTGCTAGAAAAATATTTGCTCTTTTGAAGCGCATTCCAAAAAAAAAAAAAGCTCCTCCATAAGAAACTTGTTAAAATGGAAATAAAACAAGCCAAATAAAAAGCCCACAAAACCTTTCAATTGAAAATAAAATGAGGTGGGCGTGGTGGCACACTCCTGTAATCCCAGCAGCCGGGGAGGCTGAGACAGGAGGATCCTGAGTTCAAAGCCAGCTTTAGCAAAAGCAAAGTGCTAAGCAACTCAGTGAGACCCTGTCTCTAAATAAAACACAAAATAGGTCTGGGGATATGGCTCAATGGTCGAGTGCCCATGAGTTCAATCCCTAGTACTCCCCCAAAAGAAAAGAAAATGAAAAAAAAAATCTTTAAGGCCAACTCTCCTCCTTTTGTATCTGTATAATGAAATATTACCTAGCCATGAAAAGCAACTCATGGGGCTGGGGCTGGGGCTCAGCAATAGAGCACTTGCCTAGCACATGAGAGGCGCTGGGTTCAATCCTCAGCACCACATAAAAATAAATAAATAAAATAAAGGTATTGTGTCCATCTACAGCTAAAAAAAATTTTTAAAAAGAAAGCAACTCACTTTTGAAAAATGAGTGAATCTGAAAATTAGGCTAGGTGAAAGAAACTGACAAAAAGAATATGTACTCCATGATTCCATTTATACAAAATTTTAGGAAATTCAAATTAATGTTTAGTGACAGAAAGCAGATCAGTGGTGGCTTATGGCCAGGGGAGGGTGGTGGGGGGAAGGAAAGTGAAATTACAAGGGGCAAAAGGACGTTTTAGGAGTGACAGACAAAATGTCACACTCACCACATGATGCATTTGAGATGTGTGTAGCGGATCTTAGGACCCTGTCAGGAAGGCTATCAGCCATTGAAATCTGATTTTAAAATATAATAAAGTAGTAACGAGGCCCAGACACACACGGCTCCAATAAACGTGGTCAAAGTTACCTTCCCTCCTTTGCCCACCCAAGGACAAACCCTGGAAAGAGCAAACTCGGAAACATGGATGACCAGCAGTAAGATGTTCTAAAAACGTGACAGACGCTGAGGATTTCACTGAACAAACAGTTATGGCCTGTTGGCTCCACTCACGTCTTACTCAGTTCTTCACGCAAAGAGGCACACGGACCCATGGCTGGATGGCCTGAAAGTACTACTCTGCTGACACTGCTCATGACAACTACTCCATCAAGGAAAGCCCCAGAGGGCCAATGTGGACCTCCAAACTTCAAATGGGCATTTGGAAAACCAACTGCCCACAGGATTGCCCACCCCTTCTGTGTGGTCCCAGGGTGGGTGCAGAGGCCTTGTGTCCAGCAAGGACATCTGGCCTGGCCAGGAATGGTCCATCCATCAAGCAAAGGGACATGCCAGAGGAAATGAGGAGCATGTTCAAATGCAGGAGTGACCATCAGGTATGTGGACGCCAAGTCATGTCCCACCCACAGGCTCAGGTCCCTGTGTTCCAGATCTGGTGGCCCACAGGAGCTCTTTTGTGAACTTCACGATCCTACTTAGTGATATCTTTGCTCCTATAAATGCTGAGGTTGCTAAAGCTCCATCACTACTTAATGCCACGGTCCCTGACAGTCTTAAAGAAGCCAGCAGCCTCTGCAGTCCCTTGACCTCCAGACCTTGGAGGCTGGCCTCTCACTCCAAACAAGATAGAGACCAATTCTCTGTCCATCAAAGGTACTGAAATCTGGCGTGGGGTTCAGATGAGGGGATGTCATCTGGAAGCCTCATTTAGGACACTGAGCAGAGAAAAGCACTCAACACACAGACGCTGAGTGGGGACAAAAGCTAGGGGCAGCATTAACAAGGTGAAGAATAGTGTCACCCACCCTCAAAGAAATTCTTTCCAACCCATTAGTGACTTGTCCTTGAAGTTCTGCAGACAGACCTAACAGTTCATAGCCCACGTAGCCCTAGGGTCAAGTGTTTCCCACACAATTTCACACAAACCCCCGAGGCTTGGTAAATATTCCGGACAGAGATGAAGTCCTACTCCGGACAGATGTACAGGGGAGATATATAGGTATTAAACGTCCAAACTATAACAGTCCAAAGAATAAGAGAAGAAAAACAAAAAACATAGAAGAATGAGCACACCAAAAGGAAATTAAAAACGTCTAACCTCAGCATGGAGTAAAGGGTAGCCATGCCAAGACACAAGCTCTGGGCCCTGGTTCCTCATGGCCTAGCTGTGTGGCCTTGAGACAGTTGATTAAGCTCTCTGAGCCTTAGCTGCCTCACACAGCCCTGTGAGGCAGATACTACTGTCCCCAACTTAAAATTCATGGAGGAGGAGAATGGAAAACAGTAAGGACATTTCACAGTTTTAACCCCCAATGCCATCCATCTGGCTGGCAGGCGAACAGAGTCACCTCCAGGGGTCAGACTGGCTTCTCTGGGGCACTTGACCTCAAGGAGAGCAGCCAGAGAGTTCAAATAAGCCAGTAGTTGCTGGGAGCCCACTAGAAATAAACCAAGAGCCAGAGGGGGCTTAAAGCCTGGGAATCTAAGGGGTGTCCAGGAGGGAGCCTCAAGGCAGCCAATTTTCTGGATAATGAAGAATCAGCTGCAGGGTCATCCAGCCAACACCCCCAGGGCATAGGTGTGGGGAAAAAGTCCACCACAGGGCTGCCAAGTGCCATCTGCTCCTGCCGCTCGGACAACCGTTGAGGATCTCACAGGACCAGTGTGGTTGGCCGTGTCCCCTCTGTCCAGTTTCCTCAGGTGAGGGCTGTCTCATCCTGGGGACTTCTGCTGTTCCATTGATATCCAAGGAAATTATCAAGGACTGAGAACCAGAGTCCTGGTCCTCTGTCACATGGCTCCCTCCGAGATTCCGCCCACCACATCCAGCCTGGCTACAGTCCCAGGGGAGAACCCCGACGGTAGGGGACAGAGAGTCTGCAGGGTGAGCAGGACGCAGACCATCCCAAAACGTTGGGCAGGAAGCACAGAGTAACGGAGAAGGTGCTCTGCACACCACAGATGCCCAATAAATATTTGTCGTGTCAATGAGTGATCAGTGATCGATGGAAGCCAAGTCAAGCTCCTCCTTCCTCTCCCCACCCCACTGTGGTCAACCCGGGGAACTTCCGGAAAATACTTCCCGCTGCTGGAATTGGGACTCACAGAAGACAGCCATCAATTAATTAGCCTGGGCCGGAGGTCAAAAACAGGCAGCAGCCCACAGATGTTGTGTTTGGCCTGCAAAGTGTTTTTTAAATTTTAAAATTAGTTGCCAATTTTTAGAAGCGGGGAGATTTCATATGAGAATATGGCTTCTCTTGAAAAAACTCAGAAGATCTGGCAACACTCGGCCACCAGCGGATGCTGAGCTGCCAAGGGCCCTTTAGACTGGAAATGGACCCCAAATCCCAGGCCACTTGCAGGCACTAGACCCCCTTTCCTGCATACGGCCTGTCCCTGAAAGCACTTCAGCTGGCTTCTGCAGCAGAGGCAACATTGCTTATAGCACCAACTGGAAGGGCTGGGGCGAGGGGCTCAGTGGACGAGCACTTGCCCATCATGCATGAGGCCCCATTTCCATCGCCAGGGCAGCCTCGATAGGGCGGTCACAGGCCCTCACTGATGTGGGTACCCGCAGCAGCACCTCTTATCCTCGGTTGACCAGCAGCTGCATCCGTTTTTACTCTCAAAGGCACATTTGGATAAATTGTATGGCTACTCTGCACAGGCACACCTGGCTCGTTCCAGGGATTCCGCACCCAGAGCTCTGGAGGTCTCTGTCCTCTCAGGTGGAGTTCATCCCACAAAGAGTGATGGCCTCCGCACATCTGCCAGCTCCAACTCCAGAGCCTGAGCCGCTGGTGGCTGTCCAGCCTATGGCGGTGGCTGGAGAGGGGAGGGATGGCAGGACTACATGGTGCAGTTGGGGTGGGCAGAGGTAAAGAGGGAAAGAGGGGAAGAAGGAAGAGAGAGGGAAGGAGAGAGCAAGGAACAGGAGTCTCCAATGGACTTGGCCTCCCAGGTACCACTTTGCCTGAAGCCAGGGAACCAAGCTCCCCACCCAACCCCACTCTCAGCAGGGACTCTGGAAGACAGAGGAGAGTGGTTTAAATAGTGAGACAAGACACCAACCTGTCCTTATTGTCTCTTCCAGGATCCTCTGCCCTCTTGGATCAACACATTCTCTTATCAAGCGCTGTTCCACCCACGCCTGCCCCAGCCTGGTGACAGGCAGACACGCCGACCTTGAACTGACTGAAGTGGGTCAGGGTTATGTCAACATTTCCTGGGGCCTTATACCACAGCCAGAGTCCTGCCTGGCTTCAGAGGGGACACAGGAGAAGGCACAGAAGGGGACACAGGCAACATGAGCTGTTTTTCATACCAAACGCAACCACCCGGCCAGCTCCAGGGACCACGGGGGCTGCTGCATCCTGAATATTTCCTGAAGCACCTTGATTCCAGGCTGGGCCCACAAGGAAGTCTTCTATTAACCCTTCAAGTCAAAGTATTCCCAATATTTAAAGGGTTAAAGTCCAGGGAGGGAATGAGTTCACTGAAGGAAGAAGGCAAGAGAATCTTCCCCTCCCCCTACTAAAAATTTAGGCATAGAAGACAGTGGAGAAAGGCTGGGCAGGAAATCAAGTATCGCCGTCTTGACATTTTATCAGAAAATCTGATATAACTGGATATCACAGAAGACATTTGGGTTCTTCCCCTAAATGTGAACACAAAGGAGAAATCTGGTTCTTAACATCCTTAAGGTCCACGTAAACTTAAATCCCTAACCCTCTTCTTCCCTAAGGCCAGGGTATCACACAGGACTTGCGGCAGTGGGTAGGTTTTTTAAGTTTCCTTTGGTAGCAGCCTCACATCCTCTCAAGCTCATCTAATTGGCCAACAGAGAGCTCACACAGGCACAATCTGTGTCCGAGGAAGTTTCCAGCACTTTCCACCTGTTGAAGATGATTTTGTCAACAGGCAGAGTGAAGGGCATCGGCTTTGAAGTGGGATGGGAACTAGCTGCAGTTGCTTCATCACTGATCAAATGCCACCAAAAGGGTAAATAGAAAACACACTTTAAAAATTATATTTCGCACCCTCCCGGATCAAGTCAACCAGCCGCCTTGGGTCTACTGGAGTCCACACTCCTCGTAGGAGGGAGGAGCCCGAGGGCCCGGAGTGTCCAGCTGGGCTTCCGCAGGGGCTGCTCCCACGGAGCAAGGCCATCACAAATTATGATGCCTGATACTCGTACAAATAGCCATCTGAAGACAGTCACGGGCTGACCGAAGGAGGAGCAGAAGGCACAGAGCCACAGAGCAGCGGTCCAGCTGCCCAGAGAGGCTGAGCTGGGGCTGGCGCTCCTTCCAGCGGAGCCAGGGGTTACGGTACACAAAGGTGAATTCAGCTGCCCCAGGAAGCACTGGGCACAGCAATGAGCAGAGGGACCAAGCAGCTCCCCTTGCCACACGATCTGCCCCTGGCTTGCAGACCCTCCTGGGCTGAGCCACTGCACCAGCAGGCTGGACCCTCAGGGTGCAGGGTCCTAGGAGCTGGAATAGAGCCCAGGGCCATGAAGGAGGTGGCAGTTCCAAAGCTCTTGCTTCTTTCTCGAAGAGTTTAGAGCAAGCTTGCAGAGGGCTGTCGTCCCTTTGGACATAGGGGGTTTCCTAGAGGAACAAAGCTTCCTATCATCCCAAGAGTCCCCACTCCACTCAGGGAAAGACAAAGCCAGAAGAACTTTCATGGCCCTCTGGTCAGCAACCCTGAGGACCAATGGGGCGACCAGACAAAGAGGGTAGGGGACCGTCCCTAGTGTGGGGCTTCTAACTCCCTATCCACTGTGCTTCCCCATGCACCAGCCTGGAGCTGCACCCAGCCAGGGCTTTTGCCCAGAGTGTGGCGACTAAGTGTGCACGGGGAGGCCAGCAGCTGGGAGGGGGACCTGTGGATAAAGACAACTCGACAGTCCAGGGGAGCAAGCAGCTTCTGCGCCTGCCAGGAGGGAAGTCCTGAACACCCAGATCGGAGACCTCCAAAGGGACGACAGTCCTGGGCAAACCTGCTCCAAAGTCATCGAGAAAGAAGCAAGGGCTTTGGAACTGCCACCCTGACCCCACAGGCAGCTGACCAGACTACCAGAAAGAGTCGGCCTGAGAGAAATTAACAACTCCAAACAAACTGGTAATAGCTCAAATTACACTTCTTAGACATTTGTTGAAAATGAAAACCAGACTGAAGTAGCACATTTCTTGGCAACATTCAAAAACTGAAAAATGGACCCAGGAAAAAAATAAACTTCATAGAAACAAAAATTAAACTCAAAATAAATCTGAAAGCAGCTAAAACTGCCGTCAGTGTAAGCCCAACTTAAAAAAAAAAAATCAATGAAAGAATCCATTAACTCTGAGAGATGCAGACTTTTTACCCAGGGAAACTGGACTTGGTAGAAACAGTAGCACAAAGAAAATTCCAGAATGGCAGAAGCTAAAATCAGAACCAACAAGCAAGCAAGCAAACCAAAGAATGCCAAATTTTATGGTAAAATACACACAGAAAAGAAGCGATCCTAACGAGAATAATTTCCATTTTAAAAAAGAAGGAGCTGCAGGACAGTTTGGAGCCACAGCTGAGGAATGAATCCAGTTGGCAAGGCCCCTGTCATTAGGGTGGAGCGCAGACTCGGGGACCAAGTAAGAATGCCCACAGGTGGAAATGGTAACATGAAGAATGCCCTATACTTTTTTCAGAAAAATGGTCAAAAGTTGGCCAAGGCAAACCCTCAAAGGCAGCCCAGCCTCTCCTGCACACCCCAACTTCCCCGGAGCAAGAGCAGACTCTGTGGGCATCTGTCACCATCCCTAGGTCAGGGCCGGGCTCTACCTGAGGAGCAGGCTTGCTGGGAAGTCCCCCCAGGAGGCAGCCTCAATTCCCAGCCCTGCCCTTGGGTGGATGACTGCCTCCACCCACCTCGGGGACTCTTGTCCCACTGCAAGTGGGGGTGGACACCCAGGCTGAGGCCCTACCTGCTAGGAAACCCAGGGGTCATGGTGCCAGGCACACCTGGAGGAGCCCAGGACCCTCGTCCTCCACCCTTGGGGGAGGGGAGGAAATATCCTGTGGGGGTTCAGGTGGGGGGAGCAATGAGCAATTTTAACCTATACCTCTCTGTTCTAAATATTCTACCATGAGCCTGTATTGTATTTGTGATGGGGGTGGGGGCATTAACGAAAAAAGCCAAAGCCCTGCTCTAAGAATCAGAGTCTCTGGGATGTAATTACTCCCATGACAGGTCCAGATGACCCTGGGAGCGCAGGATGGCACAATCTCAAATTTGTCTGCAGTTATGTGAAGGAAGGGGTCTATCTGGTTTTAAGTCAAAGGCGATGGATTTCCAACTGGAATTTCTTAGGTGAATCCTGGTAGGCTGCTTCTCCCAACCGCTATTTGGAGATTCCCATGGGTAATGTGGCTTTACAGGCAGTGACATACAAAAGCCTGGCAGGGGTGGACACAGACCCATTTCAAGAGAGTGAAAACCTGTTAGAAGAGAGGAAGAAGAACAGGAGGGACAGGGTGAAGAGAGGCCTTTGCAGAATCTTCATTTTCAGTAAAGAAATAGGCGTTACAAATGTCTAAAATGAATATGGAAAAACACTAAGTCTTGTTAAGCCTAGTAGAAGGGACATGGTAAGTCCTATTTGCCTGCTCCTTGAATATGTAAAATTTTGATACTACAATGAACACACGCACGCACACCAACAGGCCACGGAGGGAATCACTCTGGTATCTCAGAGGAACAAGCAAAGGGGCAGCAAAGAAAATCAAATTCTTGGCCCATGAGTACCTATACAGCAATGTGTTAACGTGACTCCATCTTCCAAAATTTTTGTTATTATAGGGGGAAAGTCTTTCTTTTTTAAAATAAATAAGTAGAAGGGAAAACAAAACTACTATTTAGATGGAACCTACTCAGTACCCGGCTCTGCAAGAAGTCTCAGGTGTCAAATTTGCTCGTCCAAACAGTAAGACAGGGTCTCATGACCCCTTCCCCTTTCTCAGAGGAGCAGATGAGCTCACCCAGCCAGGGGACCTCCAGAGGCAGGCTGGACCCCTGGCACGGGCAGGGGGCCCAGGCAGGAGGACTCATGGGCCGATCTCTCCCACTGTTGGTGGGGTCACTCTCTCCCCTACAAACCCACCCTTTGCCTCTTCTAGTGCCAGAGCTCGGATTGCTGACCCCTGGCACAGACAAGGAACCTTCCCAAACAAAGCCATTCCCTGCCATCTCCTTCCCTGAAGCCCATGAGACACTTGGTAGCTCCCCAGTCAGGCCAGCTCGGTCCCCAGCACCTGCCCAGCCTCCACAAGTCCCCAGTGGCCATTCCTGTCCCTCACATCCTAGGACAGAGCTAGAGGGACACATCCTTCCCCACAGGATATGAGCAGGTTCTGGAGGGCTGCTAGCTTCAAGTCCAAGCCACCTGCACCTCTTGCCAGCTCAGGCCACACCCCCTTTAAGCCTGTGCCTCGTCTGCTGGAGGAAGGCCACAGCACACCCAGCTCACCACAGGGCCGGGCACAGAGCCCCTCTCCATAATTGTGGGTGGGATGGTCCCAAACTCCTCGTATACACAGTTCTTAAGACCTGACTTCAGATTCTTTGTGGGCAGCAGCCTTGCCCTTAATCAGCTCACCCCTGCCACAGACAGGACCTGGCATCAGAGAGGGAGGAGAGAAGGCCCGAGGGGCTGGGCTGTGTTGGAGCTCACCAGGGAAAGGGAGCTGGAGAACCTAAAGGCAGGGCCACTCTGCGCCCTTTAAGAGGTCCGCTAGGAAGGGCAGCAGGAAGCAAGGACTGAGCGCCCAGCAGTGCTCTCAGAGCTGCAGGGGAAAGGGCCTCACAGGGCTCCAACAGGTCAGGGGACAGCACCTCAAGGGCCCTGGCAGGAACCACAAGCACCTAAACAGGCTCGCACGCACTGCTGGCTGACCCAGGCCCACTTCCTTTATAGAACAGCAGATCCCCACGTGCCACGGCAGGACCTGGCTCTGCAGGGGAGAAGAGGAGAGCCTTGGGAATAACCAGGCTCCTTACAGGGAGAACCACTGCTTTTCCCTGAAGCCCGTGAGACACTTGGCAGGCATCAGCACCTCTGAAACAAGAGCCGGGAAGGTGGCAGGCGGCTGAAAAGACCACTCCATTCCTTCTGATCCAATGGGGAGCAGTTTTAGACACATTTGGAATCAACCTGGCCTATCTCTCGCGCTAAACATGAAAGCCACAAGCACCTGGGAAGAAGTGTGGGCTTTGGTCCCTCTTCTGACCTTCCTGGCTGGGTGACTCTGGGCAAGTTGCTGACCCTCCCTGATTTCTCTCAGTAGCCTCCTTCAGAAAATGAAAAGGTTAGAACGGGGATCCTCCCGAAGGTCGCTGCCAGTTTTCAAAGCGTCAGAAAAGTGCTCACTTCTGGGGAATAGCCGAATCTGTCTTATTCCCCCAAAGTCACAGTCTTGGGTGGAAACCCAGGAACTCTTAGGGCTCCTCCTCCCATCTGGAAGTTTGGTATGGAGGTCCCTAAAACGTCCTCTCAACCCTTTCCTAATTTGTAGTTAATTACAAGGAACTGCACTTACATTCATTTTTGGGTTTGCAAATGGAAAATACTAATGACTTTGTAAATTAATTTCAGATTTGGCTCCACAGTTTCTGGCAATAAGATCAGATTTTGTTTTCCTTCTCATTGTTTCTAGCGGCAAATAGAAACAGCCCACCCCCCAAAAAATGCATTAAAAATTCCAATTAAGTTTTTCTGGGGGAAAAAATAACCCAGCAATACAAGATTGGCCTCTGGGGCAAACTTCAGTTCCAGTGAGGAGCTGATGGCTACAAGCTGGAAAGTGCCCGAATGGGTGGAAAGGGACGTGGTTTTCCTCTGGCAAGAAGACAGCGGAGTCCGGGAGGGCTTCTCCTCTTCCACTGACAGTTCAGCAGATGTCACGGCGCTTACCCTTCCATAAAGTCAAACTGTCACAGCGACCCGCCTGCAGGAGAGGCACCGACCCCCCACAGGGGGTGGGGATGGGGGACAGGGTCTCAGCCCTTGGGCAGGGCTCCCGCATCCCACTCTGGGTGTGACTACAAGATGGGCCCAAAACAAGATGGACAGGCACTTAAAGGGGAGTGACGACAGGATGGTCAGGAGACGACAGAGTCAGGTGCTGAGGATGCTTTGCCAGGAGGAAAGCAACCTGGGCAGGCAGGACAGACTCCCACAGGGTGTGAGGCTCAGTGATGAGCTGTTTAAGGGGCAGAGAGGCTACAGGGAGACTGATTTCTGCTCAACCTCCAAAAAAGAGCTTATTAGAAGGAGAGAAAATTCAGTGGGCTGCCTTAGAGAGGTAGGTGAGGGGGGTGCCAGCAGCTCCTGCTTCCTGGTCTGTAGCACCATTAAACAGGCCACGTTATTCAATTCCTATTTGTGAGTCCATCCTCCTAGGTATGGAAACGGGGCTCAGCGCCTTGTGTCACATCCCAGTCACTTGGCTCATAATGCTGGTGCAGAGACCCAACCTGGACCTTCTGCCCAGGGCTCTTTCCTCCATAGTTTCTCCCACTCCAGAGCCTTGGAGTCCCCTGTCTCTCAAATCAGAAGGGTGAGTTTGAAAATCCTGCATTCTGGCCCCACTGCCCCTCCAAGAAGCACCAGCCGGTCCATCCTAGCCTAGCTTCCATCTTATCTAAGGGAGGGGCCTGTAGGCACCCTGCAGTGTGAACATTTCTTGATTTTCCATCTCAGACCAGGCAAAACAGTGAGGCTGTCCCTCTCCAAGCCCCTGTCAGGAGCTGGGGGGGATGGAATTATTCATCCAGCAAGGGTTTCACTGTCAACATCCATTTCCTGTAGAGAACTGTGAGGGCCAGGGTGAGCCACTGAGCAGGGGAGGTCGCTGATCAGACTGGAGACAGGCACACCCTCAACTCTGCAACACGGGGTCTGCGAGTCTGATCTCCTTGGGTTCCGCTTCCCCCTCTGTGAAGCGCAAGTCCCGCTAGTCATTCTCCACGACTCCTTCCTGTTAGGAAGTCCCATGTCTCTACAGTGCAGGACCGCTTGACAGGCATCAGTTTGAAGGGAGGTCTCTACAGGTCTGCTTAGGCGGTCCGTTCCACGGGAGATGACCACTCAGGGTCCTAGCCGCCTACGGAGGACCATACCCCAGCTTGCCCTGTACAACGAGGGAAGAGGAGCAGACTGGAAGAACAGAGACGCACTAAAGGGACCACACAGGCTCCATCTCGCTGTCCCGCCAATGCGACCTCCATAGGCAGGCGGGATCCTGAAAGACATCCTCTCCCAGGCAGGAAGACTTCTGAAAATGCAGGTGACTGGCCACCCCATTCCCCCATTTTATACCTGGTAAAGTAAAGACTGGACAAGGCCTCACAAGAGCTGCCCACAAGCTTTGTTTCAAGACCAGTTCTTGACCCCATCACAGAGGCCAGCTAGAGTAACCAGGTCGGGTCTCTGGAGTGAGAGGTGCGGACGTGACCAGTTTCCTCCTCTTTACAACAGGACTGTGAGGAATCCCTGATGTAGACGGTGGCCAACGCCCTGCACTGCAGCTGGCACGCAACAGTGTCAGCCACTGTCAACATTCAGGAGCACTAAGATAACTCTTAAAAATAAAACAGGACAGATCCACTGAAAACTAAAACCCGAGGCTGTAGCTCAATACCTGGCCAACAGAAAGCTCCCTGACGGCCTGCAGGCGGGCTGATGGCCACACAGAGAGATGGACAAGTGAGTCAAAAAAACTTAGTTTTGAAGTCCCACGTCTTCCAGTCAGTAGCCACCTGCCCTCTTGCAAGGGACTGCCCCTCCCTGCAAGATAAAATATGAAAAACGCAAGCACTCCAGAGAGGCTGTGAGCCCTAAGTAAGCGAAGGCCAGGTTACGCAGGACACAGGGACAGCCGATACTCCTTGCTCAAGCACGTATGTAATCAGTACTGCTGAGTGAGCGGGTGAACGAGCGGCTGCAGAATGTCCCCATGCACTCCACAGCGTGCTCGATCCCAGCCTCTGCACATTCTTGGGGGTTCCCCAAGCAGAAAGTCCCACCTACCTGGAGCCTCTCAAAGTGCTCAGCATTCCCAACAGTCAAGGGGACATTCTCTGCAATTGCTTACCATCCCCAGCCCCACCCCTACCTCCCCCCCACCCCAGCTACCACTGACCCAGCCCCACAAAAGGCTTTAAGTGTCTACCTTGTGGGCAGAATCCATTCGCAGATGGAATGCTTTTATACGCTCACTGCCCCAACCAAAGCAAACACAGGCCTTCTGAACTTATGTCCCAAAGTCATTGCTGATCAGGCTGCTCAGCCCATAAGGCCCCCTCCTGTGCCCTAGCTCTTTTGCTGATTAGTTGGCTCACGTTGTCATTGGGCAATTCTCTTGCTCCGTGCAAGGGAAGGAGGACAGGTGAACAGAGGCACCTGGCTCTGAAGTCAGCAGGCCCTCATCCAGATGCCAACTCCATCTCTGACTTTGGGTAAGTTGCTGGGCCTCTCTGAACCTGTTTCCCTCATTTGTAAAATGCACATGGCATCCCATCATTACACAGGCTCCTGGGAAAATAACAAAGGTAATGTGTCCAGTGTGGCATCTGGGACACAGCAGACACTCAGCAAATGTAAGTTTCCTTCTTCCTTAGCAGAGAGAAGACCAAGCTCAGCCCTGCTCTGCTCCTTGCTTGCAGTGTAACTGATGCAGATCCCAGCCTTGGAGAGCTCAAGCATTTCCCTCGAAAGGCAGATGACATCGGCTGACCTAACAAACCCTACAGCTGTACTGTCCAGCAGGGCCCACCAGCCACTTGTGGCCAGTGATGCAGCTAATTCTGAGATGTGCTGCAAGTGTGAAGTACACCTTGATTTCAAAGACTTAGCATGCTAACAAAAGGACCAGGAAATAGCTCACTCATGATTTTTATGTTGGGTACGTCCTCAATTGATGCTGGTTTGGGATATGCCGCATGAAGTAAAACATTATTTAAAATTAAGGCATCCTTTCTTTTCACATTTTAGCATTGCCAGAAGATTTCAAATGACACTGAAACTCGCATCATATTTATCTATCAGATGACACTGTTCTAGAATTCGAGGAAATCTTGCACCATGACTTGGGCATTTTTCTCTCCCAGGCAGAGTATAGTTCCTTCTTGAGAGAGCATCCTGTTAGCTCTGACTTTATTTTTCCCCTGGTACTTAACACAGTGCTGAAAGTGCCCATTGCCAAGAATCTCTCAACCTAATGAATGAAATCTGAAAATATTTAGAAACTCTCAGCAGTTACTACTTATTAGGAACCATATCCATGGGTTTCACATACACCTGCTCCTTTAATCCTTGCAAGAACCCCAGGAGTGAATTTCATTCCTTGCATTTTTGCAGATCAGGAAACTAAGGTTCAGGAAGGTCAAGTGCCTTGGCCAAGCAAGGCTATGGAGTGGTCAGGGGCAAACACTGGGATGCCAACCCACTTCTGACTCCAAGCTCAGGCTCTTCTCCACTGCCCATGAGACGAGGCAAACGGCCCCCAAGCCTTGTCCTCTAAGTCACACCCTGCCTACAGAACACCACAGGTGGAGGTGCTCTCCTTCCCATCCCACCCTCTCCACATCAGCCAAAGGATTTCCCAGCAAGTCAGAAATGACAAACCACCAACAAAGTCCCTGCAGAATGCTATCCATGTCTTGCCAAGCCTCAGCTAGCTCACAGTTAGTCATGCTTTAAAAGGGGTGAGTGATAGGGAATGTGGACTCTATTTTACTGCCTTTGAACTTCCTGGCCAGGGCACAGGCAGGAACCTGGAAATAGAGAGTCAGTAACCAGCAAAGGATCTGATAAGATATTTTTTTCAGAGGATCTTATTAGCAAGGCTGAGTATTACCTGGTCTCAGAAGCTCAGCTCCTCTGACTCCATTAAAGAGACTCCCTGCGACTTCTGGACCCTTCCCTCTGGGCTCTTGCCACCCACCCAGCCTCACATATGAACTTCTTAGCACCCTGCGAGGAACAGGCTTGGCCTGGCACAGAATAGGCTGGCTGTCAGCGTGTGTGCCTCGGGAGTGGGCAGAGGGACGCACAGCCAGCTGGCCACCCACCCGATAAAGGCACTGCCTAAAGGTGTGGAGGTCATAGCCCTTCACCTTCAGGAACTAAGAAGACAGGTAACGAAGGACAAGAAACAAGAGGACAACGCAAGAACTGCCTTCAACAGGTGCCAAATGGGAATCACGTGTCCAGGGGTGAAGCCAGAGGATGAGTGGCCCTCCTGCCCAGTCTCCCCACATGAGTTCACAGGTGGCCAGCTGTCTGCAGGCTGCAGCTCAGACAAGGGCAAGGTCAAGTGGGCCAATCATCTGGGAAGGAGGATCACGACTCAGACAGGACCCGAGGACACGCCAATGGCCGGCTGTCAAACCCGTCGCCTTACCCTGCCAGGCTCTCAGTTTCCCTTTTAAAAGGGGACGGACAGCAAGCAGAGGAGGAGGAGGAGACAGAAAAACAGTGCACTGGGAGACGGTTCCCATTCGAGCTCAGACAGGGTAAATATTTACTCATCCATTCATGAGCCCGGCTCTGGTGAGCATCCTCGGCTTGGGCCACCTGGGTTTATACTGGCATCTGGTCTTGATTTGAGGCCCAAGGCAGCCGTGTTTAGCCTGTGGCACAGAATCCAGTCCCCTGCCTTGTCTGTCTGAGAGCTAAATGGATCCCATCCGATGGAAGTGGAAAAAGTGACCACTGATGACCTTGTTGCTCCTGCCAAGACACTGGGCAGCCGCGGCCGTCAGGGCTGCCCTTGGAGTGCCCACCTGGTGCTGGGGTGCCTGAGAGCGTGGGCGGTGTTTATCCACCCCTCACCAGGAGCTGACAGGAGACACATCACCTCCACTGCATGGAAGGGGACCTGACTGAGCCAGGCCACAAAGGAGGGGGCAGGAGCCAGACCTGCCATGCTATCTGCAGAGCTGAGGAAAAGACTTGTACATTCAAAAAATATTTACTGAAGACCTACTGTGTGCACGGTACTGGGGCAAAAACCAAGGACAAAATAGGAAAGAACTCTGTCCCGGAGTGGGCATTCCATGAGGAGAGAGAGGCCTTAAACATGGAAAGCCGAATTATGACACTTTCATGGTGAAACACATTTAATGTCTGGGGCAGGGAGGGTCAGGCCCTGGGCCACTTTCACGTAAGGTGCAGAAGAATCATTGCAGAGCCATGTTTAAAATACGTATTCTCAGTTCACACCCTGGAGTCCCATCACAAGTCCAGGAAGAGGCAAGAAATAGACATCTCTGGTGGCCAGCTAGGAGACCAGAAGCAGGAGGTCCCCGAGTCCTGGATGTCTGAGGTCTGGGCACAGAGCTCTAGCTTTGCCCCAACACTGAGGAAGCAACAGGGGATAGAGTTACCACCCATACCTCAGTCTTCTCACCTGTAAACAGAGTCTCAGAACCTGGTCAACCCACCTGGCAAGATGGTGCCGAGACCCACAGAGGGCTGTGAAAGTGAACCATAAAGGGCTGAACAGACAGACTAGGGACCCAAACCACAGGAAAGTGTGGACCTGGCAGAGGAAAATCAAGCAAGCACTTGGGGACTCAGAGGCTGGCTGCCAAATGTCCAGTTTTGCAGTGACAAGCACCACCACCCATAACCCACCCAGCCAAATAAGATAACTCTTACTCAAGGGCCATTGCTCAACACAGGCCACGTGTGGGTTTCCATGCCGTCGTCCCGTCCTGTGGGAACCCAGAGTGTGGGGTTCCTGGTTAAGTGAGCGGCTGCAATAAATTACCCCCGGCCACGGCTCCTGCCCACATGTTGCTCTTATGGTCAGCGTACTTCAGCCCTGCAGTGACCTAACCCAGGCCGGGTCGGCCCATAGCCTCGGCTGTCACCCTCCTCCAGCAAGCACAAGCTCACATTTCAGGCCGTTTGCTCCCCTGGGGATGACTCAGAGGAATCAGTTGTCTTAAAAAAATACTTTTCATATTTCAAATAAAAAACAAATACCACGCACTCTGGACACAAGCCGAAACAGCTGTCTCCGTTGAGCTATTAAAATGACGATGTCCAAGGAGGCCAAGAAAGGGGCAGATTCATATCACCCTGTCCCGCTGCCTTCCTCTACGGTGGGCTTCAAGAGCAGCCTGAGGCCAGGTCACTGTTAATGCCCAGCGTGGCCGGTGAGGAGGAGGGCAGGGTGCATGGATTCGCTGGGGTCAGGAAGGGAGCAAGCGCTCCTGGGGGTAAGCCCATGAGAAGATGGCGTGGCTCTGGGCAAGCAGGCGGTGTCCCTTCACAGGGGCCCTGTACATATGCACTGCATAGGAATTAGTCTCTACAGGAAGAAGCGAGAGGCCAGCAGCAGCTGCAAGGCTGAGAAGTACAGTGGACAGAAGCAGCAGAGGTACAGGCCCCGGCCAGCAAGAAGTCTGGCCAGCAGCAGGGTGACAGTTCGGCACACAGTGGGACAGCACGGTGTGCCCTCGGCCACTCAGTGTGCTTGCTTCTATGACCCCCAGCTCCCTTCTTCAGGATCCCCAGGCCACCAGACCTCTGGGATCCCCCACGGGGTGCCCCCAAGATGCGAGTACCCGAGTTTCACAGTCTCATCACTCAACAATGGAAATACATTCTGCAAATGAAAATGAACTGTTAGGTGACTTTTGCGTCACATGAACCTCATACACATCTCGATGGTACACTCACGTGCACACCTATGTATACCCGCACACAGCACAGTCTACGGCTCCCAGGGCCACACCAAGCAAAAGACCATGAGATTCAATCGTGCCCTAGAAGAAGTGCTGCGTTCCAGACACGTGCGGGGCACGCTGGCGTCCCATGGCATGCTGTCCCACCCTGAGCACTTTTTTATAAGCATTTCTCAGTGAAGAGCCTACTGGCTTGACAGGTGCTCCAGCTTCCTGCCGGTTAGCAAGAACCAGTAGCCCTCACTCCAGCCTCACAGATAAGGTTTCTGAACCGTTAGGAAGGAGACCGCCTCTACAACAAAAATAGAAAGGATAGTAAATGCTTCAACCAGTAACGGTCACTTAACATTATCAAGTATTACGTAGTGAACATAATTATACGTCTGTACTTTTAGAACAGCGGCGGGCTGGTTGATACCAGCACCACAAACACGTGAGTATCACATCTTGCTAAGACAGCTATATTGTCACAGGAGATAGGAAATCTTAAACTCCGTTATAATCCTGAGGGACCCCTGTGGACACCCAGCCTGTCATTAACTGGAACGTCAGGAGGCAGCGCATGACTAACCCCAGCCCCAGCCCCAGTGGTTACAGGGTGGGACCTGCGCTTCTGCTCCCTGCTGGCCAGGGGGAGCCAGCAGCTCTGACACCGGCCTCATAAAAGGAGCTTTTGGAGTGGCTACAGCCAGGCCCAGCCCCCAGGTACATGCACCAAGGTCAGGGCCATCTTCTGGCCACCCGCCTCCATGACTGGCCTTGTGCCACCTCATTCCTTCCAAGCCTCTTACTTGGGCACAGGACTGTGAGGTTTTTTTAAGGCACCCCAAGGTCACACGTAGGGGTTTGCCAGCTTTGAAAGTTGAAATTAAAAGCTGAAACTTCCCTTTCAGCTGTGCTTAATTTCTAGTCAAAACACAGTCACCCACGAGGCCTCAGTTGACTGTCCTGCTGGGTGATGACGTATTCCGCTGAAGAGGATTCTTGCTCACCAAAGGACAACCAAAAACCTTTTTCCTCTGAAAATATTTCCAGAAAGTACCTGTCCACTCTTCTCCCTCAACAACTCCATTTTCTCTGAATAGATTTTTTTTCCCCCAAAGACTGATGATCCTCAGGCCCAGACTGTGACGTGAATTCTCACTGTGGAGACCAACAAGCCAGGTAAGCAACAGAGATGGACAGTTGGCCAGGCCACCTGGACACCCCAGAACAGTCACTGGTGATGGTTTTCAAATGAACCAAAGTCTTAAAATCAACGGCAACCTATTTTCTGGTGATTCTTTTCAGTCTTACTCTATGGTCTATCCCAAAGTTGGAAAACAGGGGGCACTATTTCCCCTTGTTTCCAGTCTTTGGGGCCACCCCGGGATGCAGTGCTCACACATTTTAAAATAAGCAATGGGACTCCCAGCTTTATACTTAAGAGACCAAAAAGAAGTTCAAGGGCCACACAAACGCACCAGGCACCTTCTAGAAGATGGTTCCAAAATGAGTCCACTCTGTTTCCCTACTTTGGGGCACCTCTCCATCTGAGTGCTGAGACTGTACCATAAAGTTAGAGTGCCAGAGGCAGTGACAACACCACCCGAATGTGAATGGCTACCATTTAATGAGCACTTATTATGTGCTAGGAGTTATACTAAATCTGAGGCATTTACAATTTGTCATCTCTCATGTCATCCTGTTTTAGAGATGAAGACACTGAGATTCAGGAAGTTTAAGCCCTTGGCTAATGTCCCATTAATTCTTCAGGACATGTACCCTGGTCTGCAGGACCCTGAAGCCCTATTCTCTGCCTAAGATCATCCGATGAGCTGTTGTCTTTAAGATAAAGCTTAAGAACCAGCTCACCTCAGCTGCATGACCCTCAAAGTCTCCTAGCCTCTCCGGACCTCAGTATTGTGAAACTACTACATATTTCCTGAGACTTCTTTTGACTCTATCTAAAGGCCAAAAAACCCCAAGAGGTCACCAATGACCATAAATCCCCACATAGGAAATACGCCAAAGGATTCCTGTGGGGGAAGTGGTCCACGCCTGCCTGTTCCCAAAATCATGAGGAAACCAAAAGAAACCAGCCACCCACCGTGGGGCAAGGGGCAGGCAAAGAAACTGGTCCACACAGAACTCTTGCTGGAGGGTCCCAATGCCTACAGACCAATCTATCTTCTCTATGAAGGAAAGAAGAGTCTAGACTTTGGTTTCCTCATTTGTAAAGTGAAAATGTTTCATTCGCTCATTCTTGTAAGTGGTCAAGTTAATTTAACACCCAGGGACTCAGTTTCCTCATCTATAAAATGCGGACATGTGTCCAACCCCTAGATCAGTGCTAGCCAAAGGAATAAATTTTCTCTCTCTCTTTTTTTTTTTTTGGTACTGGGGATTGAACTCAGGAGCACTCAACCACTGAGCCACATCTCCAGCCCTATTTTGTATTTTATTTAGAAACTGGGTCTCTCTGAGTTGCTAAATGCCTCGCCATTGCTGAGATTGGCTTTGAACTCATGATCCTCCTGTCTCAGCCTCCCGAGTTGCTGGGATTACAGGCATGCGCCACCGTGCCTTGCAAAATTTTCTGATTATAATAACATACTACTCCAGACTATCGAATGTGGTAGCCAACACCCTACTTGAGTCCTTGAAATGTGGCTCAGATGACCAAGGTCTTAGACTAATCTTAAATGCCTGAAATTTAAATAGTCACCTCATGGACAGTGGCTTGATATTAGGTACAGCCTGAGACTGTGGTGGTAAGAATGGGATAAGACGACGTCTGTAAGCTGCCTGACACAGACCTGCATGGAACACAGTAAGTTCTGGAGGAGACAAATACATGGCCACGCAGAGGCCCTATCACTGAGGACTGTCCTCTTATGGAAGGGAGGTATCAGATGCTGATGAACACAGACACACAGATCAGAAAGACCTAAAGCAACCGGCTGTACTACTGGACTCCTCCCTGCAAGCGCAGAAGCTGAGTGGCTGCCAGTCTGCCCTTTTCTTCTGTTCCCGATAAGGTTCTTACCAGAAAATAAAAGCCTTTGGGTCACCCTAGATTTTTCTAACCCTAACTGCCCAGTGCAGGCTGCCCCATGAGCCAGGTCTCCCTCTACAAACCTCCCCCTCCCAGGGAGCTGCCCCCTCCCCAGGACAAGGGGACAGCACAGCAGGGTGCATGCCCCATAGGGGCACATCCCCCAGAGGGAGTTGGGAGGTGCCCCCGGGGTTCAAGGCAGGCTAGCATCCTCCTGGGCAGGCAGTGCCCGTGGGGACCTCGCTGGCACGCAGCCTTCATCACAGGCCAACAGGAAACAGGAGAAGACAGTTCTGGGGCCGCGTGGAAATCCCCACCGGGCCCCAGCTGGGCTGTGACTCAGCGAGGCCAGGCCAGGGAGCAGCCCTCCCACCCCTCCTGGCAGGGGCAGCCGCAGGAAGTGCCTGCCCTGTGCAGACTCAAAAGTCATTCACTATCCACCCAAAGAGATAACCCAGGGTGTCCTGAGATCCGTTCTCCCCACGCCCTCCCCAACTCAAAGCCATGGCAGAGCGCCTGAGCTCCCAGAGGCTCTTCCTGCCTCTGTTCCCTGCTGTCCCATTAAGGAGCCCCAGGCAAAGTCGGCCCCACACTCTTTCTTCCCCCTGTGAGGGACCCAGTGTCCTCCAGGCACTCCTGGCTAGAAAAACGACCCAATCCAACAAAAGAGTGGTGGTTTCCAAAACCCATTCCTTGTGAGACACAAGGTTTACTAATCCTAAAGTCCTTATTTACCCCTTAAAATTACTAGAAAAATCTGGCCTATGTTATTTCACCTTAAAAATACCAACCCATCCCCAGGCACAGTGGTGCTCGCCTGGAATCCCAGCGGCTCGAGAGAGGCTGAGGCAGGAGGGTCCCAAGTTCAAACCCAGCCTCAGCAACTTAGTGAGATCCTGTATCATAATGAAAAATTTTAAAAAGGACTGGGGATGTGGCTCAGGGGTTTAGCGTCCCTGGGTTCAATCCCTGGTACAAATAAAAATAAAAAACCAACCCATCTTGACTTTTTACTTTCAGAAACAGCTTAAGCAACTTTACCTGTAGCTTAGAAGCATCTTACAAAATAATCCATTTACCCCTTTCCCCTGTGGGTATGGGCCTGAATTTTAGGGATGTCTTAGGCAGGTTCAAGATTCATCTCGGCCCAGGGTCCGACCATCTACTCAAACAATTCCATTCGGCTGGCCCCTGTGAGCACCCGGGCTCTCCCAGCCATGGCTCATCCCTAAGCCAGCCCCGTCTAGCCCCTGTGCTCCCCACCCTTGCAGAGCTGTGCAGCCAGTTCACCAGCCCTCACCTCCCTTCACTAGGGGGCTCACAACAAGGACCCTTCCTAAAGTCACCTTGTGGCCTCCAGGTTACAACATCCAAAATATGCCTTCCAGGCCTTGCCGTCCTGGACTCCCCCCTTCATGGGCACAGCCTTTAGTTCCTCTCCTCTCCTGCAGGGGCTCCCCGCTCTTGGCTTCAACGTCCCTGAACAGCATCTTCCCTCTCCCCTCTCCACCCGCCATGGCCATGGGGAAGGTGTTGTCCTCTGTGTCTTGTCCCACCCTCACATCCTCCCCAACCTGGCCCCACTCATGACAACTCACAGAAACCCTCCTCAGCTCACACCTCTCCCCACACTCCACGCTGACCTGTCCAGCCACCTGGTCTAGGTCTCATGCAACAAGGGCTCATCCATGTCCACTGGTTTGTAGCAGCATTTAACAGGGACCACCGCTATGTGCATGTTCTGTGCTAGGTACAAAAGGTGATGCCCATCCCTGAGCTCCAGGGGACACAGGAAAAGTCATTCTTTGGGCAATTCCAGAGAAAGGGCAGAGCTCAGCCAGCCGGGGCTCCCAGCGAAGGCATCCCTGGGACTGTGGTATTTGGGTTGTGTCTCAGAAGACGGCTCAGGAAACCAGCACTTTTATTCCATGCAATGGGGGTCCTCATGACTCAGTACCCCCACATTGAGTTGAGAGGGCACAAAGTCTTAGCCAGTTATTTTAAACTACTGTTTCATATTCCACACTGGGTAACAACCTCTAAGAGAAGGGGTCTTCTAAGCAGCGCCCTTTTTTTTCTGTTTTTTTTTTTTTTGGGGGGGGGTGACTATTGATTGCTTTTCGTCAGGTATATAAGTGACACCTTTGGGCCCAAGTCTGCTGGTCCCAGTTCCACCCTCACTCCTCAACAATTGGGCATTACTTTTTGGCAAATTCTGAAGACCACCAGTAATCATGCCAAGAGTGGTCGTTTAGCAAAAGATGCATTTGATCTGCATTACCTAACCCTGGTAAAGAAGGCTCTAGAGAGGAAAGTTTAGTCCACGTTGTCACTTAAGCCACCCAGCCTTCTGGGAGTCCCTCTCAGCTGGGTGGAAAGCCCTCACGGGTTCCCCACTGCAATGTCCACAGTGGCTTCCATGGAGATAGGTGCCCATCCTCATGTGAGCCAGCTGGCAGCCAGCACTCTGCCAGCTGTATGGTCGGCCCCCAACACGACCATGCCCAAAGGACAAACCCCAGGCTCTTAATTGGGAGTTCTGGGCATAAGCCATCATCCACAGCAGTGCTTGGTATTATTTTTTTATGTTGTCACTAAAACAAACATCACCACTTGATCATGTTTCCAAGCCTTGCTAAGAGCAGTTCTCCATAAAGAGAATTTGAAAATCTGTGCTGGATGTGTCACAGCCCTTTTCCATGAGGTTGGGGGCTTCACAGCAGGAAAGGTGACAACCTCACGCCCACCCACTTCTCATGCCCACCACCTGCTCAAACCAGGGGACCTGGTGACTTCTAATGATCAAAAGGAGACAGCCACTCTGCTCAGTGAGAGAGGCACTGGGCTGGACTTGGGGTGCTGCTTCAGGGAATGAGGGTTCCTCATCTGAGATGAAGAAGTCAGACTTCTGAGGTTGGGGATCCTGCTGGTGTGACAGCACTCTCTGCTGTTTCAGAGCCTTGTGGAACAAAGCTGGGTCAGTTCATCCTGGGGTCATCACCTGAGCAAGGCCGGTGAGGTGGGAAAATACCTGGCTGGAGGTCAGAAGACCCGAGTCTCTGTCCTACTTGGCATTTGCAGCCTGTGAGCCCTCTGCAAACCCTGCACATTTAAAATAGATCGAGTCTTCCCAGTTACTCCAGTAAAGAGGCCAGACACAGCCCCAGGTCTCTGGGAGACATCCACCCTAAAGAGGAGGCCAGACACATTGAGACAGAAGTGTGAGCTCTGTGCTGGGGAGATTAGAGGACCTGGCTGTGAGGAGGACAGGGTGGGGCAGTCCAGAGTGGCTTCCTGGAGGAAGTGCGCCTGGGGATTTCCAGGCAGTTTACAAGTTTTATCAAGATAAACGTTGCATCTCTCAGCTCCTGACCTCTGCCTTTCAAACTGACATGCCACAGTCTCCGGTCCCAGGATTTTCCTACAAGCATGAAGCAGAGCATTGGCTGGTGTCCCAGTGGCTGAGAAGTCACCTGCCTCAGCTCCCTGAACATGTGGCCCTGGGGTCCCTGTCTTACAAGCCTAATAGAGACCCCCATCACCGAGGGCCCTCCTCATTTCCTGATGCTCAGGTTTCCTGCCTCTTCCTAGAACATTCCTCCCCTCTGTCTATCTGGATCCCACAGGCCCTGAGGACACGGAACACCAAGGGCCGCCCCTTCCCTGATTTCCCAGGCACTTATTGTCGAGACTCACCGCAGGCCTCTAGGAACAATCACCCTAATGACCACAGCAGCAAATCTGAACCATGGGCCTCCCCATCCAGGCACCTGCCCTGCACATCCCAGGGATCACGAGGACGACACCCTCACCCACTGTGAGATGAGCACAACCACGACCCCCACCAAATCCAGGAGTGATCCAAGGTTCAAGAACCTGGGTCCCTCGCCTGAGGCCACGTGACCAGCGTATAAGGAAGACTTCTAAGTGCCTTGCAAGGCCAGCAGTGGATCTACACTCAGGCCAACGGGTCCAACAGTGATCCTCTTCCCCACTCCATTGTGCTGGGCACTATGGACATGGAGCCGAGCATGGCCAGGCTGTGCTCGAATGGCCTCAGTCTCTGGCTGGAGGCAGCCCATTAGCTGCCTCCCCTGATTCATTGGGAGCTGCTGATGGGCAGCATCCACCACTGCCGTCTGCAGGCCCAGCCCTGGCAATGCACCAGCCCCTGTAGGTGCTCAGAAAAGGCCTGCAAAGAGACCCCAGGGAGACGTACCAAGCCCTCTGGGTGGGCTTCTCCCCAAGCCGCCCATCTCCATGGGGACTTCCATACCTCTGTTCCCTCTGCCCAGGATGCTCTTCTCCTGGTGACTCCACTCACCCTGGGGACTTTGTTCTTTTTAGATACACATAACAGTAGAGTGCATTTTGACATATTATACACACATTGAGTAGAACTTATTCTAATTAGGATCCCAGTCTTGTGTTTGTACATGATGGGGAGTGTCACTGGTTCGCCCTGGGGACTTGAACCCAAATGTCCCTCTTCCAGGATCACCTCTCCTTCCTCATGTGGACTCAGGCTCCTAACTTGCCATCTGTGGCTCCTGCAGTTTGCTCAGCTACACTTGCAGGGGCTTCGTCCTGTGAGATGAGCACAACCTACCCTACACAGAGTCTAGCGCTGCGATAACAGCACCCAACAAACCCACCACTGCCATAGACACTCCAGCGGCCCGTCATTGGGGGAGGCTAACTAGCCGTCCTCAGCCCCGCCTCCCTAATGGGAAACAGCACCTGGAGGGCACGTGGCGCCCGGGAGCTCAGGGATACCATCAGGGCCAAGACTAAGTGTCCCTCGGGGCCCCCACTATTTCTTGTCTGACGCTTTGGCATCTGGAGGAAAACGCTGAGTTCTGTGCGCAGCTCTGAGCACTGGGCAGACGTGGACTCCAAGCAGACACAAAGAGCAACCCAGCAAGCTGGGGTGAGCGGGAAACTGCGTGTCTGCTGACTTGCTCGGCCTCAGCCTCCATTGCAGCAGGCGCAGGGCGGAGGTCACGTTCTGTGCCTCCGATTCTACTTCACACGCTCTATTCTGAGAGCAGAGCTCAGTGCTGGAGAGACACAAAGAACCTGCGGGCGTGGGCGAGGCTTTCTCACAGGGGAAGAGAGACTTTCCTAGGGTCACATTGTCTGTCACACAGTGCATGGGCTCCTGGAGGCAGAGTTCTGGGAATCCTCAACCAGTTGGTGCAACTTGATACCAAGGTGCTCAGTGGCTGGGGCTGAGCACGAGACCAGGAGTCCAGATGTGGCCTCTGACCTTGACCAGCTGGTGACCCTAGGAATACAATGGGGTTACAGCACCCACACTGCCTTTTGGGGTTTTTTTTTTTTATTTGTTCTAATTAGTTATACATGACAGCAGAATGCACTTTGATGCATTGTACACAAATGGAGCACAGCTTTTGATGTCTCTGATTGTACACGATGCAGTCACAGCATTTGTGCAGTCATTCCCTCTCGACAGGCCTGTGGCCCGGATTAAATGAGCCAAGAGGTACAAAAGTTATTTGGAAGCCACAGGCAGGAATCCCGTGTATGGGACACCACCAGGCTGTGCTGGCGAGGCCAACAGGAAAGTGCTGGGTGCAGGGGCAACACCCAGCACCCAGCCCCCTACGGGGGTGGGGGGGGGTGTGGACTGTACCTACCTGTCCCAGAGTGACCAAGTCAGAAACAATACTGGTTTATCACATCTCCTAAATTAGATAAAAACTGAGGGCCAACAGGTGGGAAGAAGAGAAGATGAGTTCAAAGTCAAGATTCTTTGGGTTCCAGTCTTGTTTTTATATGTCACTAGCCATATGACCTAGAGCAAGGGCTAAGCACAGAGCCTTGGTTTCCCTATCTGTCAATTGTGAAATAATGATAACCTTCCCACCTCCCCAGAGAATAGTGTTCAAACCTATTTTTTTAAAAAAAACAAAGAATGCAGCTGCAATATTAAAGTCCTGCTTATCTGGGGTCAAGGCCACCCAACATGGCCCACGCAGAGACCAAAGGCGGCCTGTGCCTTCCCTGGCGAGGGAGCCTGTCTGGGTGGGCCTCTCTGCACAGTGGTCATCCCAGTGCCAAGTTCCACTGTGGGTGGCAGTGGCCCCAAATCCACGAGAAGCCGTCCAGTTTGGGCCAGGACCTCCCTCACACATGCCGGATTTTTCCATGAGGCAGAAAAACTGGAAGGCACGTAGGAGAGAGAGCAAGAAAGAGGACCTGGGGTATGGAGGAGGCAGGAAGGCGGGCGAAGCCACCCCACCTCCCCTCTCTGCGAAGGATGGCCTCCACCAGGGCAGAGGCGCCCGCGGCCCACGGCCCCATGCTCCCACCACTCCTCTGGCTCCCAGGAAGCTCTATCCAAGAAACAATGTCTAAAACACGGCCAGCGAGCACCACTGCCACTTCTCCTCTCCACACTGGTCCCGACCAACCTCTGCCTGAGACAGATTGTGGATAAAGGATGTAATTAACATTCTGAATCTTGGAAAGAATCCAATCAAGATTCTGTAAGCCCTTGTGCTCCATCCCAAGCACTATGGAGGCATCGGAGGGAAATAAGACGAGGTTCCTCCCCTCAGGGTGCTATCAAACCAAAGGGACAGAACCAACACACATGAAATAATTACTGCATGAGAAGCTCCTGTTCCTAAGATCCACAGAGAAACTCTCTTATGTTTCAGTCCCTGGAAACAGAGATTTTCCTTAAAGAAAAAAAAAAAAACAACTTTTATTTTATGCACACGCAATCTTGTCAAGTCACATTTCCATTTTACCTTTGGCTACTAGGAAGCTCAAAACCAAATCTGGAGGCCATCGGTAGCAATCTCACAAAATCTTACAACTTGCAGTACTGTGTACTATCTTTTTTTTTTCCTGCCTCTTCTTCCCTAATTTCCGTAACTATCTTTATCCTTCTCTACACACTGTATTTTTTGAGAGTGGCCTCAAATTCTTTCTTGGAACAAAGCAGATTATGGAAATAAATATTTAAAACATTAATTAATACTACAAAGCTACAGTAATTAAGACTAGCATGAAGGTAGACAGATGGATCAATGGAATTGAATCGAGGGTCCAGATATAAACTCTTACATTTGTGGCCAATTGATTTTCAACAAAGGTGCCAGGATAATTCAGTAGGAAAAGAGCAGTCTTCTCAGAGTGTCCAGCAACTAAATAACAACATGCAAAAGAATGAAGATGAGCCCCTGCCATTATGTGTCACGTGAAAATTAAATTAAAAAAATCAAAAGACCAAAATATAAGAGCTAAAATTATGAAACTTTTAGAAAAACACCAGTGAATGAATCTTTGTGACCTTAGACTAGAAAATAGTTTTCCTTGGACATGACACCAAGAGCAAAAGTGACAGAAGTAAAAATAAATTGAATTTCATCAAAATAGAAAATATTTGTGTTTCAAAGGATCCCATCACGAAAGTTAAAAACTACCCAGGAAATATTTACAAACCAGATATCTGATAAGGAAACTTGTATCCAGAATGTACAAGTAACTCTTACAACTCAACAACAGAAAGACAATCCACTTTTAAAATGGGCAAAGGGCTCGTAGACATTTCTCCAAGGGAGATATACAAATGGCCAACAAAGCACATGAAAAGAGTCTTAATACCATTAGCCATTAGGGAAATGGGAATCAAAACCATAATGAGATTCCACTTCATGCCCAGTTAGCTGGCTAAAATAAAGACAGACAATAACAAGTGTTGACAAGTCTGGGGAGACACCAAACCCCTCATACATTCCCGAGGGAATCATGAAATGGTACAGCCACTGTGGAAAACAAGTTTGTAGTTCCTTAAAAAGTTAAATGTGAAATTACCAAATGACACAGTAACTACACTCCTAGGTATCTATCAAGATAAATGAAAACATGTACACCCAAAAATCTGTACACAAATATTTATAGCAGCATTATTCATAAAAGGCATAAAGTAAAAACAATCTAAAATGTCCATCAACTGAAGAATGAACAAATAAAATGTGGTATGTCTATATAATGGAATATTATTTGATCCTGAAAATGGACAACTGATTTATGCTACCACATAGATTAACCTTAAAAACATATTAAGTGAAAGAAGCCAGATATAAAAGACCACCTATTGTTTAAGTCCATTTATATGGACTGTCCTGAAGAGGCAAATCCAGAGAGATAGAAAACAGATTAATTTGCCAGGGCTAAGGGAGCCAGATGGCAAACAACTGTGAATCAGTGTGTGGTTTCATTTCTTTTTTTTTTTTTTTTTTTTTGTGGTGCTGGGAATTGAACCCAGGGCCTTGTGCATGAGAGGCAAGCACTCTACCAGCTGAGCTATAGTCCCAGTCCCATGTGTGGTTTCTTTTTATGTGATGAACATGTCCTAAAATTAGATAGAAGTGACAGGTGCACTTTAATACACTAAAAGTCCCTGAATTGAAAATCTTAAAAAGAGTGAATTTTATAGTATATGAATCATATACCAATAAGCTGTTCTTTTCTAAAAGATTGATTAAGTTAAGTCTAGAACTGTGTTTTTAATGAACATGTACCCATTCTGCTTTTTTGGATTTGATACCCGTGCCACTATAACAGGACAGGCTAACACCAGAGGATTGGGACCGAGGGCACACCAGAACTCTGCGTGATCTTTGCAGTTTTGTTACAAATCTACATAATTCCAAAATAAAAAGTTCCTTGGAGGAAGGCCAGTTGTGTGTATAGTGCTAACAATTATGTAATTATTTAATCAGTGTCTCTATAAGGACCGCTGTGTACCTGCCCCGGGGACCACACCTGCTCTCAGGTGGGAGGCCCACATCACAACCAGGGAGTCGGGAACAGGGTTGAAAAGCGCAGACACAGGCTGAGCTAGCAATGAGTGCACTCAACGGTCCTTCCCCTACATCCCTCCTCGGAGCCTCAGGACAACACCAGGAGGTGGACAGTGTCACCAGGGGAGGGACAACCAAAGGCCCATCCCACCTCCATTCCACGTCTCTCTCCATATGCACACACTCTGTTCTGCCAGACCCACCATCCTCCAAATCCAAATCTTCCAACATACCCTGCAAGGGGCTGAGGTGCTGGGAAAGCCTGGTGGGCAGCTCCGGGCCTCCCACCCTGCTCCCCAGCACAGGAGTGAGCCTCTCTGCAGACCTGGGCCACTGGGTCTGGTGAACCCCCGCAAGTTCATGAGTCTTGTGCCCCAAGCAGCATGGAGCCCCCAGGGCAGAGGGGTCACCTGACTCATCCCTAGACCCCAGGGTCTTGCAGACACACATTTGAGCAAATTCACTCACTGGTAACCCCAGAGGAGTTCCAGAAGCACAAAGTCACATTATCCCTAGAGGAGGCCTGTCCATTTCCAGCAGAGAACTGTCAAAAGAAAAAAAAAAAATCTTCTTGGTCCTGTCCCGTCTGCACAAATATCTCGAATGGGCTGGCCCCATGGGGTGGCTTTCCCCCTCCAGGAGCTGGAGTGCAGCGGGTGGGAACTGGGCTGTGGGGGAGGAGGGGCTCCCACGCTCTTCTGGCTGAGCTGGCTGACGGCAGCCCCGCTTCCTGTGGGCCGCAGCCTGCTGACATCACCCAGCGGCCGGCTGCGCAGGGGGCACCCGGGTGTCGCAATGGCAGGCAGCACGCGGGGTCATGTGAAGTTCAGTTCTGGGGTTTTCTCAGTCCATTGGGTTTTACTCTTCCCCTGTCCATTACGCCCGTTCTCTCTCTCGCTTTCCCTTCTTTGTGTGTGTGTGTGTGCTTTAATGATTCCCTGGCTCTTGGCTGGCTTTCCCAGCCCCACATTCACATCTCTCACTGCTGCAGGCGACCAGGCACTCCACCCACCGCAATGCGAGAGGCTGCAGAGAATTCCAGCCCTGAGCGGGTCCCTGGCCAGAAGGGAGGACCTGAGAATGACACGCAGCTGAAGGCCCTTGGAAGCCACAGGGTCCCATCACATCTCCCACCCCCTTTACAGATGAGGGTCACAGGCCCCAAGGACTTGCACAAGGTCACCCGGCTTCAATCAGTGCAAAATGACTCCATTTTTCAAAACTGCTACCACAAAGCATATTTCAGTTCAGGCAAGGCAGACATCCTGCACCAACATCATTCCCACGCAAAGAATTTACAAAAGAAATCATATCTTACAAATGCACAAGCCATGGGAATGTTTTAATGGCCAAACATTAAAAACACCCAAACAAATATTCATCTTGGACATTCCTTCCAGGACTAATAATCAAGGGACCACCGAGTCTGAGAGAGACATGAAGTTGAACAAGAACGGTCCCTCTGTCTTCAAAGAGAACCCAGTGGTGAGACCCAGACGGAGACCAACCCAGGGAAAATAAGAAGCCCTGATTTACATAACACGCCAACAAGTGATGTTTTCTTTGATTTTCCTAATTTTATCTTAGCCTCCAGATCAGTAAAATATCCACATTTCCACTTTTTTCTTCCCAGATGAAAAGAAAGCACAAGTGTCTTTTTCAACCTATGAAGTCAAAAACCACAGGCAGGAGCGGAGAGGAGAGCTCGCACCAGGCAGGGGCTGTGCTGCGGTCTGATGAGGGACATGCTCGGACGACCAGGGCACCAGCCTCCCATCCAGAGGTCAGTCCACAGAGCCCTGCCTTGGAGGAGCTGCCTGTCTGGGACCGTGAGAAGAAAGACCCAGAAACAGATTATTTTTATATACTGTGGTACATGACAAGACCTAGGCATGCCAGTGACCGGGGGACAGGGGCAGGAAGCTTTGCAGCAAATGAGGGAGGATGGGGCCTAAGGGCTGCTTCCCTGAGACTCAGTGGGATCCTATTTGGAGGAAGCTAGTTGAGTAGGCTTGGGGCACCCCAAGCTGGGCATGTGGCAAAGCAAAGAGGCCAGAGACGACCTGGGGCCATGGGGAAGGTGAGCAGTCCGAATGGGGCAATGAGTGGTCATTTTTAATTCCAGTGATTTTCGCAGACCTTTTCCACAACGGTGGTTGTGCTTGGAATCATTCGCCCGAGGAACGCCTGGGACCCACCTGCAGCAGATCCACAAGAGTCTGCGCAGACAGGTTGGAAAGCTCCTCATCAGAGCCACCGAGGGCAGGCCATCATACGGACCCCGAGGGACAATCCAGGTTATCTCTGAAGCACCAGGACCCAGGAGACAGGGTCTAAACAGGGGGTAGCAGGCAGGATCTGCCCTTCAGAAAGATCACCCCAGGCCCAGGGCGGTAGCGGGGAGGCTGTGGAGGAGAGCCCCGGACCCAGTCACCCAGGTGACTTTCCACACCTGATGTGGATGTCACAGAGGCCTCATGCCCCAGATAATATGCCCTCCTAAACCTGGACTGAGCCAGACCACTCACTCCCGTTCCACGACAGGGCCGCCTTCTTTGCACACAACACTAAACAAATCAAAAAGGGTGGCTTTCTCACATGAGGGTAAGGAGACCGCAGGGCTGAGGGATGGAGAGGGGATTGGTCCACAGGGTGACCACAGCCAGACCAGAGAGCAGTGGCTTGGGCTGGGCCACCAACGTGACCTGGGGGAGGCTGGGCAGCAGTTCTCCCATCAGGGATCCCTTGCAACCCCCTGCCCCCACCTGCAGAGGACCACAGGTTGGAGCAGGAGAGGAGGAGGACATGGTGACCACATCCTCCCCTCCTCCAGGTCCTGGGAGAGCAAAGAGCTGATCCATCTCATCCGAGAGACAAACAGATGGGACATGTGTGGTATGACCCATGGGGCAGTTGGAGAGAGATCTAGATTCGGGGACTCTGAAGGGCCACCCCTCTTCCTCCTCCTCCCAGATACAGCCACCTCTCTCCTGGTCTCCTTGGGGTATGATAGTCACTGAAATTCCCACCATTTGTCATTTCTCTGGCATCCAGGACCTAAAGACTGACTACACCGAGAGCTGAGAGCTTCGGTTAGAGCGTGAGTCACTGCAATCTGCTGCTTTGAAATCCACGTAGTAAACATTTATTGCAGCCCTGCCCATGCCAGGTACTGCGCTGGGTGCTGGGTGGGGGAGAGGAGATGACTAAGGCTCGTAGAGCTGAGGCTGGGGACGCAGTGAGAAGCCAAATCATGCACACAGGGCCTTGGAAACCCAGTTAAGGGGACTGGACTGGACTCACTGGGAAGTTACGGAAGGGTTTTAAACCATGGGGGATGATACGTTCTGATACCATCATTTGCATCCCCTGGGGTAATAAACACTATGTCATTAGCACCATTAACACCTTAGTGTGAATTAGGTAATCAGATGAAGTGTCACCTTGCAAAAGGCTGAGATGTGGGACTGATAAGTTTTGATGCCAGAGGAGTGGAGCCAGGAAGAGGCGGTGCCCATGGCCACTCAGTGGGGACAGGGGAGGAGGGAACAGACCCGGAAGGAACCTGGGTGCTCAGTGATCACACCATAAGCATCCTACACATATGATTCATGCCTGCAAATATTTACTGAGCTCCTTGGCCATGGGCATTGTGGAGAACAAAAGAGATGGTCCCTGCCCTCTAAGGAAAGACAGACAGTAAACAAACAATCACCTAGATCTGTAACTACAAGCCGGGGTAAGGTCTCGGAAGGAAAAGAACAGGGCTCTAGGAAAAAGTGTATCAGGGATATAATTAAGATGGACGGGCAACCAGGAAGGGTCTTAGATGATAGTTAAGCTGAGAACTGACTCACAAAGCAGCTGGAAACTCCAGAAAGAGCATCCAAGGCTGAAGGGGTAGCATGTGCAAAGGCCCTGAAGAGGAAACGTAAGAAGGCCAGGAGAGGGCAAAGGGCCCAGCTAGGGGCAGAGGCTAGAAAGGCAGGCCAGGGTCAGATCCTGTGGCCTCACTAGAGGTTTGGACTCTAATCTTCAAGGGGACAGGAAGCCCCTCAACAATTTTCAGCAGATGTGCCAGATGATAGTCTGTAAGTTTTTGGAGGTCACCCTGGCAGCTGGTGGAAAATGGGTCCAGCAGGTACGGAGGTCAGTGAGAAGGGAAGCTGGGCCCAAAGGCTCCCGAGTGGGATGGGAAGGCAGTGGAGAGAGGGCAGGATGTGGTCCCAGATGTTCTAGAGCAGGACTGATGGGCTTGGAGGTTCACTGGACGCAGAGGAGGGAGGGGAGGAGGGGCGGCTTCCTGACCCAGTGGACAGGGGTGCCTTTCACTGAGAGAGACAGGAGCCTGAGCCTTCAGAAGGCAGCAGGGGTGGGAGAGGAGGGCAGGTCAAGTCTTTGATTTATGAGAAGCAAAGCCCCCCAAGGGGCCTGCCGTCATCTCCAGGGCACTGTCCTCACCTAGGACGAGTGGTCTCAGCAGGCCTCAGTGGCTGCCGGTAGGCTGAAGACCCCTGGGGTCTGGGCACATTCTGCCTCCCCCTGGTGACCTGTCAGGGAGAAGGCTTCTCCTGTTCTGGAAGTGCCAACCCTGCAGCACAGGAAGCTCCTTCTGCTGCCAGAGTGACTAGCATTGATCCCTGGGACGCGCAGTAGCCATTCTTCAAGGAGATGAAATTCCGCCCAGGTCACAGCCACAAGCCTCTCTGTGCCCTGCCGGCCGGCTGCTTCCTGGAGGGGCTCTGCCGACCCCACCCCATGACTCCTCAGCATCCCAGACTCACAGCCCAGCGCTCAGGGGCTCCACCGTGGCCTGTGCAGATGCACCTCCCCACCCTCCAGCCCAAGACCCTCACAGACAGAGGTGGCTCCTCACCCGAGTCCCTCCCTTGACACAGATGGCAGCAACTTCAGAAAGCACCTCATCCAATCTTTCTGTTTTCTGAGCAACAAACTGAAGCTCAGAGTCAAACAGTAGAGCTAAGGGGGTGGAGTGTGGGAATAAAACCTCCAAGTCAGCGCTCTTTCTTTGGGGTCCTTTTCACAGGACCAAAAGTGGCAGCAGACACTCCTGACACACAGTACCTCCTGCTTGGGTAGGTGACATCAAGCTGCATGGAGCTTTGACACTTAGGAAACAGACCAAGAAAAGAGGGCCAGAGACCCCATGAGAAGTTCTCGAGCAGTCTGCACATGGGTGATGTGAGGGCTGTCCTCTCCACACAGCGCTGGGCTCAGGCACAGACAAAAGGTGCCAGGGGTTCCAGGGAGCTTCTCCGGAGACCTTCAGGATAACCCTAGCTCTTAACAGAAACAGGTCCATTCACGACGCAGCTTAAGAGCTCATCTAGGCCCAGAGGCCCCTGTGAAGGGAAGGGGGTGGGCAGATCCCACAGAGGAAGTACTTTCTCGGGACAATGACCATGGAGGAAACAAGATAGCACAGAATACAGTGATCTGGTGTCAACTTGGCCACTGGTGCCAAGCCCCTTGCCAAAGTCATCGGCCCTCAGCCACGTGCCACACAGACTAAGGGGCACTTGGCTGGAAAAGAACAATACCCACCATTCGAATGAATGTTGATCACATACAGTGTGCAGAGCACAATAATATCCCCACTGGGGACAGAGAATGGGGGGGGGGGGCGGGCTTCCCTTTCCTATCCAGGTGTTCCTGAACTCGGGATCAAGGAACGGTAGACACAAAGTGCAGAGGGCTGGGCACACACAAGGGCAGTCCCTTCCTCCTAGAATTTCCATCTAGAATCATACATGTTGATCAACATTTCTTAACCTAGCAAACCCACTGCTGACCACGACAGGATGGACACAAAGCCACCCTGGTTCTATGAGAATTGGGAAAACATTCACTCATTCATCAAACCCTAACTGAGCATGTTGTGTGGTGCCAAGCCTCGTGCTAGACACAAGGATCAGGACAGCGGAGGAGTACCACGTGCTGCCCTGACCACCCTGGAAAAGCTCTCAGCTGTCAAAAGTGGCAGGGAAGTGGGGGAGGGGGAAATCCCAAAATCTGATCTGATCTACCTCCTGCCTTTGAACAAGGCCACCACAAAACCAGCAGGGCCTGTTCCATACCTCTCAGCCACGGGCCCCTTTCCTTCCTAGAGGTTTCCTGTCTGCCTTCTGTAGGATCGCCTCCCACCACCCTTAGCTGTCCACACTGCTCCAGAAGGGGAAAAAATTCACCACCTTAGCCCAAAGTCATGATCCAAGAGAGCACTTATGGAGGTCCAGCAACAAGCCAGGCTGAGAAAGGGCCCATGGTGGTCCCTCGGGCGCATCCCTTGCAGGGATGTCCAAAGCGCCACAGCTGGCCCAGGAACTGGAAGAAAGCTGCTGGGTGTTGGAGCAGCGTCCAGCATGAGCTGGGGACCCAGAAAGGCCACACCCACCCCTGCATCCACAGTGGTGAGCTGAGGAAACTGAGGCACCGGGAGGGTGAGTGGTACTCCGGGACCCCAGGTCAGCAGCACACCCAGCCAGAGCCAGCCTCCATGCCAGCTCAGTCACCGACAGCCTGTACCCAAGGCCAATCATAACCACATGGCACAGCACTTGACTCTCTTCCAAAACTCCTTCCCATCCCTTTGCTCTCTCCTGATCCTCACGGCAGCCTTCCATTGGGCAGGGTGGGTGTTATGTCTGTCTTATGTGATATAAAGTGAGTCCCGGAGGCTGGGTGCCGTGTCTGAGGCCACATGGAAGAGACTCAGCGTGCAGGTCTTGCCAGCCCTGGCCCACTCCTCTTCCTCTAGGGTGGTGGACGGCAGCAACAGGAGTAAGAAGAAAGCACAGGACGCTTGCTCCTGTACAGAGGAAGTTGACGATCAGATCGGGGCGGATGAATGACACACAGACAAGTTACCTTCATGGAGAAGGGCCAAATTAACACATTCAAAAATATTTCTGAGCTATGTGCCAAAGCCAGGAAGTGAGTCAGCAGACAGAGAAAGAAGGGTGGTCAAGAGCGAGCAAGGAGGTCCAGGCAAAGGAGAGGGGACCATTCTGGAAAGGACGGAGGGTAAGCATCCCAGGAAACATAAAGGAAGCCCAAACATGACAGTGACTGGGCATAAGGTACCCTGGAGAGGAATGTGGAGGAGCAAAGGGATTCAGAAGGTAAATTTGCAAAGTGGTCAGCTCAGCAGAACTTGAATACTCTGCTAAGGGAGCCCATCTACAGAAACGTGATGCGTCCAGTTCCTCCCTGTCCACCCTAGGTCACCCCCTTGCTCCACCAGGAGCTTGACCAAGACCTTTAAGAGGCACAGAATTCTAGGTGTCCCACAGAATCGCCTGGGATCTGGTGCCTGTCACTCAGTACACATCTACCACACACAGCAGCCTGGACTGGGCAGACTCCGAATTCCTGCACATGAGGAATGATCTGAACACCCACAAATCCACTCCACTGCTCGAGAGAAGGCAGGCTAAAGCATACTTTGAAAACGGCTGCATTTTGCACATTTTAAGTGGTTTTCACACATTTCTGAGCAAGAGCATGACTGCTGCATGTGTGAACATAACAAGTTTCAAGAGGGAAAAAAACAGTGGTTAAATCTGACTCATCCTCCTCTCCTGGCTTTTTTCTCTTTCAACACATACACACCCCCAACACACATGGCATTTCCCCTGAGAATGGTCAGACTGGCAGGTGGGCCTGGGGGAGCCTGGGGGATCCATCAGGTCAACTCCCCTCGCTCTCAGTGTGATGACCTCCCAGGTGACCCGAGAAAACACAATTAACCCGAGGACCAGACCTGGGTTTTCACTGGCACTGCCTTCAAGAGAGCAGGTGTCTCTCAACCCTGCCGAGTCGATGGCAGAATAAATCCTGTGCGCTTTGAGTGCCACTTCCCATTTTCCCAGAAAATGAAGGCAAATCAGTCCACAAAGAACGACTCCCAACACTAATCGGGGTGCGTTCGTTCTTCTCTATTCTTCAACAGTCCTCACCATCCTGCCCGCCCTTGGGCTCCATGACCATTTCACAAGAGCAAAGCGCTCAGGACCCAGTTCACACAGGTGCTCACACCAACTCACAACCTCTCCACGGAGAGGCTGGGGGTGCTGCTGACACTACAGGACATGGGGGCCGAGGCCTGGGAGCACGGTTTCCCCTGACTCACGCAGCTAGTAAAACCCAAACCGTGATCCTGGATCTTACCTCAGCTGCCGAGAAAACCACAGAACTTCCAAGATTCTGAAACCACGCTTGGCTTCTCCTAGGGATTAATATACATCTAATTCAATGACAGCTCAACTCTTCAGATGGCATCACTGTCACTGTCCTTACTGTCACTCGATGGCCACCAACCAGGACAGTCTGCTACAGCTGGTCTTGAGAAGGAAGGCGGGCCTGCCGACTACAGAAGCAGAAGGACCGCCGCAGGGCTTGCTAAATTTGAAACCCTCTCCTGACATCCAGGCATTTAAACAGCTCATTGACTCCCGCCTATAAATATTACTATAAGCTACAGTTTCATTTACTCTGAGCCGGAGTCAGAAGGGTCTGAAAGTAGAGTGGGCACAAATCGGGTCCTGGAAAGCTGCTTATTTCCTTATGTTAGATGTTCATCGTCAAAGAGAAGAAGCTGTGCCACAGGATGACTCTCATCACACCCAAGGGTGTAGGTTCACACCGAACCGCTCCTTTCATTCAGTGCCCAGAGCCAGCGGCACAACCGAAGTGTTCTAGACACACACCCGTGGGCACAGCCCAGCCTCCCGAGCCAATCCTGAGCCTGTTCCACCAGCATGGGACACACAGCTTCCCTGAGCACACTAGGAAGGCACAGAACGCTGGGTGGAACAGGGCTGACCCTTTGCAACCCAGGGGTGTCCAGTTATGCAAAGGAGCTAAGACCTGCACGGAGAGTGAGAAGGCAGCATCCAACTCTGAACTTTGGTACCTTGCTCTGGGTCCTTGGGGAGATCCCGAGCCCTCTCTGGGTCTCTGGCTCCCAATAAAGGTGGAGCCTGAATTAGACTGTCCCACGCGTGATTCAGTCTCTTGCACACATACACAACCCCTTCCCTTCTCTCCCACTCAACACAACCATGTCAGAGACCAAGTCAGTGAGAAGCAACAGCAGAGGAACACACCTGTTTTTATAGACACTGGGATTTCATCATATATACAGAAAGCCACCGTTTTAGCCATTTTAATGTGTACAATTCAGTGGTGGATTTGTTCCCAGTACTGCACAACTATCACTGCTGCCTGACTACAGAATGTGGCCACCGCCCCTAAGTGGTCAACCCTACACCCACTGAGCAGGTGCTCCCCATGGCTCCCTCAGCCCGGCCACACTAGACCGCCTGCTGTCTCTACACGTCTGCAATCCCAAGTATTTGGTGTAAGTGGAATCACATACGGGCTCCTCCGTGTCTGGTTTCTTTCACTCAACTTAATGTGTTCAAGGTTTATCCACCTCGTAGCCTGGACTTCATTTCTTGGCTGAAAACTAGTCCAAGGTGGAGCAGAATATCCCTTTAAATCAAGGGGTCAGTAATTCATTCACAAACTTTGGTACTCTTAATAGTAAAAATTAAATCAGATATCCTATGTGTGGGACCGGGCCCACGGGAGTGCTCAGCTAGCCACTGCTCTTCATCATCATTCACAAAACCCCTGTGGCATGTCCCCCACGGGGGTGTCCTCATACCTCATTTCAGAGGCACAGACTGGAGGCTCCATCAGGCCTCAACTTCTAAGCTGAATCAGTGTCCCATACATCCTCCCGGTTCTCCAGTGTGTCCCTGAGAAGTAACTCACCCTCATGCAGGGCTACAAAACAGTGGGACCCCCTCTTTGTGCCATCTTGCCACATGGAATTTACCAAAATAGAAAATCACTGGGAGGTGGTATAATTCTTCATTTTTCGAAATAATTCTTAACAGGATTTCTCTAAAGCGTTTTGCTGGTGCTCCCAGGGACACTTCAGTTGGCACAAGGTCTCAGCAACAAACCTGCTCCATGAAACGCATGTGGCAGCTGGCAGCTGGGCTCCTGGTTCTGCAGGACAGGAGGGGTGACGGACCGAGCAGCCCGATCTGGAGACCAGGGTCTGGTCCCTCCTCCCCTTTCCAGGCCTGTGCCTTTGCATGGGGACCGCTACTTCCCTCAGTGTCCGTTTACTCTTGGGGAATGACAGAGTCACACCCACTTTCCCTAAAGCTAGTGTGTGCATCCACAGGACAGGGCCACAGAGGTGGGGACTGCCACTGTCACTCACAGTGTTAGCTCTCAGGACACAGGCTCCGTCCACCATTTGGGATGGAAGTCCAGTTTGTGGAGCATTTCAACACTGTCCCATCTCTGCAGGCTGCTTGAACTTCTCCCACGGCCTCCTCCGGGTCTTCCAGCTAAGCCCCACGGGGTGGAGGGGGGCGTTGGGGACCCCGCGTGCCCACTTCCACCTGCCTTCCGGGGCCGCGGAGGCGTCCACAGCAAAGCAACCCTCCCCAAGGGCTCTGTGGCCGGCTCTCTCCGGCTCCTGAAGCTTGTTTTCTTTAATTAGCTCACTGTGGCAAGAGAAAAACGCGGCTCCACCCTCCAAATGAGCGGCTCTGAGCCTCAAATGTACTCTGTGGTTTGCCCCGGTGCTGCCAAGCTGCGAGCCAGGCAGCAGCAGCCTCCCGGGGCTGGGAGGCAGGGCAGGAAGAAGCCCGCTCCTCACCCTGGGCCTTTCTCTTCCTAACAGCTGACGTTGGGTGCTCAACCACAGGCCAGCTGCACCCCTTCCTGAGTCCCTGAAACCTGCGATTGTGGCTCCAGTTAGAGAACATTCCAAACCCTGCCAGTTTTCTTTTTCTCTCCCTCCCTCCCTCTTGCCTTCCTTTTTTTTTTTTTTTAATTTTTTTATTTTAACCTGGTCAGGGAGCAGTGGATGGTCCAAAGTCCTATCCCCTCATCTCACAGACAATGAGCAGAGACCCAAGAAAAGTCACTACTTCCTCCAGTCGTCACAATAGTACACAAGCTGAAGACCCCGCAGAGCTCTTCTGAACACCAGTATTTACAGAAGATTTCTGCACAAGTCCTCTTGGCTGGGTCTCATCCATGAAGCAGGGATATCCATCAGCACTTCCCACATTAAGAAACTGAGGCTTGCCGGGCGTGGTGGCACATGCCAGTAATCCCAGTGGCGCAGGAGGCTGAGGTAGGAGGATCGTGAGTTCGAAGCCAGCCTCAGCAACTTAGCAAGGCCCTAAGCAACTCAGCGAGACCCCATCTCTAAATAAAATATTTAGAAAAAATAGGGCTGGAATGTAGCTCAGTGGTAATGCACCCCTGGATGGAAGGAAGGAAGGAAGGAAGGAAGGAAGGAAGGAAGGAACTGAGGGTTAATGAAGGAAAGGACAGTTAAGGTCACATGATTAAGGATGGTAGAAGGTGACAGAATGAAAACTCAGATCTTCAAACTGCAAGCACTACAATTTTTCTTTCATTCCAGAAACTTTTAAAGCACAGTCTGATAAACTGCTTAGAAATCTGGGCAGAGGCCCCTGGAACTGCAGCCACAGAATCTCTGGGGCCAGATATACTTTCGTCCTAGCACCTCTAAACAATTGTTTCTTCCTCCTCCTGTCCTTCACCATCGTCCTTCACCGTCACAACCGCTGCTGACATGGACTCAGGAGGGTGGTCCAGATACGATGTTAACTCCTCGGCTCTCACTGAGCCCTCATGATTTTGCAGATGGAGAAACTGAGGCTTCAGGCAGCCTGGACAAGTTGCTCAAGGACAAGAGACTAGTTAAGAGGAGATGAGATCTGATCCAAGAATTCAGCCTCCACTTGGCCCCTGTTGTCAACAACTACATTACAACCAGGAGACAGAGGATGGCCTGATGAAGAAGAGACTTGACCAAGGAGACAAGCTAAGAGCTAGGATTCAAACCACCTCTCTCTCCAGTCTATGGCTGGCTTACACCTCTACACTGGGCTGCTCAAAAACTCCCAAGATTGAATGCACAGTAGAACCCAAAATATCTCCAACAAGGGTATGTTTCAGCCTCTGAAATCCATCAATTGTCATCTCTATCAATGGGGCCACCATCGTTTGGAATAGCCCAGAATCTTTGAGCAAGAGGCTCACTTGCCTAGATGTCATTTCTCTGCTCTGCAACCCAGAAGACAGGGTGAGCAGATCTGGGATCTAGCAAAGGGCCAGCCTCCAGCTGGGCTGGCTATGTCGTGACAGCATCCAGGGTGCAACAAAAGTGGGGACCCTCGGTGCAAAAAAAGCAGGAGAAAGTACCCTGGTACTAAAACATAAAGCTCTTCCTCTTACCTAAGCCTCTCTTAACTTGTCATGGTGGTTTTCATAATCTATTTAATATCATTTTAAAAAAATAAAATTTGAATTATTACCATAAATTTACCATTCAGACCATGTGATACCAGCTCTAAATGCAAAACCAGGAGCATTTAACTAGTAGGTGGAAATGACACAGACTGCACTCTGCAGCCCGGACATACACAGGTGTCCTGTGATTTACCACATCCCCCTCCCTCCGCCATTTTCCTTCACTTCTTCCCATGCCCATAGTCTACCTCGGTTCTCAGGCACTCTGGGCAGCCCTATCTTTCCCTCGCCTTCCATGTCGTCATCTTCAGCATAAGAGGTGGCTAATACCAGGAAGTAACCAGTGAGAAGGGAGATGATGGGGTTCCTGGGTCGTTGACGTTTCTTAGAAAGCCATGGCCTTCTCTCCACATCCAAAATAAGTTCAAATGAAAAGCATGGGGCCTTCGGGGCCCCCACCCACTCGGTCGGAGCTGTGATGTCTTATCTAGCACTCGCTTTGACTCTGCTCTGCTCCCCCACATCGTGGGACTGGCAGACATCTGTGCTCATGGACAATGAGAACGCCATGTGTGAAGGAGGCAGAAAGAGGGGACACATATGTGGTGGCCTCAGTAGACCTCCCTCCTGAAACATTGGCTCAGAGATAAAATCAGTAAGAGATTCTAGATGGTAGTAACATCACCGAGCCAGGCACAGGGCCCTCCACCGCACGCCCTCATGCCATCCACACACTCCCACACTGTGCTGCACTTGCCAACCTGGTCCATCAAAAGCCAAATGGGCTCAGGACCCCAGATCAGGGGTTCTGGAACCTCTATATGCTGGAAAATGGCTCCAATACTAATAAGCAAAAAGGACCCAAGTGAAATGCTTACCCAGTCCAGTACCCATGAACTACAAGCCTTCGCTGGCCTTCTTTAACCTGCCTGAGGCTGCCATACTGAGTGACAGCTCTCTCCCCATACAGTAAAGCAGGATAGGTGAGCAAGCAGTCATCCTTTGAGCCAATTATCACTAAGGGGAAGGAGGAAGAGACCAACCATTGACCAGCTCTCAGGCAGGTGACAAACATGAGTTAGGAATTGTACACACATTAACTCCATCTTCCAACAATACTAACAGACAGGTACTATTATCCCCATTTTCCTGCTGGAGAAACTCTTCTCTGAGACTCAGAGAAGATATGTGACTGATCCAAGGCCTGCCCAGCCACTCAAGCTGGCTTCTCTGGACCCATCTCCATCCACCAAGTCTGGCTCCTGCAGCCTTGCCCTCCGCCCAGCGGCTGGGGGAATTGGAGCTGGGCTACACAAGTGCATTTAACACAAGAGAAAGAGAAAGTGACTGACTACAAAGGCTCTGGCAATAAGTCAGTTAGAATCCAGGGCTTAAATGAAAAAATGAAAGCCAAGCCTTCTATGAGACATGAGTTAAAAGTACGTGGCCACGTCCTTGTCTACATTAATGCAGCCCCCCCCCAGGCACCCCTAAATGCCTATAAAGCAGATCTCAGGTAATTATGACCCTCCGATGGTCTCTGGCTACATGAGAAGCGCTGTGTGGATTACGTTAAATGCTCAGGTCCTGCCTCTGCACGGTTATTTAGTCAGTGGGACCTGCTGGAGCAGGCCCTGGGCTCCGTGTTATCACAGCTGCCCTGCCCTGCCACAGCCCTCTCCTCAGGGCAGCAATTCTGAGCAGAGTCTGACAGCAAGATGGTTTAGTGCTGAGTCTGCCTCAGACACTGAACAGGTAAACACCCTTGCTGTGTGCAGGTGGAGCCTCTGGGATGGAGGGGAATGGCAGGACCCCAAATGCAGGGCAAATGGGAGCAGAGGTCACTCTTGCCCCAGGGATCCTCCTCCTATCTTGGTTACCTACAGCAGCCAGAGGCTGGAACCCAGTTGCAACCCAAATGGTGAAAATGCACAGAAGAGGCTGAGGCTGGCCTTGCATGGCCTTTTGCCCCAGGGGCCACCTACAGGCTGCCTCAGGGGATCCTACTGCCTGGCTGAGGACCCATCCACTAAACGGATGGGAAAGGGCTTGGAACACTGTGAGGCGCTGGTCTGGGAAGCACACAAGAGCCCTGGGTTCAGATTCCTCGCCCGAGTCACCCTAGGAAACCATCGGCCTTCTCTGAGCCTTGGTTTCCTCAACCACAAACTGGAAACAACTCTGAGCAGAGAAGACCCCAGTCACCTCAGCAATGTGTGCAGTAGGGTGGTGGGCAGTCCTCCCAGTGGTCCAAGAGGCTGCCAGAGGCAGGAAGACAAGAACAGCTGGCTGCCTCTGGCTGCTGTAGGTAACCACCACCCCCCTGTCCCTGTGAGTAAGGCCACACTTCATAGACCCAACCTGCCCCCACCAGTCAACAAGAGCATTTACCCAGTTCCTCTTTCCCCTCTCAGAGCAGCAGTATGGCAGCGGCTCAGAGGCAAAGCAGCTCTGTCTGCACCCCCCCAGGACTGTGCATGCTCACATGCTTCCTCTTAAACTACGTGAGTCTTGGTGACTTCTTGTTAGATCCCTGCTTGACAGGGCTGCTGAGAGGACTGAGAGAGAAGGGTGTGAAAAGCCCAGGTGGTGTCTTCTCCCAGGCACTGGTGGCCGTGCCTGCCTTCATGGACCAACACAGACCAAGTCCCTGTGCTCTGAGGTGGAGTGGGAGGCTCACAGAGGAGGCAAGTCTGGACATAGGCCAGAAAAGTGGTGTGAACCCTAACAACTTTCTATTCAGGGGACCCACAGGGCAGTTTCACGTCAACCACCCCATCTGAACTGCACCCTGGTCAGTGAGAGGGGGCCAGGACGAGGTCTGACAGGTAAGTCCAGTGCGCCTCAGAAAGCTTATGTGATGAGCCTCAGAACACTCCACCAGCACAGGCTGCCAGGGGCCTTGGTTCTGGATCTTTCCCTTCAACTAAGTTACCGGACACAAGTGACAAGGCAGCGGCACCCATAGAGTGGAGAAGGGAAGTCTGATGACAGAAAGCAAATTCTAGTCCAGTATTCCTTCTCAGAGCAGGCTGCCAGCCCCCAAGTGTCCACCACTGCTTTACAGAGCTCTGGCATGGGGACCAATTTCCTATGGCCCAGAGACTGACTGCTATTGCCTGCTGTTGCCACACTTCCTTCCCCAAAGCTCCAAAAGACCCAACACATATGGAACATGGAGCCTGTTGCAGCGTTTACTCCTCAAAGCAAACTCGTGGTTTGATATTTTTAGCTCTTTAACAAGAGGAAAGATGAAGTCCAGCAGGAAAGTAAAAGCAAGCGCTAGGCCTGGCCTGAGAGGTGTGCGGCCTACAGTCCTGCTCTGCTACCCCGCTGCTCTGGATGATCCTCACCAGCAGCACCGCCACATCCTGCCCCCAAACAACCGAGGTTCTCCAACACTGATGTGCAGCAGCTGCCCTCAGAGCAAGTGCAAAATGCAGGTGGCTGGGTCCATCCCAAGGTTTCTGGCCCAAGAGGCCTGGGGTGGGACTGAGACTGCACCTCTAACAAGTGCCCCAGGGAGGCTGATCGTGATCTGCCCGCCAGGAAGCACACTTTGACAATTGCTAACTGATAACCAAAAGCACCCGCCCAACAGTGGGGGACTGCCTAGGTTAAGTGTGGTGCATCTACTTGACGAAATAGCTGTATAATTATGAAGACCAGAGCAAAGTGCTCAGAGCAGCAGCAGGTTAGAGCATCAAGTTTGTAGCTCGTGCTGGTCCTGGTCCAGTTTGCCCTCTGATCCATCCTCCTTTCCCTGTGCTGTGTTCTGTGGGACCCCGCCTGACCCCTGAATTTCTAGTCCCTGCGTGGAAGGGTATAGGCCGGGCACTTCTCCCCTCTCCCTTTCTACAAGGATGGGCCTTTGTAGAAGCAGCTGCATCTGCTCTAGACAGGCCCACGGTGACCCCAACCCTGGGCACTGGGAACAACACCTCTTCCCTTCGTCCCTCCAGTATAAAGGTGGTAATGTCCTCCCACTAAGCTCTGGGTCACCTCGCCTTCCCATGTTTGGCTTCTCAGCTTCTTTATCTCCTGTGCAACCAAGGCCCCATATTAAATTCCCTCTGTGGTAAATACTTGATGCTGTTCCTGCTTTCCCGGTCGGACTCTGACTAAAAAATATATCTGATTTCAGCAACGCAAAAATGCTTGTGTGAACGGACACTTACAGAAGGCAACGTAAGAGAATTTTAAGAGGTAAAATTATGAAGGGTTTCTTCCTCAAAAACTGTTGGAGGAGTGCTGGTTATCTATTATTATTAACACATAAAACTCACCCCAGGTATGCAAGTTAAGGGAAAGCAGAGACGAGGCTTTATGAGGAAAAAGTCGGAGAGCTGTGACTTCATGACAACAAATCTAAGAAAACCAACCCCTGTACTTTCATTTCTAAAAACACCTTATTTTGGAGAAACCATGGCCATAGCCACAATGACACCAGCAGTTCCCCCTGAAAGCATGGGGTGGTTATCTGGGGCGAGTGACTCACTTGCTGAAGAGGTCACATAGCATATCACGCTGGCTCCTCAGCACCCAGTGGGGGCAGGTTACCAGCCAGCCCCCAGCCCCCAGCCCTGTGCAACAGCAGAGGCAGATCCCTCACATCTGCAGGGATCCGTCATAGGAGATGGGCCAGAGACCGCTGGGGGGCAGGAATAGTAAATTAGGATGTTCAAAGAAGAGAAGGGGGCTGGCTGGCAGTGTGGCTTAGTGGTTGAGCAGTTGCTGAGCTTATGCAAGGCCCTAGGGTCCGTCCTCAGCACCAACAAAAAACAAAAAGAGAGAAAGTAAGAGGGCTTTGGTCAGCCAGGCCCACCTAGCATCATGGCAGCCACTGTGTACTGGGTGCCCTGGGGGAAAGAATTAGCATCTTCTTTGTCCACCATTTTGAGGGGTTTTCCCTCCCATGGGCAAAGTTAAATCAAAAGGAACATACTCCATGAAACCAGATGGTAACAATATAATAAATTCTAGTGGCTTCCTCCATGGGAACTCGAAGGGCCCTGAAGGAAACCACCTCCTCCACTGAGCTTGGTGGCAGGTAACCAAGTGCTCAAGGAGGCGCTTGGCCAGGGACCAAGTGCAGTTTGGTGGTCTGTTTATAAGATTTGAGTCTGACAACACCACAGACCAGGAGGCCGCCGCTGTGAGTTCCTTTCAAACTCAAGCCAAGGCAGATTGGGAGTTGGGGAGAAACACCAAGGCCGGGGTGCTAGGAAGGATGGAGGAGCCCTGAGGGCTTCCAGGAAAACAGTCTTCTTTCCAAAACCTGAGGGGAAGAGCTCAGCCTCTGAACAGCGCTCACCAGCAGGCGCATGTGGAAAACCAGGGCTCCCCAAGCCAGCACCAGGAAGTGCTCCCCAACCTGCACCTCCCAGCCATTCTCATTCCCCAGGACGCTGACATCAGGCCCTGACACTCTCACCCCGGGGTGCTAGCCTGCTCTACCTCACAAGACAATGATCCGCTTAGGGGAAATGCTCTTGGCCAGGCTGTCAAGAATAAAAAAAGACAGTCCAGATTCAAGTGAAACCCATATATGCAAAAAAATAAAAATAAAAAATCCCAGGCATAGGACCCAGAGACCTGGTTGTAACTCGGATTTTGCCACTAATTCACCACAGGCTCTTGGACAAGTCTCTGCACCCCTCAGGCCCTATTTCCCATCTGTCAATAACAGGGTTAGACTAGGCCACCTGTCAAGTCATGGTGAACATATGCCATCACCTGTCTTGAGACGGACTTCTCCAGAGCTCCTGAAGAAGATATGAGCACACCCCTACTTTGAGGTTCAAAGAACTGAAGCAACTATCTTAAGAGTCAGAGCTACTAAGTAGCAAAGTTGAAATGTTCAACAAAATCTGACTCCAGACTCCTTTATCTTTCAAGTACACTAAGAGGCACCACGATTCTAAGTGTGGCCCTCCTTCGGAGTACACCAGTCAGTCATGTGAGATAGGAAGGCCCCACCCTGAGCAAGGGGAACCCCCCTCCATCAGCTCTCTGGGGGCCTGTCACCACCTCCTCAGGTGCCACACTTGGCCACTCCTCCCTGGCTCCCATGTGAGGCAGAGAATGCACAAGACAGTCCTTTGGGAGAAAGTGACCCTGGGGAATAGAAATCCACGTGGCTTCAGAAGCAACGACAGCAAACCACCGCTGACGGCTCTCATACCACTGAGTGCTCCATGAGTCTCTGCTTCTCCGTCCACAGCACCCAGCTGAGGCCACCTGCTGACCACTGAGCTGCTTCCTGGCTGTGGACCCTGGGTCAAACCTCTACCCTCCAGCTCTCCACCTGCTCACCGAGACTACCACCTACTTCTAAAAACCGTCACAGAGAGGAAAGGGAATCACGTGTAGAAACGTGCTTCATAAACTGTAAAGTGCTGTACACAGGAAAGGTGGTGGTGTTTCCCCTTGTTCCAGGAACTGAAAAAGAATCCCGAGATATAAAGGGAACGTACACAGTATGTTCTTTTTTTTTTTTTCTTTTGAGGCAACAGAATTCTGTGGAACAGAAGGACTGGCCTCAGGCCCTGCTCCTCCACTAACTCTAAGAGACCATTCACCCTGTCCCCGCCCAGGGCTGCTGTGAAGAGACAGTGGGAAAGTGCTCCGTGCACCATAGTGCGCTACACGTCAACCCACTGTGAGGCTGAGGACGATGACAGGATGGCCCAGATAGATGGTCATTGGGCTTACTTCCTGGCTATTCAAAAATGACCAACAAGCTCAAGAAATAAATGGAAAAGAAAAAAAAAAAACAGAAAAGATTGCTCACTGAAAAGCCCCAAGGTAGCAAAGGTGGTCCTCAGGGAGGGCAGGCAGTGGGTTCCTAGGGTACTCCTCCTTCTGCCTGCTGGGGTCCCCTAGTGTGCCCTCTTCAGATCTAACAACCCAAACCAGCCACACGCACCCTTTAAAAAACCCAATTCGTGGGCTGGGGCTCAGTGGTAAAGCGCTTGCTTGCATGCGCGAGGCACTGGGTTCGACCACATAAAAATAAATAACGATACTGTGCGCCATCTACAACACAAATTTAAGCCCAATTTGCAAGCAAAAGCTGCTGGGTACACCTCCTGCAGTCTGCAATGCTTACTTTGTGTCAAATGCTTTCTTTGGGGTCTCACTCGGACTCTCATCCTAGTGCTGAGGGCCCCTCCCTTCTGGGCTCACTGGGCCATCTTTGTCCGAGAAAGGTTACCATGAAAAAGATCTGAGGTCAGCCCTACCCAGCCCATATACCCTGGGCGGCAGGAAGCTGCTCCCTTCTTACCCAGAGTGTTTCTCCCTCGGGTTGGTTGGCCAGGGAAGGCACTCTGAAATCAGCTTCCTAGCAAGCAAGCTCAAAGTGGGGTGAAAAAGCAGCAAAGCCCCGCCACATTTCCTCTGCTGCCACTGCTTTTGTGCCTCTACCCTGCTTACACGCCTCCCCTGTCCACGTGTTTTCACACTTGCTGATGATGCAAATGGGGCCTCCACCAACTCTCGCCCCAGCCCATGGTGGGCTGCCCCAGCTCTGATTCACCTGCCTCACCTTCCCTAACCAACAGCGGAGCTAACAAAGAACAGCAATGAGCTCACCGAGTCCATCAAGAACACCCCTTAGCATCAGCCAACCCTAAACCCATCCTCTAAGTCACTGGTTCCCAGGAGAGTGGGTCCAAAGTCAGGGGCTCCCAGCACCCACACAGGTGAACAGGGAACAGGGTAAACCAACCCTAGGCCACAGTTTCACCACCAAGAGCTCCCCTTGCCACCAAGGTGATAATGAGACATAAACTAACAAATGCATGTGCTCTTCTCCTCCAGCCCAAGGTTTCTATTTTTATCCTTCTCCAGAAGCTGGAGTAATCAAGTCTGAGCTGTCAATCAACTGGGCAGGAGAAACTGCAAGAACCTGGTCTACACCCTGGCCTCCAAAGGGGTGGCTGGCATCACAGCAAGATTATCTCAAAGCACAGAGACCATAAACACAAAATTAAAAGGTAAAGTAAAAAGGGAGGAGATGTTTACTGGAAACTTGAATTCTGTTGCCCAGAAAATATAGGGCTTTTTTTAAACACACACAAACATACACACATATATAAATGCCTCTGCCACCCACCTTAAGAAGTATGTACTTTGCTCTATATATGGCTTTCTTATCTGCCCCGGATTACCCTCAGCTCGTGACCGGGAAACCAGGAATCATTACCCCACAGAGAAATGACAGCCTTCACCACCTCAGGGCCTAGCAAAGCTAGTCCTGCATTTACTGATGATCACTGTCCCAGGGCACACTTGAGTATTCTGATGCACAGAAAACACTGCCACTGCTTCAAGGATGCCAGGGAGCTCCTGCAACCGAGGACATAATAGGTCCGTGGTATCTCTGGGTACAGAGAGAAAAGACTTTCCAACTGAAACCATGCAGGAAATTAAAGTTTGCAGGTGGCAAATATTAAAGCAGAGATCTGGCAAAGATGGCTCCACTCATACCCAGCCAAAGGGGAAAAAAAGCTAGAGAAACATGTACTCCCGAAAGGAGGAAAGCTTCACGAATACAAGAATGTTAAAGTCTTTGTTGCTAGCAATGAGGTGTCCACCAAGGCTACTCGCCAGAGACAACTGGCATCGTGTGAGAAGGGCGCAGACAGGCACAATTTGCAAATGGGGCCTGTGCGTCTTGCTTTTGCTAGCTCCGGTCCAGGTTCCTTGATACATCTTGTCCCATCCCACTCCCTGTGGTTTCTGAATCCCTAGAACACTCACCGTGTGGCTGCAGCACAAAAGGCCTCATTACTACCATCTGACACTGGTGTACTCAAACCTTCAGGACTCCATGCTTTCTGGGGCGGGAGCTACACTTGCCCTTTCTCCAAGGGCCTTGCTCAGCTTCCTAAATGCTGAACTGACAGCTTCCCTCAAAAAAAAAAAAAAAAAAAAATATATATATATATATATATATATATATCAACCTAGTCAGATTGAAGTGTCTACACCTGCATTGCCAAGCATGCCTTTTGCAAAGCTTCTCACCAGCCCCTTCTTCTGTGAAACCCCTTGAGGTTCATCAGGCTTGACAAGTTCTCTTCCCTGCAGCTCATTCCACAATTAAGTGTCCACCTCTGCATTCCTCTTATCCAAAGAAGTCCACCCCTCTACCTGGATGAGAGATTATTTTAACCCACTGCCCTTTGCTGGTTTGGCCTCTTGTGTTAACGTTTAATCCCAGCAGCTGTGCCCATCAGATCTCTTAGGCTAGAGGCGTGATTCTCTGCAGGAAACCAAGAACAACTAGACATGAACAGGACTGTGTAGATGAAGTGGCAGAACACGGCCGACCAAAGACAGAGGCCCTTTCACCAATGTGTCAGGGAACAACATACACTCCCGCACCCTGCAGCCCCTAGGACCCACCAGCGTGCTGCCAGGGATCTGACACTAAGGAATGCCAGGGCTGGCTGAGGCTTCTTATTTAAGTTTCATGAAAAAAGTGTGTGGGGGGTGGGGTATAATGGCCTGTTCAATCCTCTCCTGCTCCACCCACTGGCTCTACCCGACTTCTTACTCTTGAGTTTCCTGAGCAGAAATAACCAACTACAGATGGGCCCACTACTTCAAAGATGCTGAGAAACCACTGACCCAGAGATATGAGAGAACTAGAGCTCTAAACCTCAGGGCAACTCCTCACCAATGGCAGCTGCCATTACCAAATCAACACACATCCAGAACCCAGGACTTGCTGTGTGCATGTGCTTTTTATTTTCCTAGCCAACCACTATCACTTTCCACCTGAAACACATGCCAGTGCCTTCAGACTGAACCATGGGTTTACCTAAGCATCCACAGCTGTGGCTCTGGGGCCTAGATACACCCCAGAATTACCTGGGAAAATTCAAAAGTACTGACTTCCCAGCCGCCATCTGTAGAAATTCTGAATTAACTGGCCTGAGATATAGTCTGAGCACCAGAATTTTTATAAGCAGCCAGGGTTGAGAACCTTCTGGGGTGACTCCAACAACCAATTGTGAACCATTGGAAGAAGCCACCACAGCTTACTTTGAACCCCAAACTTCTATCCTGTCCTCAACTGCAGGCCCCAATTTTCTAGTCCCTGAGTGACTGTACTGTGATTCTGAAACTATCAGAATGAGTAACAGGGTTGTTTCTTTGAATGCAAGTGCAGGAATTTGAACGCTAGTGTGGAAGAAACTTTAAAATCCTGCTAAGCCAACGCCTTCAGTTTGCAGAAGAGGAAGACAGAGGCTGGGTGGCAGAGTGACTCACTGGGGGTCACAAAGCTGGTGCACCAGGGGCCAGGCCTCTAATTCTCTCTTTCCCATCAAAAGGGGCCCCTCTGGTGACAGATACCAGACAAAAACAACCTGGAAGGACTGGCCATTGCTTGCTTCCGGGTGTGCTCTCAGGGGTCACCCTCTGGCTGCCTGATCTCTGAATGGCTGTCTCCTCGTTGGCCTTAAAATGCCTGCAGGTAAAGATGGTGCTGCTCGTTCAAGATTCCTTAGCACACCGGTCAGATCGCAATCCTCAAAGGCTATACCAGCCGGCTGGCTGAGGTTCCTGGAAAAAGCCATTAGCAGAGAGAGGCTAACCCAGTTTTGAAAGGGCACTCTGTTGAGCTGCAGGTCTGAGAGACCAAAGCCAGCAGCAGATTCTGGTTTCTCGTGGATCAGAGAGAGCTGATTATTGGTTTCGAAATCTAACCAACCCGTGAACATGTTTTCCTTCCTTCCTGTAATTTTATGGGGGCACAGTGGCAACGCAGCTGGTGCCTGGCGGTCCAGGAGACCTGTGCTCGGAGCTAGATGAGCATTGCCTTTCATCTGCAGCCCTGCATCAGTTTTCAGGTGCAGCCTCACTCACCATGAGGACAGGGGGGTGCGTGACCTTCCAAGTCAAGAACGTACTTGTACCTCCTGGACCATGGGGTGACACATTCTCCACCACCATCAAAACGATGGCTGCTCAGTGAAGTCTGATGAATTAAACAATGACTAGGATGCAGTAAGAAACTTCTCGAAGCAGCACGTCCAACAAAAACTTAGAAGAGGTCCCTGGGAAAACGTGTCATGGAGAAAACAGAAAGGCAAGGAGCCAAGGAGGAGAGCTCAGAGGGGGGCCTCCTCTGAACTAATAAAACTAACACAAAAATGTGAGGTTTGTGCTTTTTTTTTTTTTTTTTTTCCTACCAGGGATCGAACTCAGGGATATTTAGTCACTGAGCCACACCCCAGCCCTTTTTTATATTTTTACTTAGAGAAAGGGTCTTGCTGGGTTGCGTACGGTCTCACTAAGTTGCTGAGACTGGCTTTGAACTCACCATCTCCTGCCTCAGCCTCCCCAGCTGCTAGGGTTACAGGAAGCATCACCAAGTCTGGCCAAGGTTCGCTCTTCAAGCTTGTCATTCTGCAGATGGAGAGACCAACACTCAGGAAGTTAAGGTGATTTTCCCAAAGTCACAGAGCCTATCTCCACAAGCGAGTGCCAAGGGTCCTCAGTCTCACCAGGAGAACAGGACACTAAGCTCACAGCTCCTTCACGGCTCTTCCCTATTGTGTCCACTTGCTGATTCAGCACTATATTGAACCTGGGGGCTCTGATAAGGATGAAGAAGACCAGAGCAGTGTGGGAGGTAGAATAAGGAGAGATGGTACAAGTTCAATTTCAGGTGTTGCAGGGATATTCAGGTCTTGATGTCTGGAGCTGAGGGCCTCTAGCTCTGAAGAACTTCAGACCTGGAAGTCTCCCTGACAATGGTCACAAACAAAACCAGAGAGAGCTCTGACCTGCACCTCCGACTCAGGCCAGCTGGGTAGAACGATGTCCAGCATGTGGTTCCATTTTCTCATCACCAAAATGGAAAGCAGATAGCAAAAAGTAAAAACACGGTGGCCAAACGGTGACATTCTAAAAGATCCCTGGATCAAAGCCCTTTTGTGAAGAGTGTTATTTCACCCTCCTAACCACTTCCCACACGAACCCCAGTAAGGCACCATGCAGCCCACAAGACAGAGAGAAATATGACCACACTTCCCTCTCATAAACAGCCCATGGTAAACATCTGAGACCACTGGTCCACAGCGTGGTTACGCCAAGGGTTGGGGGCTCCTCGCATGAGTCCTCCAGTGTCCCACATGCAGACACTTCCTCTCAATGGGAAGCCTGCACCATTAACTTTAGAACCGAGGCTGATCAAATAGGAACCAGCCTCCCACTGGGTCAACTTACTGGGTTTCACACCCAGGCTCACCTGGCCACCGCTCCTGGAACCCTGAGAATTTCCAAGGAAAGGAGCCGTTTGGCTTCCAGACGCATGCCCTCTGTGCCGGACGGTGCTAGGGGGGTAGGAGGGCAACCTCACAGGTCTATTAATGTGTACAGGCCCCACCCCACGTATCTGCCAACCCCACCTTCTGGATTTGGTAGTAGGGACTCTTATTTTAAATAATCAAAGCAAAAACAGCAACACTTACACTCGAGCAAGGAAAAATAGGCCAATCTCAAACAAACTTCTTTAGCTTTGAGATGCTCTCTGGGGTCCCAAGTTATCCCATTCAATATCAATAGGAAAATAAACCGTGAGGCCTTGCCCAGGCTCTGTTTGCTCAGAATTGGGATGAAAGGGCATTGGCAGACCTGAAGTTAGCTGTCAGCTCCCTGGGACAAGAAGATGCCAGCCTGCAGACGGCACCCTCAGGAAACGGCAGAGCCCTCCTAGGAACGTCAGCACTTTGTTTTCAAGCGGCACTCATGCATAGAATTTTTATTTTTTCATAGGCATGCTTTCAGAGAACACATCCTGCAGATTCAAAGCAAGTGAGAGGCACCAAGGCATTAAACGTGAAATTAACCTGCGTAAGCTTCTGAAGCTAGAATACACAGAAACCTTCAGAAAATTCCCCTGGGGGAAGGAGGCTCTTAGCTCTGCACCCTGCCCCCCTCCAGACTCAGGGGGAGGTTTTTTCATCTTCATTTTGTCAACAGGAAAATAAAATGGGCAGAGAGGTGCAGACAGAAACCTAGACTGTTTGAAAAGTCCTGGCGTGGGTCACAAAATGTGTGGTCCTCAGACCTCATCAGAGGCCCCCAGAGTCCCCTCTGTGATTCTCACTTCTGCCTATCTCCCTGAGACGTAATTTAACACCTCTTCCAAAGCTGCCAAAGCCACCAGACTGCTATAATCTACCCATTAGATGCTCCAACACAGTTACATAATCGTCTTTCCACCTCGAATGACTGCAAGCCACATGAGGGCGGGAACTGCGTCTGGCTTTCGGAGACAGCCTCACCAAGCGGAGGCACTGGTATAGGCCAAGGAGTCTGGCTGGGAGAAGAGAACAAATGACAGGTGTTAATTAAAATTACCTAGCACCACACTAGAACCCTAATGGGTTAAAGAAACATCTGGGTCCTTGATTTCAAGAAGCTTTTGACAATCCACTACTTCTGCCATGGACTGCATGTGACAGGACGCTGCCCAATGACATCTCTATCGTTGATCTTTCTTGCTGGATAGAGACCCCCGAGGAGAAGCAGCCCCTTTCTGCCCTTGGCTGCAACTGCTTAAAGAGGTTATATCTGCAATAGTCGTGGCCATCTGTGGAAACCAGATTGAAAACAAAAAGCCATCGAGCTAGAGATGGCAGAGCAGGAAGAAGAAAGGCTCCCGAGACCCTCCGACACTTGAATCCTCCCTGCCTCAAATTCTTTTTTTTATTTTTTAGTTGCCAATGGATTTTTCACTTTATTTGTTTATTTCTATGTGGTGCTAAGGATGGAACCCAGGGCCTCACACGTGCCAGGCAAGCACTCTACCATTGAGCCACCACTCCAGTCCCCCTGCCTCAAATTCTTATGGGACAGAACAGCCCCCACATGGAGAACTGTTTGTTCACTGGGTTTCAGAGGACTTTCAGCCCAAAGCATCTTGTTATGGTGAGTCTGGCGCCTGACCCAGAATGTGCCCTGGGAGGGGCCTAGTGACTTACTGTGTAACCCAGGCGGGAGGGGACATGGGCCTCAGCTTCTAGAAAGAGGAGAGCAATGGTGGAAGGACAGGAACTCAGGAAATGTGAAAGCAGATTCTAGTCTTGCCCATAGGATGGCCTAGTGGTCCCCTAGAGATGCTGGGGATCCGTTTCCATGGTGGCTCTCCAATAAACAGGGACAAAAGCAATGAGTACCCTGTGGCCAAAGTGCCTCCTCAACCACCACCACAGGCCTCCTTGTGTTGGGTGGGTCAGGAAAGGGGAAATGCACACTGTTTTATATGAGACCTGGAGAGGCACCCAGGTGAATGACAGGTGGCAGCATCAGCTGAAGGTCTCCAAGCAGATGCCGAGCTCGGTTTGTTTTACTTTCCTCTTTTCTCAGCCTGTCACCATTACTCCGTTACCTCAGCTGCTCTCCTCTGAGCTCAGCAAACCAGGCCTCACCTGGGGCCACAGCTGGCCACAGCTGGCCTTCAGACCTCCAGGCCCTCTGCAGACTTGCAAAACATTATGTGGGGCAAGGGAAGGATGAGGTCTGGACAACTGCAAAAACCAACCCTGAAAGCACCACGCAGCAGCGAACCAGCGCTGCCTCCACACACCCTCCACAGAACTCAGCTGGCACAGGGGCTTGTTCACGTCACGTGCTCACTCCACGAGCCTGGCACAGTCCGTGCATTTACCACAATCACAGAGAAAGACAGGCATGCTTGCTGTTATTTTTGATTCCTTCCTCACCACCTCGAAAAAATTCTTGAGTAAAAAGATTATCCACTAAACTTTCACCACTCCCAGCCAAGAGTATATCTGAGGCCTCAGCCCAGATGCAACATAGGAGCCAGAGAGGTCAGCCCCCAGAAGTTTCTGCTCCTGGCCATTTAACATCATCCGGGTTACACTGGGCCTAGTGGCATCTCCCAGGTTTCAAAGGGACACAGCCTGATGAGGGTACAGACATCCCCTATATGCACCCACTTCCACCCCCACCTCCCTTCAGTCCGTAACAGCCAAATTCCCCTCCCTCTGGCTGCAATCAATTAAGCTCTGTGCTGACTTCACCACGTCGGATCATCCTTAAGGTCTCATCCTGTTTTAAAATATGATGTTGCCAACTTGCTACAGGACCTCAGGTCAGTCCCTTCACCTGGAATAGCAGTCACTAATGCAAACCACTGGAGCCATAATCTGGAAACCGGCAGATCTGGCTCTCCCTGTTCCTGAGCTCAGGGTCACGGTCACTGGTGCAGAGACAGGAGCGGAGAACCACTCACCCAGGTTTGCCTGCACAGCCCAGGTTTATGCACACCAGTTATTAATGGTGTTGCCCTTTTCTTCTTAGAAACGTCCTGAGTAGTTTTTTTAATTATATAGCCACTCTAGATTCTAGGAGAAGGAGGTAAATCCATCTCTGTCCCTTCTCATGAGGCCTAAAGCAACTTTCCAGAATCATCTGAACCTTGTTTCTCTTGTTTACAAAATAAGGAGAGGCAAGTTTCATATAATGATGAGAGTGGTGTTTTTCTCAGGCTGTTGTGGAGACAGAGGGCAGAGAACAGGACTGAGCTCCAGAGTTCTGAGTGCAAAATCCCAATCCATCACTGACACCCTCAAAGCTTCAGTACACAGGACAGCACACCTTCCCAGAGGACTTCAGAGAAACCCTGCTGTCTGGCGTACTGCCAGCACTCAGTCCAGGCAGAGCATCCCAGGATCACCCCTGGAAGGGGCCTAGATGACATGCTGAAGGCCAGAACCACCAACCCTGACATATTCTGACTCAAACTCTGGATCAAGACAAGAGTAACAGCCCAGCTGAGCTTCCAAGGCAAGGGGCTGGAACACGTATGCACTGGTTCATACCCTATCCAAGCTGTGCACTCTAATTTTCTCCAATGTCTCTGTGAAATTTGGGCGTTCACTTAGAAGCTTAAGTCTATCACTGCCGGCAAGGGTTTTGAGCCACACTAGAGAGCTGGGCTTCGCAAAGTATCAGAGGTGACACTGATTAACACTTTGCACCTTGAAAACCACTTTTCATACACAGTTGATCTAAATAATCAACTTCAACAAGCCTAGGGAGAGAGGTTTTATATTCTCCATTTTACTCAGGAGGAAAGGGAGGCCCCGAGGAGTTGAGGGACTGGGCCACCATCACCAGTGCCATCAGTTGGGAGCAGGGACAGGAACCCAGGGTGCTCCTCTGCCAAGCGCCAGCTTCATCTCACTTTTAGTAGCAGGCTCCTAGCAATGGTCCCGAGAATGGTCCATGTACTAGAACCTGTGTGTGGATACAAAACTCCATCGTTTAAAAACCCATCGACTTAGATTACCAAAAAAGAAAATGGACTTTAAACAGATAAGGTCAATTGTACACAATGTCTACATGGTCAAGATGACCTGTTAGTTCTCAATGACAAGAATAAATGAACCACACTGATCTAAGCAAACTATTTTACTCTCTTATTAGAGACTATAAGGTTTCTAACACACCAATACCATTTCATGCGCCTGCTGCAGTGGAGACGGCAACAGGAAAGCCTGGCCTAGGGAGTCACCCAGGAAGAAATGGAGACACTGGGCAGCCACTGGGCCATACCCAGGGAGACACCAAGAGGGGCCCAGCGCCCCCTCTGGAGTCTTTGCTTAGGGACAGCAGGTACCAGAGGAAGCCCAGCAACATTCCACTTCACTTCCCAAGGAATCCATGACATGAGTCACTGCATAACACCTGAACACTCGGCTCCCAGAGCCCTCCTGGATGAACAACGCGTCTCCTCTCCTGACAGCCAACACAACACTGTTTTCAACGTGGTCCAGACAGAGCCTAAAACTGTCCGCATGGTGGTGTAAGGGATTATGACTCTGACCTGGATAACTCGGGCAGAAACCCTGCTGTTACTGGCCATGGGGCCTGGGGCGGAAACGGAATAGGAACAGGACAGAGGCTTTCGCCACGCCACTCCCCCACTTTAAAATCTGCTGGAGGCTGACAGAGCAAGGTCCAGAGGCCAAGCCTGGCCGACCAAGGGCTTGGCAACATCCTTCTCCCTTCCTCGCCGGCCACTCCCTCTTCTATGCTCTGGCCACCCTGAACTGCTCTGCTGTCCCCAGACATCAGGCCTTCACAGCTCTGTCTGGCCTGCTCTCTCTACAGCCTCCCATGCTTCTGTCCATCCTTCAAGACCCCACTGCTGTATCACCTCCTCTCTGGAATATTCGGACACCCCCAGGTTGGCTGCTCCTCCTCTGGGTTCCCAAATAACACTGTTTGACCTTTACTGAACTGTCTCTCCATGGGGCTGAGCCATTGTGCTGGTTACTGGTGTCCCCTTTACCTCTAGGCATTTCAGAGACAGGGCTTCATTTGTGTCCCCGGAGGCCGAGCCCAAAGTCGGTGCTCCGTAAATGTTTCCTTCACACAAATGCTCAGTCAGTGTTTGGCTCTCTGCTCCACTTTTTGGAGGGGCAACTGCAGTAGGGGGCACCTGCTCCTGGACCTCCTCATTCCCTTGGCCTGAGCTCAGGGTGAGGGTGATCAACTCCTGCAGATATTTCCATAATTCTATCCATCCCATGGTGCCACCTGGACCGGGCCTCAGTTATGGCCACACAGTTGAATGGATAGTGCTAACAGTAGGTTTGCCACCACCATCAATGGGCCCCAGAGCAAGGAGCCATGCACGCCTGCATCCCGTGTCACATTTCAAATAGAGAGACTGAGGGAACAAACTGTGAACTGAAATGTGTCCCAGCATCCTACCTTGACAGGTACCTTAATGTGACCTAGAAGACCAGGTTTGAACTTGGAATTCTCTGATCCCTTGGCTTCACAGTGGAATGGGGAGGCCTAGGAAGAACCAGCCCTGGGTGTCAACCTACCCCACCACCATCTTCTACCTTGGGGGCCTCACGAATACCAACTGGATTCCCCAGGACATAAGTCAAAGATCCAGCTGAACCCTCCACCAGGCCCCTGAACCTCTTGCCCAGCCTATAAGCCCACGGGTGTACCCACTGTCCATGGCAGACACCATCTGACCTCAGACAGATGGACCTGAGGATGAGGCCCAGGTAGAACTTAGAAGCAGACACTGGAGCAGCCAACTGAAGGGTCAGGGCCCTGGGTACAGTCTGGACAGAGGAGATACATGTTTGAGATGGGCCTGTCCCTTGGCCCTACACACTCCTTGCCCCATGAAGAGAAGTCCAGCCAAGAGGAGAGACAAGGCATGGCTTCCTAGGCTCACACAGCTCTAGGGACAATCAAAGTTCCCACCACCCAGGTCCAGGACACTGAGGAGACATGTGTGTCTACAGCTGACCCTTCTCACTTAACAGCCCAAACCAGGGAGGCAGTACCTCAGGGAGAGCCAGAACTGCCTCCCAACTGGGCCTCTCCAGAAAACACCAGCAACAATAAACATCACACACTTCCACACACTTACGGGCAGCTATCGGTGACCAGTGCATGAGTCATGGCCTTTCTGCTTCAGGATCTTGCCCATCCCCCACCCCAACAGCACTGATTCATCAAAGTCTGTTTTCAGTACTATTATTTTTAGTCAGCCAAACAATTTTAAAAATGGCAGTAGAAAAGGTGAGGGGGGGAAGGCAGAAGCACAAAGAATATGAATTATTTGTCTTTCAACAGCCTTAAGTCAACAAGCATGGCCACATACTTTTGGAGTACGTTGGAAGTTCAGTCCCTCACTGCATAAACTGAGGTCCTCCAAATGGTGAGCCCTGAGCACAAGGGGCCAGAGGGGCCCCCTACTGGAGCTGATTGACACCATAAATCCAGTTTCCCCCTTGAAAGGGAAAATGGGCATTCATTGAACACCTACTATGTGCCCTGAGCTACAAATACTAAGTACTTGATCTATCTTCTCATTCAGGTTGATTTATATGGGGCAGGTGGTTCCAACCCCATTTTACAGAAGGGGAAACCAGACTCAGTAAGTTGATGTTCTGAGGCCACCACATGCCTAGTAGACTCAAAGGGACCACTCTTTCCGCCTTAGTGTGCACTACTTCCTGTCTTCTTCTCCCAGCTGCTCCCCAGGTGAAGAACCTGTATGGAGAGAGGGAAATGGCTACACACCACATTTAAAGGGGTAACAGAACACAATCAAATCCACCTGCCCACCCACGCGTGTGGAGAAGTGAAATGCACCTCTAGTCTGCATCCACTGAGGCTGGGGGAGTTTACAGCAGACAAGAAAGAAGCAGAAGGAAAAACCCAACATCGATCATCAGCTCAGCACTCAGCCTCTCGTAACTACTCAAAAAGTCCTTTCTGGATCTGTTACTCCACATTTGGGTTTAGCCCAGAGGTGATTTTTTAAGGAAAAAATGCCTTTTGGCATTGTTGAGCTGTGACAGCGTAAAAACAGACCTTTAAAAAACACACACCCAGAAAGCATTTCTATTTTCAAAAGTCTGGTTTTCAAAAAGAAATGATGGTAGCCCCTGCAAACTACTAGTCGGCCGGCTGGGCAGCCGGTGACAACGCTCAGCCGTAAAGGCCACGGGGCGATCCCTCTGCAGGTTTCCACGGCAAGCCCATGTGCAGTGTTTCTTCAACAATATTCGAGCCCTCACCACCCGCAAAGCACTCGAGAGAAACCCTCACCAGCCCTGAGAGCCACGTGACCGAGAGCCAGCGGCTGGCGGAAGAAACTCACTTTTCATTTCCCAGCTGGGGTTTCAACTTGTAACCTCCACGCTGCCTGACAAAGGCTCGTGCTTACGCAATCCAGTGTAGTCTTTCTTTATATAGATGTTTGAAAATAAATAAAGGAAGCTTCCTGGGTAAACGCTGACATATGAGCAAACATTTTCCGCAGGTATCCTCTATAATGCCCACCTCTTCCATGTCACCATTTTTAGGCATCTGTGGTCATTAGTTTAAGAAAACTTCCTGCTCTGAGAATAGCTGAAAATAGCCACAAAGGAAGAAAAACTGCTCTTGGCATCTTAAGCCAGGCAGCCTCCACGTCTTTATCCTTGGGGTCAGTTATTTTCATATTCCTTTGTAGTTAAATTTCACTGTTAGACTCCCGGGGTAGGAAGAAGTAGGGAAAAAAACCCAAATGAAAGACTGAATTACAGTTTTATTATTTTCATTTATATAAACGGACACCAGGCAAAGAGGGTCTTGGAACACGAATATTTAAGATCTCTGGTTCACTGATTAACTGGTCGCATGCAAACACAAGTGTCCAGAACGCTTACGTGAAGATCAAGTTAGAACTAGAAGAGCCTTCCAGGAGAGCTCAGCCAGTCTGTCTTCCAGTTGAGAAGATCAGAGGCCCAGAAAAGTTATGTGACTTGCCCCAGTTCACACAAAACAGAGCTAGGTCTAGAACCTACCCAGCTCTTCTGACTACTGCCTCCAAAATAATCCCCCCCAAACCTTGCTTATTAGTAATTTTTCTTTGATAACATTTATGGGGAGGAAAAAAAAACACTGCTGAGTACACGTTAGCAGAGTCCAGAATTAGCCAAACTTCTTAATTAATAGGCTTCTACTGTGTTTTCATTTTAAACTGAGTCTCTCTGTCAAAACATCGTGCCGCAGTGTGCCACTGTGCCACTGTGCCAGGCTGCTGTGGACAGCAGGGGCCTCTGATCATCAGCAGCAGATAGTGGCACTGTGCTGTGGATTTGTTGTTTCTCAAACTGTTAATTAAGTCAAAACAGACAATTATATTTTACACACACACACACACACATACACAGAGTTACCTTTGTCAGGAGTCCATAAACAGCAGAGCTTGGGGGATTTGGTCTCTTAACACCAAGAAAACATTATTTACAAATTAGCTCAAGCCTGAACACACACAGCATTATTACAACTCCAAAGAACCCGTGTTCACTAGCCAGTGAACTAGAGGCTATGGAAGGGCAGGGATGGCATCTGCCTCATTCACTGTTTTGTCCCTGTTTCCCAGTGCAGGGGGTCAGTACAGGGCAGGTACACTAAAGACAAGGGTTTGCAGTAATATATTACTTTTTACTTCAAAGAGAAAACATTTAACCAGTGCATTAAGATACAGCCCCCAGGTCACACTAGCCTTTCCATGCAAGTGACAAGGTAACATTCACAAGAGTGAATTGAACAAGGTCTTTGGATCTTCTTTGTTCTAAAACTTGTAACTGAGTAAAATTAAAAACCAAACTTCTGTGGGTTGGGCTTAGCAAGACAGCTTCCATCTATTTCCAGGAACTATTGTGTTTAAAGATGCTACAGGGGGATTTGAACACCTTCTGTTGCTCCTGGCCCAGGAACTTGTCAGGGGGCAACAGAAAAGCACAGCTCTCCTCAGGGAGGAGCTGTCTGGTCCACACAGCACCAACGACTGTATCTGCTGCTAAGCTCCAGGGAACTCCGGGAACTCCAGCAGGCCAGGCCACCTGCACTAGGAGCCCCCTGGGCAGGGCTCCTTCCAGCCAGCCAGCCCTATCAAATGTGAGCTAGGAGGAAGGAATGGAGTTGTTTTCTTGTTTTGCTTCTAAGCAGTCAATACAGCAAAGGAGACAAGGGCAAAACTTAATTAGAACTATTCATGAGCTTGGTTAGGAAAGCTGCATTCCAAACTCACAGAACTTAATGCACGGACGGGGGGGCTAGCGGGGAGGTAGAGAAGGCAGAGGAAGGTTAACAGGAGAATCCTGTTTATTTCATAAAGGAGCTCTCACAGAATAATAGCTATACAGTACATCATAAGCATTAAAACTGCCTAATAAATAAACGAATAGAAATTCATGGTCATTCAGTCCATTAAATCGTGTTAATTTTATTTCCATTATAATAACACAGCAATCACAAGTTTACATTGTTAAACCAATGTTTATTTTTTAAAAATTCATTTTAATTGGATTCCTGATGTGATCATTGAAAACCAAATTCTTTAGATTTCACCAACTTCTTGTATTTCTCATCAAAACTCAATGACCACTGTACTCATAAACTTTTTTCTTCAATTAAAAATGATCGTTTAAAACTAAATTCTTGCAAAGGATTTTTAAAAACCTATCACTAAAAGTTCTTATGTCCATTCAGAAACTCAGGCTTAGAAAGCTTATTTTCATGAAGTGTTAACTAAAGAAATAAAATGCTAGGGCACTTCCAAATTGAAATGCTGAGCCTCCACAACCATCTGCAAGTTGTGAACTTCCTATTGATATTTGGAGCTCAGCTATCTCAAGGCCCTCCTCCCACCCATTCAGGGAACCTGAATTTCAGGTTTGCAGCAATATATTACTTTTTACTTCAAAGAGGAAACATTTAACAGTGCAGTAAGATACAGCCCCCAGGTCACACTAGCCTTTCCATGCAAGTGACAAGGTAACATTCACAGTAGCACTCAGTTTAGTAAAAGGCAAAAGTTAAACATATCCCTATTCTTGTAGGCAGATTCTCCCCATGGACCAAAAAGTTTCCATGATCATCATTCTGGTCCTCTTCTTGGTTTCCCATCACACACGGACTTGCCTCTCTACACCCCCTCCCTCCATAAATAACTGTGTGTCTCCCTACGGCTTGGTACTCCGTGTGTCCCTTGGCTGCCACTCCTGTCCTATATATTGGGGCAAGTCTGCCTCCAGCCCTAAACAGGAGCTCATTGAGCACAGGGCCCCTGCTTGGTCATCACAGAAGGGAGCAGATACAAGACTGAACAATTCCATCATGAATGAGCGATACAGACAGAAGCCTAAATATTCACATCTCTCCAGCTCTCTAGTTTACAAACCACTTCCACAGGCTTTATCTCCTCCTGACTGTACAGGTTCAGACAGGAAGGCATTAAGCGAATCCCTAAATCCACGCAGATAGTAAAACAGATGGCAGTCATCATTTCATTTTCTACCACAGTGACTTCTACAGCATTTAAAAGATGCATCCTAGCCCCCTTCTCCCCCAAATCCCTCCATACCAGATCTCACATTTCTTCTGATTGCTGGGAATACAAAAGAAATAGCAATTCACTTAAATGATGTCCTATTCACGTTTCCCTTACTGAAGTATAAAGCTCTCCACAAGAAGGGACCTTCTCAAATGTATCTCCGCCTCTTCCCCTGGGGCCTGTAGTATTGACTCAGACATGACAGAGGTCCAATAAATATCAATCACTCAACAAAATCTAGCCCTGTAACATCCGATGGGAGCAAGACACTGTGTGTGACACACTTCAGCCCACATGTTCACCACCCAGGTGTAAGCAGAAAGGACAAGGACATTCAAGTGGCTCCTAGGTTCAGCCACAGATCAGGATCAGCCCCCTAGTCAGCTTCTCATTGTCCTGCAGGTCCTCCTCTCCCCAGGCCCCACGTGGAGTAGCCCTCACCAAGGTTAGCAAGCGAGAGCAAGGGGAGGATGGACGGCCCCTGAAGGCTGAAAGTGGGCTTGCGGCCAGCGGCCAGCGGTTCACACTGGAGGTGGGAGGATCAAGATGCGGAGAGATCTGAAAGGTACTGAGGAGGGCATCCCAGCAGCCTTGGTAACTGGTCTGTGCTAGAACCCTGAGAAAAGAGTATTGAAGATGAATCTCTTTTCCCCTCTCCCCCAGGCAAAAGGAGTTTGCAAAATCCTAGGAGATAACAGGAGGCTAAACTCAAAGATCAGGTGCACAGACAGGGAAGAGATGCTGTGTGTGACACCAGTGTTTGGTTCACTTTTCTCTCTTCTGTCTCTGGGCTTAACACTGACACAAGGAAATCAAAATTCCCTTTCAAACAAACAGTGCTCCAACACCTGAGCTATATCCCCAGCCCCTTTTTTTCTTTCTATTTTGAGACAAGGTCTTGATAAGTTGCCCACACTGGCCTCCAATTTTGCAATCCTCCTGCCTCAGCCTCCTGAGTAGCTGGGATCACAGGCATGCCCCATTGTGCACAGCCACTGAATTTCAGGTTTGCAGAATTGGCGGAAGAATGTCCGCCAATTGAGCGATTGAGTTGAGCACACCTAACCCTCCTTTTCTCATACACACTTTTGTGTATGAGAAAAGGAGGGTTAGGTGTGCTCAACTCCTTATGACTGACCTAACATTCTCTCAGTGGCAAGAGCTTCAACCCATTCCTTATGAACTTGGGAGGAGACACCTGCAGCTTCCACCAGGTCCTTGAGCCTGTGCCCAAGTTCTGCCCATCCACCAAGTTCAGTATCCTGACAACTACTTTGTGCTATATCTAAGAGCCAAGCTCCTCCACTTTGCTGGCCCATCTTTGTGACAGTCTTTAGCCTATATGCCAGTTAAGTCTGCATCACTGACACTGTCCTGATCACTAAAATGGCTCAAACCAGGGGAACAGAGAAACCCTATTCAGTCCGTAGTATCCAGCTATAATTGTCAAATGTTGCTGCTGCTACTCACAATTCCATATTAGCCAAAATCTGCCTGTCACAATCTCTTTATACTAAGGGCTCCTTAAACCCCAGAGTCCAGATCTTGCAGAGTGTTCTGAAATACCCTGTGCCCCATCCCACACACAGGGGGATGACTAAGTTAAACATTTTCCTTTGTCTACTTTCCAAAGCCCCAGTTCTCAAAGTCAGCATGAAGACAGCAATGTGACAATACTGCAACCTATGGGGATTGGCAGACATATAAATATGGCTTGTGGTTTTCTATCCATGACCAAGATGGCAGCAGCTGTTGCCAGGGAGATGAGGTGATCCCAGTGACTTGGGCAAAAAATCCAGGGATGGGGCCAATGAGGTAGCTCACATCTGTAATTCTGGCGGCTCAGGAGGCTGAGACAGGAGGACTGTGAGTTCTGCCTCAGCAATGGTGAGGCACTTAGCAATTCAGTGAGACCCTGTCTCTAAATAAAATACAAAACAAGGCTGGGGATGTGGCTCAGTAGTCAAGTGGTCCTGAGTTCAATCCCCAGTACCAAAAAAAAAAAAAAAAAAAAAATCCAGGGATGAAAATTTATTTTGTCTGGATCTACCCAAGTACTAGGGTTTCTCTGAAAAGATTTTATACACACAAACACACACACACACACACACACACACACACACACACACACACCACTTAGGTCTGAGGGATATGGCTCAGTGGCAGAGCTCTTGTATATTTTATGCAAGGCCCTGGGTTCCCAGCACTGCAAATTAAAACAATAACAAAAAAAAAAAAAAAAAACCTCCTTTAGCATTAAGTCCTCTCCAGGTAGGGAGAAGATGCCCCAGTCCTAAGTCAGGAGAAGGCCAAGGGGCAGGCCGGCTGGAATTCTCAGAAACCTACCAAGAGTTCACATGCCTCAGGCTATGCAAGAGAGAAAGGCAGGCCACAGCAACCCCCCACCCCCAGCAGGAGGCAAACTTTTACCCCAGCAAGGTGTCTCTCCAAGCTGTCATCAGCCCAGTGGCTAAAGTATCACCTTCCCAGCAGAGACACCACCTACCCCAGGCCTAGGGTGCTTAAGCACTCAGCAGGGAATGCTGCTCAGAATGTCAAAAGTCTAGAGCAGCCTGGGGTCCCAAGGAGCACCTCGGGTCAGAATGCCACGTCTGCCAGGCCCAGCCTTCCCACCTCTCTCCTCCAAAGTTCTCTCTGCTTTAAAAACAAGATCGTCTTCGCCTGCATTATCTATTTTCCGGAGCTCAGTTGTTTTCTTTCGGCCTTTCTTCGAGGACCTCATAAAACCATGTGAAAGCGCTTTGTAAATTGTGAAACCCTTTCCACAGCTGTGTGTTTTATAATTGATACCACTTTTCCTCTGTTTCAATGCATGAAGAATTTGTCCTCAATGCACGCAGGCAGATTAGGAGTAGGCAGCTTTTACAGACCCCCTCCTCAGATGGAAAGGTATCAACTCACACATCCAACCTCCCCAGCCCCACCAAAAGAATAAAGAATTAAGAACCAGACCTGGGACCAAAACCCAGATTTCTCTGACCATCACATCACCTCCTCTGAAGTCAATTCTGGCTCCTGATCACTCGCCCAGGGCGCACTCCCCAGACAGCACACCGCCTTCCCTCCCCCCTTTATTGACTGGATCCACCCAGTTTTTTAAAAAAAACTATTTTTTAAGTCAGCATTCCCACCATATGTGGCATTTATTTCCAGGGAAGGCCAGCCCTGGGTTCCCATGGACAGATGCTGCTTTGTGCCTGCCTGAAACGGCTGGCAGCTTTTGCACAGCTGCCCCAAGCAGGTGGCCAAGGATGGAGTTTACCCCTGGCCCAGAAGAGAGAAGGACAATCCCTGCCAAACTCAGGCCTGAGGAGTCCTCTATTCATCCTTCTGCAGCCCGGGACCCCCAAGAAACCCACCCCCACCCAACCGCACATTCTCTCTCTCCCCACCTTGGTTCAGAATCAGACTTCAGGGGGACTGAGAGGCAGGAGCAGGAGATCAAGGTACCCTGGCCCCCGATGCCCTGCCTGCACAGCTAAGCTCAGGAAGGCCCTGAGAGTGGAGAGAAGTCACTGACCCCTTCTATCAGCCATCTGTGAGCTCCAGCTCGATCTAGCTAGCGCGATGGAAGCATAAAGGAGGTCCGGACAGATGGCAAAGCGCTTTAGGAAGGAGGGCTGTACAGGAATGCGAGGGCCCAAGGGAGGCCCGCACTGGGGCATGTTTTGTTATCAGTCAAACGCTAACCTCTTCTATCGATATGCAATCTCAGACTAAAAGGAAGGCAAAAAGTCAGAAGTGGGGTGGGAAGTGGGGGAGAAGACCCTATTTTCTGCCACTTGTCTTTCCCACTTGAAAGTCAGAGCTCTGTGCTGTAACTAAAGTGCGTGCATGCACAGGGGGCGGGAGACTGGCACAACCGAGTCTAAAAATACTCGATAAAAATGCTAATCCCGAAGGCAAAGAAAGAACGAAGAAGGAATCTGTCAATCACCACGCTCCCGCTCCTCACCCACAGCCCCAGCTGTACCGACTGCATTCCTGTAGAGGAAAGAAGTGGGGGGACAGCACTGAAGAAAAGAAAGGGAGAGACACCACCACCTCCACGAGCGCGGGCCGCCGCGGGGCGGGAGGCGGCGGCGGAGGAGGGGCTCGGCCCGCGGAGCCGAACAAAGCGGGCCTCAACTTGGAGCCCGCAGCTCCAGTAATGGGGGACCAATCCCAGAAGCACCCCCTTTTCCGGAGGTGGAAAACGAATGTGAAGTCTGGAAATCAAAGTGCCGCGTGGAAGCCCCAGGCTCCGAATCTTGGCAAATCCAGAGAAGGTTTTGTTTGGGGTCTCTCCGCTCTCTCCTTGGCCGCACTCACAAGCCCCCCCTTATACACATACACACACGCACTCCTTCTCTTTCTAGCTCAGCCGGGCCGGCCCCGCCGCACCAGGGGGCAGGGCCGGCGCTTCCCCCTGGTCCTCCAGGGGCCCCCACCTGGGGATGGTGATGCACTTGGTGTTGACGTTCTGCGTGGTGATGGCCTTCTCCAGTTCATCCAGCTGCCCCGTCTTCTTAAGCTTCTTGACCAAGCTCTTGACCGCCTTCTCGCACCACTTCTCCTCCTGCCCGTTCTGCTCGCCTTTCTTCCAGCCCAGCAGGCGCTTCACGATCGGCGGGGTGAAGGGCAGGATGGACGACATGGTTGGGGAGGGAACGCAGGCGGAGAGGGGCGCCCCCGGCGGGGCTGAGAGCGGCGGGACGCCGGGGGCGCGGAGCCCGGGCCGGCCGCGCAGCCCAAACTTCGCCTCAACTCTCGGCGAACTTGCCGGTGCGCTGAGCCGGGCCGCGGCGTTGCAGCCTGCGGGTCTCGGCGCGCGGCCCTGTGCCTGAGCGGCTCCCGCGACAAGGAGAAGAGCTGCGCGGGGCGGACGGGCCGGCGGACGGCAGCGGCGCGGGATCGAGAAGGCCCCAATCGCGGGGCGGAGGCGGCGGCCGCGAGGCTCGGAGTGGCAGCAGAAAGTTTGGGTTTCCGCACGGAGTGGCTGTTTGGGTGCCGCCTCCGGGAAAGAAAGTCCAGCCCCCAGCCAAACTTTGCTCGCCTTGCTCGCTTTGATGCGCAGATCCCTCCGCCTCTGCGGCCTCGCCTCCCCGCTGCCCTCCTCCTCCTCCTCCTGCCGGCTCGCTCGCTCGCTGGGCAGGTCCCGGGCGTGCGCCGCGCTCCCGCTCCCGCTCCCGCCCGCTCCCAGTCTATGTTTCATGCAAATCCGCGTGCAGCCTCCTTTCCAAGCGCTGTCACCGCCCCCTCGCCGCCGGGGCTCCCCGCCTCCTCCCCCGCGCCCCGCCGCCTCCTTCCCCGGGCGCCCTGCCCGCCCCCAGCTCCGGGGAGGACACCCGCCTGCCCCCGCCCTGCGCCCAACACGCCCACGTGGGCGACCCGGCACTGCTGAGGCCCCGGCCCGAAGCCGTGCAGGCGTGGAGAGGAAGTTCTGGGAGTGGGGTGGCGAGAGGGGCCCCTGGCGGGCAGGCAGAGCTCGGGCCTCGCGTCCGCTCTGGGATCCCAGGCTGAAGAAGCTCCGTGGCAGTTGCGGGCCGGAGAGGGTTAGACTCGGCTGGCGGCGGTGCCCCCAGAAGATCCGGACCCAAGACGCGGCGCACGCGGAAGGTTGGAGGCCCTGGAAGTCGGGGCGCGCTGATCCCGGTCTGGGGCCTTGGCTGGCGCCAACGACCTGGGGGCTGTTTTTATTTTCTCAGCGATGAGATCACTCCGACTGACAGTCCCGAAGCTGTGTGCGGAGGAGGGAGTTGGAAGGGGGAAAAGTAGACTTTTAAAAGTGGAGTATTGGGTACCCCAGTGACAATCTGAACAATAGCTGGAGCCAGGGGTCTCTTGGGCCCTGTGAGCCAAGCACTTGTTAGAAAATGGGCCTCGGAGACATCCGTTGAGTTCAGGAAGAAATGAAGGGGGGGGGGACGATTTAGAATTTATTTGGGGGAAAATTTAAGGGATATTAGAAAAACTCGTGATACAGAAAGATCCGAAATTCGATACCAAATAACTAGGAAAGGGAACTTTGTTTCCAAACCAATGAACAAAAAAGTGGGGGGCAGAGAATACTACTTGGAAGTTGATGTGTTTTTAAGTTAGCTTAGGTGGGAAGCCCAGAAACCGTGGCACGTTGGAGAGCTGTGGGGCTTTTCTCCCACCAGCAGAATTCAGGGGCCTCTGCCCACAGGCCCCCCAGCGCCTTCCTCCTACCGCCTCCCCTATCAGGCAGCCGGCGGCTTAGGCTTTTGTTTGTTTTTAACAGCAGGAAACCCCCCATGGTGAGAAAGAAGTTATCTCCAAACCCTGGTGCCGGTGGGGAGTTACAAAGCCCTGTGAGGTGTGGCCGGATCCACAAAGTCAGCTCAGAAGCTGCAGGGGACTTGCCCTTTCACAGAGGATGGCCTCCCACTAGCTGTCAGGGGCGGCCGCTTCTCTTTCCCCTCTGAACTCCCTGCTTGCTGGGACCTGAAAGGAGAAATCTTAAGCCTCATCGAAGCTGGTTCCAGCGCTGCTGATCCTATTTGTTGGTGGCAGCTGTAGTCTTGCGTTTTGCTGTCCTATTCCCAGCCCTTAGGAAGAGAGATCAGGATAGAAGGCAGTTGACATTTATTAATTGCCGTCTTCATTCCAGATAGCCCAAGTGCTGCCCTCTGAAGTAATCTGCACAGTAGTCCCTGAAGTAGATGTCCTTATTCTTCACATCTATGAATGAGGCACCTGAGCCACGGAGAGATTTCTGGACTTCTGGGGATCCCACATGGCAGAGCTGGGGCTTAAGCTCAGGACTTTGTGAGGCCTTATTCCGAAATTGCCATTGCACCCAGCTGCCTCATAGAGCAAGGCAGAGGTGACTTTGTTAAGAGAGCTCTTTGCAAAACAAAAGTTCTTTATCCAGGCACACTATTGTGAGAGCTTAAGAAATGTTTGCTTGTGGTGACATGGGCTACAAATAGCTTTCCTCACAGCCACCTAGGTCTGCTGTGGGACCCTAATGTGAAAGCCTCACTGAAAGAGAACCAGCAGCTGTGGAGTAGTAGACCACACCTTGGGACCCAGGAGTGGTGTGGTGCAGGGAGCCGAGTTCAGGCTAAGGCATCTATGGAGCATCGCAATGCAGCCCTCCTGCTCAGGTCTGGGAACTCTGAAAGATACCAGGGGACCTAGGGAAGCACCAAGGAGTGGGGTCAGGGTGTGCCTGAGTGGGCAGAGGATACAGAGGGGACCCTTGCAGTCATCATCTTGCAGACAATGGTTAATTTTAACCCAAACCTCAAATCCAGCAAGGCCAGCCCTTGAGAGTCAGCCAGAATACAAGTTCAGGCTCCATCACCAACTAATGTGGCTTTGGATCCTGGCTCTTTTCCTCCTTCACTTTGCTGAGCATGTGTTCTCTCAGCTGTAAGAATGGAACTAAGGATTCTTATGGTGCATAGTGGTGAATTCAGACGCATCCTGCTCCAGTGCAACCCCTCATCTTACACAAAAGAGAGCCAGTTTGCACTAGGGAGGGAAGCAGCCCAAGAGAGATTCAAGGATTAAATGGAGTGGAAGGGCCTGATGTGTACCTCACCTTCTAAACTCATGGCATTGGAAGGGGCCTTGTTCAAGCCCCTCATTTTCCTGAGGGGAGGAAAAAACTAGTCAGCCAACTAGTTAGTGTGACTGAACCATGCATGCTTTCCCACATTTCCTTTCCAAGGCAGCATTGTTGTGACAGGGTCTGCTGGGTGTGCAGAAAAATAAAAAGCTGGACCCACATGGGAATCTGATGGTGCTGTCTCTGGGCTAGTTCTTTCTCCTCCAGTGAGAAAAGTTGAATAAGCCCAGTGTCACAAAGCCCCCTAGGAAGAGTAAGAAGTTACTTTTTCTCAGTTCCAAGAGACCCTTACATGCCCTCCCCAGTTTGGGTGATAATGGGTAAGTGGCTACTGATGGATGCAACTCTGTTCTGGCGCCTGGTTTCCTGGGGCCCAGCCAGTCCTGCTTTGCAGAGGTTGTCCTTGTCCTTGGAAGGGAAACATTAGCCCAGTTAATTTTTCATCATGGTAAGTGCAAAGTTCAGGAGAGGTGGGATGGGGGTGGAGGCACAGCTCTGTCTCCCTGGGAATAGTCAGCCCTATCAGGAGCCTCCAGACAGACATGCCAAAGCATGTTTGGAGCAGCTCCCAGGTGGAACCCTGGAGAGAAACGAACACCTGACTTGGGTTATGTTTTTTTCCCATTAGCCAAAGGGTGTTTAATCAGCAAGTGGTGAGTCTAGAAAGAACATTGGGATCATTCTGTCTTCATTTTACAGAGACAGAAAGGGATATCTGAGGAAGGGAGGTGAGCAGGTTGGAACTAGAACTCTCCTGAGCGTGTCCTCACCCAGAAGAGGGCCTCTACCTACAGCCAGGTCTCTGTAGCTCTTTATAGCACCTTACCCAGTGGACTCTCCTGGTACCAGACAACCTGGGTTAAACTTCCATCTTCACCACTTCCAGCTGTGTAACTTAACTCTTATGTGTCAGTTTCCTCGACCATATAATGGGAATGGTAATAAAATTGCTTCTTAGATTATGCGTGGAATCAAATTAAATTGGCTGTGTCAAGAGCTCATAGTAGGTTCTCAACATACATGGATATTGCTGATGCATAGGATAGAGCATCATACAAGAACTAGAAGTTTCATGTACATAAGACAAATGAATGATTCCTAAAAACAGTTTGGAGGGAAAATAGCCACAGTGAAATGAATAGCGTAATGCCACCTGGGTAAAACATCACATACAGGCCTGGGGCTGTGGCTTAGTAGTAGAGCACTTGCCTAGCACATGTGAGGCACTGGGTTCAATCCTCAGCACCACATAAAAAAAAATAAATGAATCAATAAAATAAAGGTATGGTGTCTATAACTAAAAAAAATCATGTGCAAAACAACAATGCATATTTTGAAAGAAGTCATACAAACAAGAAGTAAACACACATTGAGATGGCTATTTTTAAAAAATAAAATAACAATTGTTGTAGAAGATGTAAGGAAATTGGAACTCTTACTCATTGCTGGTAGGAATGTAAAATAGTGCTTGCCTCTGTGTATGGTACTTCCTCAAAAAATTCATTAGGATCACTATATGATCCCTCTATGATCCAGCAACGTGTGGGTATATACATAAAAGAAGTGAAAGCAGGTGCTCAAAGGTATCTGTGCATGCCATGTTCAGAGCAGCATTGTTCACAATAGCCTCAGGTGGAAACAACAATAGCCACAGGTTGAAATGCATTAAGAAAAATGTTTCTGCAACCAATGAAATATGTGGTGTATACATACAACAAGATTCCGATTAGTGCTACGACATGGATAAACCTTGAAAACATTATGCTAAAAGAAATAAACCAGTCACAAAAAGATTTAAAAGTCTAATTTCACTTACAGACGTACCTAGAATAGTACCCAGGGGAGCTTAACCAGTGAGCTTCATCCCCAGCCATTTTTGTATTCTATTTAGAAACAGGGCCTCACTAAGCTGTTTAGGGCCTTGCTGAATTGCTGAGACTGGCTTTGAACTTGCAATCCTCCTGCCTCAGCTTCCCAAGCCACTGGGAATACAGGCGTATGCCATTGCACCCAGCCAAGAGTAGTCAGATTCTTAGAGACAGTGTAGATGGAAGTCTGAGGGGTCTGAGGGGAAGGGGAATGCGGAGTTGTGGTTGAATGGATGTGGAATTTCAGTTGGGGAATGTGAAAAAGTTCTGGGGGTGGATAGTGGGAATTCTCAAAAAACAATGTGATTGTATTTACTGCCACAGGACTGTACACTTAAAATGATAAACTTTATACACTTTTGCCTCAGTAAAAATCAATAGGAATAAAAAGATCCATGAACACAGTAGAACAGGTATGCAAGGGTGGGTATCTGGGAATAAGGGATGAGGCCAAAGAGGGAAAAATAAATGAGTGAATTCAGGGCTCTATAATGATTGACACCCTCGGCTCCCGAGCTGCACATTTCAAAGTGCTCTGTATATGTTAGTAAATATGCTAATTTTCTGTGGTATGCTCAAATGTCAATACCTGTGGCTTCCAGACTAATCTAGTTGAGGATCATGACTTTTCACCTTTGGAGAAATTATTTAAAATGTTTGTCTCACAGTATCCCTAAGAGAGTGCAGGATCAGGCGTCATCCCCTCTGACAGCTTAGGGAGCAGAGGGCAGCAGACTGACGCCATTTGTGGGTTTGCCTGTGCCAGGCTCAGGGCCTGGGACTTGAAGGATGTGGTCATATTTAAAGTTCTCACAGCCTCTGCAAGATGATTGTTATTGCTGCTTCAGGAAGGAGGGACCAGGAAAGCAGGGAGTTGAGCTGCTGTTGACCCAAACTGGACTAACCCTGGACTGCTGATCCCTGACTACCAGCCCAACCTGGGGTTTTCTGTCCCCAAAGCTCTTGGCATGGTGTCCAATGATGATTGCAGAACATGCCTGGAAGATCAGGGCTCTGCAAGAAGGAGCTGGGGATAGATGCTATCCAAGGAAGGCACTTAGAGGGACCAGGTCTGATTCAGGGAGGCGTTAGGCAGAGATTAGACGTGGGGCGGTGGCTGCCGTGGGAGGACAGTCCAGGCCCATGGGAGTCCAGGGCAGAGTGCATGGAGCTATCTTGAGTTCACTTGCAGGAACTCCTTCCTGGCCTTTGAAAACTGCATGTCTAGGAGTCAGGGGCCAGGAGAGGATCTTAGTACTATGGGGTTGTATGTGTATGCTTTAAATTTTACTATTTATGTCCAGGTGTGTTGATCACTCTCTTCATACATACAGGTGATGTTGAGATTCTGGTGTGTGCGTGTTAGTGGTCTCCATCTGCCCACGCATTTCAGGCCCTTCTAATTCAAATCTCATTCTTTCAGAGTTCAGTCCTAGTTGTTTAAGTGAAATAGGTACATGTCTGAGTTTTCTCCCCACATTCATGTGTCTTTGTCTTTGCATACATTTTGTATGTATCTAGATATTTATAGAGGTCATTATGTTTTCCCTTTCCTGTTTTCTAGGACAGTAAGAGTCACAAACATTACTTGGCTCTGTCTGAGCACCTCCCTCAGTTCATGGTTCAGTGTGCAGGGTGGACCTAAAAAATAGCAGTTGGAAAATTGTTCTTTCATTATCATTTGTTTTTAAAAACACATGTGTATGAACAGCCATCAAAGACGATGCCCTGAAATGAACTATGGTTCTATAAAAGTGGTGAGATTGTATACCTTTGTTATTTTTAATGTTGGCATGTTGTTTTTACTTAAAAAAAAAAAAAAGCAGTAGAGGTAAATCCCAAAGGAATTTAAAGCAGGAACTTGGACAGATATTTATACACCCATGTGCATAGCAGTGTTATTCACAGTAGCCAAAAAGTGGAAACAACCCAAGTGTCCATCAACAGGTAGATGGATAAGCAACTGCAGTGTATGAACACAAAAGAATATTATTTGACCTTGATAAAAAAAGAGGTCGCTTCTAAAATGTGCTAAAACCTGAATGCACCTAGAGAACTCTATAAGTTAAATAAGCCACTCACAAAAGGACAAATATTGCATGATCCTACTTATATGAGATACTTTAGTCAGATTCATAGAGACAGAAAAAAGAATAATGGATTCCCAGAGCTGGGGGAGGGGAAATGGGAGTTAGTGTTTAAAGTGTACAGAGCTGTAGCTCATCGGTGGAGCGCTTGCCTAGTGTGTGTGAGGCACTGGGTTTGATTCTCAGCACTGCACAAAAATAGATAAATGAAATAAAAGTATTCTGTCCCTCTACAACTAAAAAAATGTTTTAAGAAAGTGTACAGAGCTTCAACTTTAGAGGAGGAAGCGTTCTAGAAACGAATGGTGGTGGTCGGAGCAGAACTTACGAACGTATTTGATGCCACTGAACTGTACATTTAACAATGGCAGAGCTGGTAAATTTTGTCATGTGTACTTGGTCACACTTTTAAAAATAAATAAATAAATTCTAGAAACTGAAGTTTAGAGTGTACTGTCAAAAATGTTATCATTCAATAAAAATAGATTCTTCAGTTGGTTTTTTTGGGGGTGCTGGAGATTGAACCCAGGGCCTCAGTCATGCTGGGAAAGTGCTCTACCACTGAGCTTGGCCCCAGAGAAAGAAAACAATGTGTAGGTGGAAGCGGAGTTGGGTCTATACTGAGTGAGGAATGTGGCTCTGGAGAGTGTCTCTGGAGAGAATGAGACAATGGCTACCTGTGCTCTCTGGTCAGGTGTGAGCTTATTGTGTTGCTGGCCCCCAGGGGCCTGCTAATACTTCTCTGTAGTCAGGCACCAGGGTGTGACAGGAGAGAGTGAATCCTTGACCTCTTAAAATGACTTCCTGGTCTAGAATACCTCACCTCACAGACACTCCAGCAAGTGTGGCCCCTGGGAATCCTGCTGTGGGCTCCAACTCTGAGGGATTCAAATAAAAGTTAACAAGGCAGGCTGTTCCTCTCCCTGCCATTCAGCCTCACCAGAGGGGGGACACCTGCTTAAGGATAAATATGTTCAGTGGTTGTTGTAAAACAGATGTTTTCATTGTAGAGAAATGTTTTGAATTTTATGATGGCGTCGATAATCAAGCCTGTCTGCAATAGAAGAGGAACAAAGCGCTGGACACATGCCGTGGCACAGTGGCCTTTGGAAACATGGTGCTAAGTGAAAGAACAAGTAGCAAAAGACCTGGCACTGTAGGATTTCAGCTCCATGAAATGTCCACAACTGCCCGACTCTAGAGATAGGCGGGTGGTAGCAGATGGCTGGGGCTGGGCTGGGCTGGTAGAGCAGCTCATGGATGCCGAGTTTCTCTCTGGAGTGATAGAAATGTTCTAAAATTGGCTGCAGTGACTACACAACCCTGTAAATATACAAAACACAATTGGGCATCGTTAAATGGGTGAATTATATGGAAGGTGCACTACATCTCGATAAGGATGTTTTCAAAAATAATAATACAGACTGGCACGAACAAAGCCCTTCCAAGGGTTCCAACCTGCTCACAGGGTTAGGTTAACTACATTCATTTTTACAACTACCTGTGGGCTGTGTTAGTGTCATCCCCTTTTTAGCAGGGAGCACTGAGGCACACAAGGGGACATCAGTGAGTGGCCATGCTCTGACAGTCCAGGCAGTCTGCTAGACAGTCCTTGTTCCTAACCACAATGGAGATGAACAGCCACCACCACCTAGAAATAACCACACTGCAGTCCCCTGAGGTTTCATTGGCACATCATGAACATCTTTCTATGTTAATAAACATGCATTTGCAATGTGGTATTGAATGACTGTAGAGCATATTGTCACATGGATCTGTCATCATTTATTAAACCAGTTTCCTGTGACTGGACATACAGGTTACTTCTAGTTTTATTTGATATTACAAATGGTTCTGCTCTAAACATTTCTGGGCATCACATATGTGTACATCCCTGATTAGTTTCCTAGAATAAGTCCCTAGAAAGTGCATTGCTACTTTTGATGCCATTACGAGAGGGGCCCCTGAAAACCTATTGTACCAGCTTACCCTCACCACACCAGCTTAACAGAGAGATGGCATCTGGGGAGACTCTTTTGTAGTCTGACTTAGCCATCAGTGGTTCCATCCAAGGGGACCAGAAAGCTTTAGCCTTAGCTATGACTTTTTTGTTTTGCTTTGAAATGAGAAAAGGGGTCTCTTCTGAAAGACATCCCAGCATGAAGCAGGGACCAACCTGCCTTAAGGTAAGGAATTCTGGTTTGTCATTCTTGGTAGGAAGGCTAAGGATATACCTTTATTTAATATATATATGTTGTAGTTGGACACAATACCTTCATTTTAGTAATTTATCCTTATGTGGTGCTGAGGATTGAACCCAGTGCCTCACACATGCCAGGGGAGCGCTCTACCGCTGAGCCACAAACCCAGCCCCCTAAGGATATACCTTTCAGACCTCTTCCCCTGCCCTTCCATAGTTAATGTTCCCGAGAGCTAAGTACTTGCCTCTGTTACCTCCCTCCCAGGGTGATCTTATTCACCCTTGAGTCTCATCTAACCCTTATACACCGATTCCCAAAACTGAGTAACCTGGCCCAAACTTCTCTCCAGAGTGCTGGTCTCAGACATGCGACTGTCTCTGGACCTCTCAGGCATCTCAGAGTTAGCGCTGGGAGCTGAACCAGTTTCCTTCATGGAGCCCTTCCTCCACCCTCCACCCTCCAGCGGCCTTACCACAGTCTACCGTCACTCCTCCCTTCCCATGCTGTCCCTAATCCCAGCTGTCCCTGCACCCTATAGAATCTCCCCAATACCCAGCCTCCATCTACTTCGAGTCCCCATCACCGCTCGCCACCAGTTATTATAACCATTCTCTAATTGCGTTCTCTGCTCGATGCCAGCATGAGCATTCTAAAGCACAAATCTAATTTGCATCTCCTCTGCCTTTTAAAAAAATTGCTTTCAGTGATTTGCCATTGTCTCCGGCAATGCTGTCCAATAGAAATAGAGAGTGACATATGTCATTTTAAATTTTCTTTAGGCCACATTATAAAAAGGAAAAAGAAACAGGTGGCATTAATTTAGATAATGTATTTTTAACTCAGCATACCCAGTGTGTTGCTATTTCAACATGCAATCAATATAAAAATTATCTTGTGTGATTTTTTTGTTTGTTTGTTCACAAGCTTTGCAATTCCTTGTGCCTTGCACTTACATCTCCATTAGCACCCAGTCACATTTCAAGGGATCAACAGCCACATACGTTTGTTGGGAGCTGAACCAGTATCCTTCATGGACCCCTTCCTGTTTGGGTGGCACAGGTTCAGAGACTGGAGTCCACAGTCCTTCATATAGAATAGAAGGCCCTGGGCAATGGGGTTTGAGCCAGGTTTGAACATCACCTCTGCACGAGGCTTTTCTTCTCTCACTCCTAGGGCTGGACGGAGCCCCACTCTACCCTGTGCAGACCTCTATGCTCGTTATGTCCATTGCTAACCCATTGGTGTATTTATTTGTGGACTTAACTGATCTATTACACTCGATTTTAAGCCCCTTAATGGCCAGGACTTTGTCTTGCTTTTCTATCACCAACGCCTATGCCTAAGCACATCAAAGACACTTAATAATAAATATTTGGTGGATGAATGGATTAACATAAGAAAATGAGGCCCAGAAAGAGGAAGTGACTGGACCAAGGTCCCATAACTAAAACACGGCGTCCTGGCTTACACTGCAGGCACTCAGTCCCTGGATTAGAGGACAGAAGTGTCCTAATCTGTAGTATATGCCATGTCCATACATACCGCTAAAATCCAGGCGGCCTGGACCACAATCCTGTGTTTCTGGTATGCGTTCAGCTTTAGTTGCATTATATTTTACTGCCCTTAAATAATTCCTAGGAAATGACAGGAACCAAAAGAAACATAGGTGCATGCTACAGGATGATACACGGCACTCAGTCAGGACTGGCCTCACTCACAGATAAAGAGGATGCCGTGGACTGGAGAAGAAGTCCTCTGCCTGAGAATTCTCTGAAGTGCCTAGGGAAGGGGCAGGAGGAAGATGGACTGACTAGAGTACGAGGGACACATGGAGGGCCAGCTTCTCTCAACAGACCTGTGCCAACTTGTGTAGTAGCTACACTCCGGTCTCTTGTTCTGTTTGTAAGTTTAAGGGATTGGACTGACCTTGGGTAGTATAAATACATGACTCCACTGTCCTCCATTGCATTAGCCACAGTAGACACTGCTAATCAATCACCGAGTTCTTCCCTGCCTTGGGATCCTTAATCTCTACCATGGAAAAGTCAGGCTTCTGGTTGAAACATATTAGTCTTTGAGACTCTTCTAACTTTGACCCAATTCTATCCATAAAGATGCATTCCTCCCGTCGTTGGGAATCCCCTAACGAGATGCAAATGACACCTCAAGTTCTTGTCAGCTTTAATCAACAGCTGAACTCTCAGGGCCTGATCTTGCCAAGACCTCCCAGGAGATCCAGCAAATAAGAGCAGAGAGGAAGTGATAGAAGGAAAGGAATCTAGTGCCTTCCAGAGCGGCAGGATACACGTTGGGCCTGTTGCTTCAGCATCCATTGTGGGCCCAAGTGTTTAGGACTCTTTGTGGAAGAAATGTCATAAGAAAATAGCAAGACCTCTGCCCGGGGTGGCATGCAGTCTAATTCAAGAGCCAGAAGGTAAAAGTTCTGTTCCCACTGACTGGAGCAGACAGAGTAGGAGCTCATCTATCTAACCAGTGTCCATGTTGTCAAGTGTCCAGGACAACACCTGACACAAAAAATATGTGAGTGAATGAGTAAAAGAGGAATGTACATGCACACACATTGCCAAGTCTTGCTGGGTAGGGCTGAGCTTCTAGCCAGCATAGAACTCGTACTATCATAGGGGCTCTCTCCTCCCCTCAGATTTTTCTAAGCGAAGCTCTGTTACCATAACTTAATGTCCAAAATACACACAATTATGTACTCCCCCTCAAATTCAAACCGTACTCTCTGTGGTTTTGCAATGTGTAACACATTCATTAAGTGTATTTTTGAAGCAGATCGAAGCCTGCATTAGGTAGGAATGCATTTGTCTTCTTGGTGCTGCATCAGGAAATCTAAGATCTCTTGTTGGAATAGCATCCTCTGTGAAGCTGGGGTTCTAGGCCAGCATACTAGCCTTTTATTTCAGGGTTAGAAGCTGACACTTCTGACCATAAAGGGCCAATGAGCACCGGGAGAGGGGCCTGGCAATTGTAAAAACTCAAAGCACATACATTAATTTTGAGAGGAAAAAACATGTTTTTATTTTGTCATCCCTTCAAACCAGAACTAAGGAAGGTTGCTGAGCCCACACATGTCCTCTGTGCGCATGTGTGTGCACAAGTGCCCACTGGTGCAGATGCTGCCCCGACTCCAACACAATGCTACTTGGATCCAGTCCTCTCCTGGGAGTAGGCATGCTTTATTCAGTTGCAAAGATGTGGGCTGAGTACCCTGGCAGTCCAGGTGACCCAGAAGGCAGAACGAGTGGGCGCTTAGGCCAAGGGCAAAGCCCTTCCCCCGTCCTACCCCCTCCTAGCCCAGAGGAAAATATGGAGCTTCGTTGCATTCACCCAGGATTTTGCAATCACAGTCTCTAGAAGGAAGCTATTTTGAGTTCAGCACACATGGATGGGTGGCACTTTTTAAGGGGTAGAATTGTTTTTGTTTGAATTTCATCTGAGGGAGGCCTGATCTTTCAGGGTATCTAAGGGCCTAACCCCAGCCCTGTCCTAGTGATGGTCCCTGGAATAGTGTGGGGAAGAATCAGACAAGGCCTTGGACGAGGCTCACAGAAACTGTGCCCACTGCCTCTCCAAGCTCCATTCCTTTGGTCCAGAGCTGGCAAAGAGGAGCAAAGGAACCCTGTAGCCACATACCCTGGATACCACAGTCCCAGAGCCCTGGGACGAAAGCCATGTATAATGCCATGTTCCTCGGGAACAACATGAATCACGTCCAGGCAGTTGGACATCCTAGGAACATTTTGTTGGACCAGAATCTGCTGATCTAGGAGTCAGAGGACTAAGGCTCCTCTTCTGGCTCTGCCAGGAATTCCGTTGAGGTCTTCTGTCCAAGAGACCTTTGCAAACAAACCCCACTTTCTGTGGTTTACTGTTGACTTTTCCTTGCTTCCTGGAGCACATCACAGAACTCTAAGGAGTGGACCCCTGCCTCTTCGGTGAGGTAGGGAACACACCTGAGAGAGAGAGGCACAGGCCTTGGGGAACTGAATGGCAACTGTCAGCATCACCACAACCCCCCCCCCCCACACACACACACACACCCAGCCACAAGAACAGGGGCCAAGGGTGGTACTGTGTGAACCACGCTCTTGGCTCCATAGCCACTGGGAACCCATGCCCTGGTCCCAAGGACCCTGTGACAGAGCCAGTTTCACAAGCTGAAGGAGTTTAGTCAAAGTGGGGTGAAGAACCCAAGTGGCTTCCGGTACTCCTCTTACCCAAAGGCTGAGGACCCAGCAGAGCTCCCTGCCCTTGGTCTTTGCCCCTCCTCAGGAGGATCATGGGAGGCCAGGCACAGAAGAGAGCCCCTTCCCCAGGCACAGGTGGGTTCCACCTTTCCTCGGGGAAGCCTCATCAGGCATGTGACCAGGGACAAAGGGTTTCCCCAGGATGGGGGTGGAGTACCAGGAGTTTAGGATTTGGATTTTGTTGCCCTGAGTCTAAAACTGGAATTCCTGGGCTTGGGGTGGAGCTCAGTGGTAAGTACTTGCCTAGCATGCACAAGGCCCTGGGTTCAAACCCCCAGCACTGTTAAAAAAAAAAAAAAGAAAGAAAGAAAAATTAAAAATAAAACTGCATTGTCTGTTCGTTTCTACCAGGTTAAGACCTGGTCCCAGTGTGAACTGATTTCCCCATCTCTGAGCTACGCTATTGCAAATAACTTACACATGAGTAATGTGGCCATGTTTGGGCAGAGTTTATTTAGATAAGAAAAACAACCTCAGCCTCATGGGAGGGGCTGCCCGGCACCACAGAGCCAAACCCATTTCCTGGGCCTGCCCCAGAGGGTGGACTTGGAGGCTGCTGAAAAGCCTGCCTGTCCCCAGATACCTCCTGGTCCTGCCATGGGGAGGAAAAGTGAGGGAAGGAGCAGAGGATGCCGGGAACACGGGCTGGAGTGGGTATGAGGGCAGGTCAGCTCCTGGTAGCTGTGTGAGTGTGGAGGAGACCTCCAACCCTCCCGCCCCTCGGGAAAGGCCTGGGGAGAGGGCATTATTGATGACACCCACCCACAGAAGGGCTGTGAGATTAAGAGGCCATGCCTGGGAAAGCCCTTTGTAAACTTCAGAGGGCAGGCCCCCTGTTAGTCATTAGGTGAGATCTGGACTAAGGCCAAGGTCTCTGGCCAGGCCCCCTGTGGGGCACAACGCTGGGGTTCCAAAGCCTTGGGTCCAAGTCCTCATCCCGCCTACCAGTCACATGACCTTCAGCTCCTTCCCCTCCCCGAGCGTCAGTATTCACCTCAGTGAAATGGGAAGAGTCATTTCTCCACTGTAGAATCTTGGGGCTCTTTATTGGCTGGTTTGGGAATGAGAGAGAGGAGTGTCGCTTGTGAGCCATAAAAGGCACAAATATGAGATGACGACGGTCCCCAGTTATTCAAAAGTTTATTCATCAATTATATCCACAATAAAGAGTTTGGCTGAAAGAGAAAGGAAGACAGCACATGAAGAGTTAATAAAGTAGGCAAAGTAGCAGTGGTGGGCACACTGGTTGGGCTCAAGGGTGAGTCACTCATCTTTTTTGTTTTTTTAAACCTAATAATACTTTAGGAACAGTGCATTAACTCAGTTACTTGCTTTAAAAAAATACTTTTTGTTTTGTTTTTTTTTAAAGCAGAACCCATTTTTTTTTCAAATAAAAGGTTAAACAGAACCCCAGGTCCTAAACCATGAAAGCCAATCTTTTCTGGCTGAAACAGAGGTCTGGGCCCAGAGCCAGGACTCCCCAGAACCCTCACCCCACCCACCCACCTATTGATCTCCCTAATTCTACTCTTCAGCAGCCCCAGAGGCACCTACTCTGAGTGCTGAGTTTCTACGGCTCCAAAACACAGCCCCAACGGAGATGCGGATCCCAAACACCCTCTCACAAGGAGGGGCGTGCAAGCACGTTCAGAGAAGCAGTACTGTGATGATGGACGCTGGAAACATCCTAAATGTCCATCAGCAGGAGAAGGGTAAAGGGATGGTGATATACACTCACGGCATAATTCAGCTCACTGCAGTGAAAGTGAACGTGTGGGCGCTGCACACGCCAACAGGGCACTCACACAAACGCGCTAGTGAGCACGAAAAGCAAGCTGCAAAATACACTGTGTATTATCTGTATAAATTCTAAAGACATGGAAGACAATATTGTGCATGCTTGGTGAGAGAGTATGAAGATGTATCTGGGAAATGATAAAACTTCTAGAAGAAATCCAAATCGTCTTAACTTTAGGGGTGGGAAAATATTTCTTTTTTTCTTTCTTTTCTTTTTTTTTTTTTTTTTTGGTACCAAGAATTGAACCTAGGGGTGCTTAACCCTGAGCCACATCCCCAGCCCTTTTTATTTTTATTTATTTATTTTTGGTACCGAGGATTGAACCCAGGAGTGCTCAGCCACTGAGCCACATTCCCAGCCTTTTTTTTTTTTAGAGTCATGGTCTTGCTGAGTTGCTAAGTACCTCACTAAATTGCTGAGGCTGGCTTTGAACTCAACACCCTCCTGCCTCAGCCTCCTGAGCCACTGGGATTACAGGCTTCTACCACTGCACCAGGCCCTTTCTATTTTTATTTTAAGAGAAGTTCTCAGTAAGTTGCTTGGGGCTTCATCAAGTTGCTTAGTCTGGCTTTCAACTTGCGATCCTCTTGCCTCGGCCTCCTGAGTCACTGGGATTATCGGTGTGTGCCACCATGCCTGGCGAAGATTTCTTTAAAGGACACAAAAAGCACAAAGAGGGTGTACACACACATACACACACACACACATACACACACACAATCAATAAATTGGACTTTATTAAACTTAAAACTGTTCATGCCACAAGAAAATGAAGAGCTATTGAATAAAACTGTAGAAAAAGACATTTTGTGATACATATATCTAAAAAACTTATTTGTTGTATAATAAACCTAAAAAATCAATAATAAAAACACTTAATTCTTTTAAAAAATCAAATTTGAATGGCTATTTGATTTAAAAGAGGTCATTTGTGTGCTTCTTCCAAGGTCCTTAAGCATATAAAAAGGTGTTGAACATCATCAACCATCCAGAAAAGGCCCAGAGAAGCAATCTCATACCACTGCCCACCCTTTTGGATAGATCGAATTTAAAAGAATCACAGCACCAAGTACTAACAAGGATGTGGGTCCCCCAGAGCTCCAGAGCTCTCACACTGCCGGTGGGAATGTGAATTGGTGCAAGCACTTTGGAAAATTGTGTGACAGTATCTCCTCCTAACTGTATGTAAACATCCCCCGGAAATACTCCTGGCTACACACCCAGCAGAAGTGAGAGATTAAGTCCATCCAAATACATGACAAGAATGTTTATATATTCATATATTCCTAATATCCTGCAACTGGAAATTACCCAATGGCCACCATCACTGAGATGGATACATCATGGTATAGCCACACAATCGATAGAATTCTACACAGCAAAAGAAAAAGAAGGAGGAGGAGGAGGAGGAGGAGAGGAAGAGAAAGAGGATGAGGAGAAGGAGCTGCTACTACACACACAACAGAATGAATCTTATGGATGAAATAATTTCACTCTCATGAAGGTCAAATCTGGCAAAACTTATGCATGAGACAGAGGTCAGACAGAGGTAGTATTTGGGGGAGCTCCAAATTCTGGGCATGTTCCATATCTTTTATTCTTTTTAATATTCTTTTAGTTGTAGATGGACACAGTACCTTTATTTATTTATTTATTTTTAGGTGGTGCTGAGGATCAGAGCCAGGGCCTCACACACGCTAGGCAAGTGCTCTGCCACTGAGCCACCACCCCAGCCCCTGCTCCATGTCTTGATTTCAGGGAGGACCACATGGGTGTATTCATCATAAAACTCCCCAAGCTGTGTGCTCACGGTTTATACACCTAAAGCAAGTGACATCCTGACCAAAAACTTAACTAGACCTACATATGGGAAGGGAAATCACTAAGCGCAGGATAAATGCTGCATACAGCAGAGTTACTATGTGGAGGGGGCGGGGCAGTGGGGAGAAAGTGACTTGGATGGGGCTGGCCCAAAGCCTATGGTCCAATGGACTTTTAAGAGAACTGTATAGAGTACAGCCCGGAAGGGGTCATTCCAGGAGCACGGACTGGACCGTAAAAGCGCATACATGTGCTGAGGCTCAGAGGGAAAGGGGTTGGTGGCTGGAGCAGAGGGTCATGTCAGGTCAGGGCAGCAGGGACAGAACAGCACTGGCCTGGTGGAGAAAGGCCGGACTTGAATCTGGAAGTCTAGGTTCAAATTCTAACTACTACCACCAGTCCCAGTGACCTTGGGAAGAGTCACTTAACCTCTCTGGTCTCAGTTGTGCCTTTTGTAATATGGGGACTGCACTGAAGCCAGGCATCTAAGCTGCAGAGCATTGTGGCTGGCATATAGGAGCAGTAGTCCCAGAACCACGGGCGTCCAGCAGGGTTACACCAGCAGACTCTCCTGAGAAGACGCCACAGCCAGGGCTTGCTGTCTCTATCCTAGGGGACATCCCCAAAGGCCTGGAATAATGTAGCAGGTGTTAAGAACCACCCCCCCCCCCATGCCATAAAGCATGGGCAAAGCTATCTGTGGGGCACAAGCTAAGGGACTGGAACCTTCTGTCAGCACCTGTAGGGGAACAGAGAATGGGGCTGAAAGAAAATAACTGTGAGCCTTTCTTTGAAGAGAGTTGCAAAGGTGTCATGTGTTCCCTGGACGAGCCAACGAAAGCACGGGGCACTGAGGAGGCCACCTAGAGAGCTTGAGAGGTGACCTGAGTTTGGGGGACACAAGGACTGCTGTCTGACCCACACCTGAGAGATCTAAAGACCAGAGCTGTTTAGAGAGGCTGCAGCAGGGAGAGAGGGCGCTGCTCCTAAGGAAGAGCCATATTGCTGTCCCATCAAGGACCCACCCGGATTGGGGACTCCTAAACTGGATGCCACTGCAGATGACACCGGAAGTGGGGGAGATTCCCACAGAGCAGAAAGCCTGGGATCTGATGGAGGCTGTAAGTATAAAAGCGGGGTGGGGTGGGGGTGGGGCATGATTCACAGCAGGACACCACAAAAGATACCTGTGTCAGCAGCAGGCCTCCACCCAAGTCCCTGGAAACCAGCCAGTGCCTGACCTGCAGGGGCCAAATAGCAACCAGGGGCAGAAAGGTGGAGTGAAGCAAGTCAGGTGGCGGCCATGTGTGCAGCCCGGAGCAGGCCTGAGCTAGAGGAGCCCAAAACCTGAGTCGGGTAAGAGCCCCGGCAGGCCAGAGTTTCCAGTTACTGATATGAGTCTGTCATGGACTCTAAAAGGCCCACAGAGTCTACAAGAGCTGCCTGAGGTTTTATTTAGGGACAGGAAGAAGGAAAAGAGGCTGAAAGGGACAGAAAATGACATTCAAGTGCTGGTGTGTTGAATCCAGGCATGTTAACGTGCCCAGCCCTCCTTTCCCCTCAGCCCTGGGAAAAGGCTGCTCCCCAGGCCATCCTGCCCCCTGCTCCATACCCAAGAAGTGCCTCCCCCTAGGAAGGCCTTGTGGAGGCCAGAGGCTGACAGGGAAGAAAAAAAAAAAAAAACTCCTCTGCAAAATGTTGCTTCAGCCTCTGGAATTTACACTTGCCCCACTTCAGCCTGCTAAACATTCCTGCCTGAAATTCCAGCTGAACCCTACGAAGCAACCGAAGCAACCGCTCTGGGAAGCCCGGGGCCTGGCAGGGGCTGGCAGGCCTCTCCCAACTTCCGAATTGCTGTCAGAGGCTATGACCTCACTTCCTTCGCCTGCTCCAGCCTGAACCTCCCTGCTGTCCTGAATGCCCAGTGGTCAGGGGAGCAGCAGCATGGGCTCTGAGAAGGCCCAGCTCTGGTCACTGTGGGCCACCAAGCGGGGCTTGGTTAGACCATTGCCACTGACCCTTCCCTGCTGTGGCGAGCCAAAGCAGGGAGCCCCTGCTCGAAGTTAAATGTGCAGAGGAAATTCCCCCTTCCAGGGGGTTTGGGGCAGGGATATTCTCTGGGCTTCGTTTCTGGGTAAGTAAAAGGGAGGAAAGGCGCTGCTGTTATTGAGCACCTACTGAATACCAGGCCCTGTGCAATATGTGAGCTGTCTAACAGGAAAGTAGCAAGGGGCAGGGCTGCCTTTCCAGAGTGCCGCTGCTCTGCACACGGGCACACTCTCACGTTCACGGCTCCGCAGCAGTTTCAAATTCGGCAGTGTTCTGGCATATAATGCTGAATGGAGTCCTACGGAGTGAGGTGACAAGGACTGGGGCCAGCCAGCCTCACTCCTGCCACTTAGGAGCTGTGCGCCCGTGGAAGGATTGTCCAACCTCTCTGAACCTTGTTTCCTGTAGGAGACAGTAGTAATGACACCTTCGCCACCACCCTGTGAGGATGTCATGAGCTCAGGCAGGGGAGGAGATTCTTAGTTCAGAACCCGACATACTATGTGTATTTGGTAATTATCACTTCTGATAGCTCTTATCATGGCCCAGTAGGGGACAGAACAGAAACTATGGTTACCTCAAGTGCACGGATGATTAGGACTCTGAAGGTCAAAGGTTAGATGATATCTGTGGTCACTAAGAAGGTCCTAACCCATAACCTGGGTCTCCGCAGGCTGCCAATTCCCTATGGTCCCTGCCTACTGGTGGAGCCCTCCCACGGGTTTCTGGGCATGCCAGCGCCATCTCTCCCCCCAGCACACACCCAGGAAGGCACAGGCCACGTGCAGAGAGGAGGAAGGATGTGTAGGTAGCTGGCGCTGCAGGTGACCAGGGAGGGCTGCTCCTGTGTATTCTCTACTCCGGGAGCAGTTTGCAGGGGTGGGAAGAGGTGGCTGCTTGGAATAGACAAAAAGTACAGATGGCTCCCTCCATAGGCAGAGAGTCCTCCCCGGCGTGGTCTTCCTCTCTCGGCCTCCCAGGCAGGCCAGGCTCCCCTACCCTCACCCAGGCCTTTAACAGAGCTATGCTAAGTATTTTTCTAGCTTTTACTCAGTGTGGTCCTGCCTCACACTGAGAGTCCCTTTTTCCCAGGCACCCCCGAATCACACAGGCACTCCCACCACGAGCTCAGTGCTCCCAGACAAGGCTGGGTGCCCCCTCTCATCCTCAAGTAGGAACCAGCCCACATCTGGGCATCTGGACAATCACTGGCCGGCCCCAAGTCCAGGAACAATAGCGAGTCTCCAAGCCAGCAAAGGAACCCAGCTTATACCAAGTAAAAATAACCTGTCAAATCAATTACAGCAGCAGAACCAATTAGGGCAACCACAGGGGAATAAATATGCAGTGTTTAACTTAATCATCTCTCTGTTCCAAAAGCACTCCACTGGGCTGCATGACTAAGTCGAATGACTATTATGTAACTGGTATTTCTATTCCTTGCTCCTTCTCAAAAAAAAAAAAAAAAAAAGCCAATAAATTCTTTTGTTTTTTTCAAGGTAGAGGAAAAGAAAAAAGATTGTCTCTGAACTTGCACAAATCTTGGGAGAGAATTCTAGGTGCCTGAATTATTGATACACAGATGTAAAACTATGCACTAGTGATGTGCAGGACTCTGAAGGTCAAAGGTTAGATGATATCTGTGGTCACTAAGAAGGTCCTAACCCATACCTAGGCAAATCACTTTTCTTCCCAAAGAAGGAAATGGAGGGATTTGGATGTGGAGCTCTCCAAAGCCCAGCCTTTTAAATTCTGATTTTCTATTCCCTAGGACAGCTTTTACTCTAAAATCCTTCACAGCTGGCCTGGGGTCTCATTTATGTTTGAGTAACCCCACTGTTCCTGAGAGGGTGTCTGTGTACTCAGGTGCTCTGTAAATACTTGCTAACTGAACTCCCAGGTTCATCTCCCTGGAGAGCAGCATCTCCCACCTCTAGGACGCCTGCTAGGCAATGAGGTGGCAGCTATGTGCTAGAAAGAAGAGCTTGCATTTGCAGGAGGCTAGTTGTGTCTCTGAGAAGTGAAGAACCTTGTGTGGTCAGGGCTGGCTGTGTGCCACTGTCAACAGATGCTCAGAAAAGAGGAAAACTTCTAACCTTGGGATGGCCTTGAAGCACATTGGGGAGGAGGTGAAATAGGAGTTGTGCCTTGAAAGATGTTTTAAATTCTGACAGATCAATAGGATGGAGGGTACTCCAGGGCTCTCTACAGGGACAGCCTAAACAGGCAGGAAGGGAGAAAGCCCGACGGCAACAGGTATTTTTTGTTGGGAAGCAAAATAATAATTATTATTATATTATATAATGATATTATATAATATAATAATAACATTATTATTATAAATCTTGGAACCAGACTGTGAAAACCTTTGGAAGCTGGTGGTGAAGGGGATTGTTATTCTGAATGCCGTGGAAGAGGAAGGTGGATAGAGTAAAAAGTAAAAATAACCTGTCAAGTCAATTACATGGTCCTTCCATGTCAACATTAAAGAAGTGCATATCCCTTTGGCATTATTCTAATAGTTATAGATGGCCAGGCACAGTGGCACATTCCTGTAATCTCAGCATCTTGGGAGGCTGAGGCAGGAGGATCACAAGTTTCAGGCTAGCTTCAGCAATTTTATGAGGCCCTAAGCAACTCTGCAAGACCCTTCCTCAAAATAAAAAAGTAAAAAGGGCTGGGGATGTGGCTCAGTGATTAAGCACCCCTGGGTTCAATCCCTGGTGGCAACAACAACAACAACATAATAATAATAATAATAAAATAAATAGCTAGAGATATACTCTGCTGTCCCTCCTAGGCACAGCCTGGAGGTCTGGAGTCACAGAGGTTGTAGCTGATTGTGGAGGATGCAGCCCTCGGCTTTCCAAGACCCCCAATTCACTTACTTTGCCCAAGTGCTCACTTCTAGCTTTTCAGGGCTGGAAGAAATCTGAAGTTCAACTCTGACAGCAGATGCTGTCTGTGACCAGCTGCAGTTCCTCGGCACGCATTCCCATACTGAGGGCTGTTTACTTCTAGGGCTGTGAGCACGGTGGGAACGTGGGGGGCAAAGCCTGAAGTGCCCACAGTTTGTGCCCCTGGAAACAGCCCTCTCTATTTGTGAGCAATGAGGCCCTGGAGACACCTCCCCAGCCTCCTTGCTCCTTGGCCACTTGACTCTGTCTCCCTGAGTGCACCACCAGGACAGAGCTCCAGGTACCCTCGCAGGTGGCCTGCTCAACACACCTTGCCATGGCCTCCTTCCCTTCTCTGTCTTGTTTCCACACCTTTAACCTGAGCTTCTAGGGATCAGCTCCTAAATGAACTATTTCAACTTGAATCCTAGACTCAAAGTCAGCTCCTGGGGAAACCCAAACCAAGATCCTAACGAACCTCCCTCACTTGGTGGTTGGGGAAACGGAGACCCAGAAAGGAGAAGGCGATTGCTCATGATCACCAAACAAGCTGCGGAAGCAGGTGAAAGCCTGGACCCCCTTTTCCCTAGTCCCTGACCCTTCCCAGTACACAGATGTGTCTTCGATTGGGGATCCCCTCCCTCTGTACTAGCCCAGTTGAGGTTCCACAAGGTCAAAAGTCTGCTGCAGAAACTACTTCCTCCATTCTTGTTTGAACAGAAAGCCAGAGGCCTCAGCCAGGGGGAGGGGCGAGAGCCTGAGGCTCCCAGATGTGGCCCTCTTTATCCCGCAAGTGCACTTTTGTCTCTGCGGTAACCAGGGCAGCTGCCCCATTTATCTGATTTCAGTAAAGCAGCCACATCCTTCGGCTCCAACTGCTGGGGCTGAAATGGCATGTTTGCAAAATGGAGCCATTAGCCCTTAAAAAAGAGGAGGAGGGTGTTGTTTTTCCTCAGGGAAAGGGCTATGAACCTTGGGGTCCTTCCATGTCAACATTAAAGAAGTGCAATATCCATAGAAATGACTCAAAGGGGGCCAGAGTAATTCTGCATAAAGATAGCAGCCAGGAAGCAGGGTTTAGATGGACAGAGTGTGTCCTTCTAAAAGCAAGCAAATCTTATAATGGATTGCTGTTTGCTGTCTGTGAAAGGAATCCAAGGGGAATATCACGGAGGAACAAAGACATGTTCTGTCTCTTTAAATAACTCAAGGCAGGTTGACATCTTAGTCAACAGAGGGAACAAAGATATTGTGTGCTCAGGGAAAGAAAACTATTTTTCTCTTGAAAAGAAAGCAGATGTTATCACCTGGTTTTGGAAAAGTCTGAGGAACCCAAGCACAATCTGACATTTGCCAGGTTCAATAAACACTCTTTGATGTGCTAACAACTCCTAATGAAGTTGGTCAGTTAAATGAGCTAACCCTTCAGGCTAGTAATCTGTTGTTATGAGAGTCTGCCTTTCGGAGGACCTCTTGGGCAACTTGTTCTAGCCCCATTCTGCCTTAGAGTATTTAAGGGCTAACTACAAATCCATCCATCCATCCATCCATCCAGAAGTCTCAGCCTTTTTACTGTCTTATTGGAGAAACACCATAGATGCAGAGGATGTATTAAACAGGTCACACTTAGTCACTTAAGATCAAAAAAGCCACCCTAGTATTCAACACTAGTATTGAAGGCAGGGCAAAGAAATATCATGGGGGCCTCAGAAAGAAGGGAACATTTCTCTGGGATTAAACATTTTTTTCTCTGTCCCTCACATATTTGGGGAAGAATTTGAATAAATATTTGGGATGGACTTAGCTTGGTTGGGGCAGTTGGTACTGAGTTGTTAGTGATAAGCACCAAAGATAATTCGAGTCCCAATCTGGAAGACCTGAGGTGTCAGACATAGAAGTCTAAGTTATTTTTCTAAAAGCAACAGGGAGCCATTGAATGTTCAAGATCATATCTGGGAAGGACACCCAAGCTCCAGATGGTTGCCTACTTACCCCAAAGAGCAGTAATTAACATCCCTGACCTGGTGTTGATACGGTTTGTCAGTTATGAAGTCCATTCGCATAACTGGCTATCTTTCTGGGGTTGATAGAGAAAGAAAGGGTTGAGTTATTAAAGATTTCAAGGTATGAAGTGGAAGAGGAATTTGTCAGTTGGAGCAGACAATAAGGGCACACTCTCCTGGGGGAAACCAAGACCCCCCAATTGCCCAGGTCTAGTGCAAATCACAGAATTATAGCAGGCACCTATTTGAGCTGCTGGTTAAAATTCCACAGGGTTTTCCATTATAAACCCTTGACATTTTTATAGCCTGGTCACAAAACTTTAGCTTCAGGCTGGACCTCACCCTGTTACTTGCTTAATTAATCTGCTTTCCAGTATCCCTTCAAAATCTACCAGAGGGAGTAAAACTTCAACAAGACTTCTGCAAGAGGTCTCTGCATTTCTGGCTTATTTGGAATTTTTCCCCTTCCACTCCTCCGAGATCAGACTTTGGAAATGTACCTTTCAGTCAATACTCTATTAAGCAGAAAGCCCAGGGAGCAGAGGATGAGAGGGAATGACATTTTCTGGGTAATGGAGGGTTCTGTTGATAAAACTCAATTTGTTTTCCTCCTCTTTGCAACTTCTGGTTATAAAAATAAAATAAAAAAATTTAAAAACAAAGTCCGAATCCACTTTTTCTGTACCAACTGTGATTAAATGGATCTGTGCTGGAAAGGATTCTTGCAGGTCATAGAGAACCTGTGTGGTCATCAATTACCAAAGGCCAAGGATGGAAATGGGATAGAGGAGGACACAGGCCAGTCACGGATGGCCACAGGGCCACAGGACACATGGGGTCCACAGCAGCTGCTACCACATCCCTCAGCCTCCTCACCAGCCCCTCCCCTCGCCCAACCCAGCACAGGATCTCTTTTCCCGCCTAATCTTCCCTTGACTTTGACGAGGAGAAGACAGATGGTGGGGGAAATGGTGAGGGGCCTTGTTTTAAACAGCAGCTTGCAGGGGAGGCCCCAGCGGCCTGGACACCCTGGGTCAAATAGCATGTTAGCAAGAACACAGGCCTAGCAGGAAGAGTTCGCTAACTCTGCTATTCATTACCTGTGTGGCCTCGGGCTAGCGGGTCTCCTCTCTGGGCCTCATTATCAGCCTCCATAAAGGGAGGGGGCCAGGCCGGGGCTGTAACACTGGGACAACAGGAGCCTTTCTGCTCAGCTCAAGGAGGCATGAGGAGATGAAATAAAACCTGATTGGAAATGGGTGGTAGGTTGTAAAGCCCTGCGTAAGGAGGAGCGCACTTCCCCCAGCAGTCGGATGGGAACCAGGTGTGGCAGGGCTGGAGGCTCCCAGCTGGGGCAGCCCTGTGGCTGGGATGGGGAAGGGACGTAGTGGGCAGCCTGACCTCCAGGCCTCCATTCAGGCATGGCTCCCCATTCCTCCTGCAGTCTCCAAATCCAGTAGGATGTCCCCACCTTGCACTGCTCAGGCTATGCTATACTGTGACCATCTCCCCTGCTCCTGGGATTCTTCTCCCTGGGTCCTCAGGACATCCCTGGCAAGGGGTCCCTGCCCAGATGAGGACTGAACCATCTTCAGGGAGAGTCAAGATGATGGGCCAAAGTACCCAAGCAAGTCAGAGCCTAACTGGACCTTGGTCTGCTGTATAGTAACCATGGGATAAGTGTGGTTCTCATCCCTGGGGCGTCATGACTCACCCACCAGCTGTGTGTCCTTAGGCAGGCAATATAACATCTCTGAACCACAGCTGTCCACCAACTTGGGAAGCTGTCTGTGTTTCTCAGGAGGTGCTAGCTGAGTTGCACCCTTTCTGCCCACACCATGACCTCAACAGCACAGCATTAAGGGACACTATCTGGCACCAGACAGGTAGGTAATTACAGATGCTAGATGCAGCTGAAGCTGTGTTTTCTAGATGTTTCCACTTGAAAGTCTGAAAACCCCTCCCCACCCCACTTGCCACCAAGAGGACCCTGCCTTTAGCTTTGGGGCCCCACTTAGGTCCACCCTGGATCCCACACAGCCTGCTCTTCTCTCCCCTAGGCTTTGACCTTGAGGGGCCTCTGTTCTCATCAGAGGGTTGGTGCAGATCCAGGACTGTGGGACATCAACCCTCTTCAAAGGTACAGAGTTTTCAGAAAAGTAGACAACATGGGCCAAGAGGATTGTGGTTTGGTCTCTTGAGCTTAAGGTTTAACTGAACCTTAAGATGAAGTTGGCATCCATGTGAAATCTCTGCTCTGTGTCCCCAGCTGCAGGACAATGGGGGCCATTTATAACTTTGTACATGGAATGAGAACATCTGGTTCAAATAACACACACAGAGAGAGAGAGAGAGAGAGAGAGAGAGAGAGGAGTCTATCACAATAGAGGATCATTTTTAAAGAGAATGTAGTCTTCATCTTTCAATTCAGGGACCACGGGAAACAATAAAACACAATCCCTGCTAGAAGGAACGGGTGCCCATCTTAACCTGCGCCGCTAGCTTTAAAGCTAGAAATCTGAGACGGTGAATAAGGGGTCTGCAGTCACACAGCAAGTGAGACTTGGGTGGCCCAACTTCCAAGCTGCAGCTTTCCCCCACCTGCTCGTGAAACCAGGGGCGAAGAAACTAGGCACTCTACTCTGTGGATTCTCAATTCCCTAGGAATCTGGAGATTCTCGCCAAGAGGCCGGGGCCCAGGGTCCCCAGCCGGCAGATGGCCTTTAATCACACGTGGAAGCCATGTGTGCAGCCAGTCCTGTCGCGGCAGGCAAGGAGACCCGGCGTCTTGGAGTCTGCGGGGAGAGCTCCACAACCTGCAGACCTGGGTCGCAGGCCGAGATGGGCCCTGGGCGGGTGGGAAGCGGCCGCGCAGGTGCCAGCGAGCAAGGCGAACGGTGCAGCTGAGCCTGGAGCGCATGCCCCGCGGAGGTGCCCAGACCTTAGTTTCCAAGGGAGGATACCAGGGGCTGTAGGGCGGAGAAAGTGGCTAGGGCGACCCGCGGTGGGACGGGAGGGTCGACGCCTGGAGCTGCTCCCGCAGTGGCTCCTCTGTCCCGCTGCGCCTTCCAAGGAGCGCTCAGGGTGGAAGCCGTCGGGAGAGGCCTGGTTATTGCTCTCTTTCCTTCCTCCTTCTTCCATTAGGACTCTGCTGCCCAAGGCATAGATTTTCCCTGGGGTGCATCTGGGGAATACGAGGAGACCCCTGCCTCACCCTGCCCTTCTTCTCTGGGGAGTCATTGATTTCAAATATCTATACACACAGCCCTGAGGAAGAGCAACGCCCCTTCCCACCTCCCAGTTCCTGCCTTCCCTGAAGAGTGCCCCCACTGCTGGCTTCATTCAGACCAAGCACACCCTGCTGCGAAGTGCTGCCCCTTATGTCCCTAACCCCCTTTTTTCTAACTATAGGTCTGAAGAGCTGAAGGACCTCAGGGTTCCTCTGGCCCAACCCCCTCGTTAACTGGCAGATCATAACTGGGTTCAGATCTCTGTGCTCTACACTGTGATGTTGCACAATTCTTCACAAACACTTATTGAAAACCTTCTAGGCCTCAGAGAGAACAGCAGTGACCAAAAACAAGGTCCATGCAGTGGTGGAACTTACAGGGTAGGCAGGAAGACAGACAAGAAACAAATATATTCATCAGACATCGATGAATGTTAAAATGAATAAAGTAGCAAAGTGAAGGGACAGTGAGTATGGCAGGGGAGGCCTTTCTGGCAAGAGGACACTAAGCAAAAACCCAAGGGAAGTGAGAGTGGACCATGTTGGGTAAGAGCATTCCAGGGAGAGGGAGCAGCAAGTATAAAGGCCCTGAGGCAGGATTTCAAAGCACTGGCTGCAGCAGAGTGAAGGGTGAGAATGGTAGATGAGATCAGAGAGGAAGTAAAGGGTACATATTGCCTAGGCATTGGAGGTCAGGGTCAGGATTTTTAATTGGATTTTGGATGAGAAGGAAAGTCACTGAGGAATCTTGAGCAGAGGGGTGACATGATGTGACATATTCTAAAAGGGGAATCAGGGAGGCCAGTTATGAGGTGATTTCACTCATCCAAGTAAAGGAAATGGTGGCTGGAACCTGGTGGTAGTGATAGAGGTGAATTCTGGGTATATTTCAGGGTGGGTTGATGGGGGCTATCAACTAGGACTTCAAATATCTAAACTGAGGGCTCCCAAATTTCTCCCTCCAACCAGACCTCTGACCTGACTCTAAATCCACATCTGTCTGCCTTCTTTGGTTTTGTAGAATACTCCAGAGGAATCAGAAAGTGGTCTGGTATTTTCATTGTTTCCTCTGGAGGGGTCACTTTTTTTTCCCCCTTAGAAAATGAGAGTTGGAGAGGATCCAAGTGGCCATCTGGTCTACCTCTTCAGTGTTTGCAAATGAGGAAACTGAGTCCCAAGAGAGGAAGTGACTTGCTTAAGGTCACATTAAGGATCAAGCATCAGGGCTCCATGTGCTGCCCACAATGTCAGCTGCCTTTTTGAAAGTAGGAGGAATAGTGCTCTGCTCAAATAGGAACGTGACCTCATCCCTGTCCCTTGGAAATGCTTCAGTGGCTTCCTATTGCCTCCTCCTCCTCAAGTCCGGTTCCTTAGAAGGACAGATGCGTTATTGCCACCTTCTCCAGCTGCACCTCCTACCACTCTCGGGGACACCCACACCAAATCATTAGCCTGTCCCTAAAGAAGCCTGGTATGCCATGCCCCAGACCCTCGTGCACGCTCTTACCCTGCCAAAATACCTTCCCACTTGCTTTCTCTGATCTGTTCTTACTCACCTTTTAAGTTCCAGCCTAGATGTTCCATCCTCCAAAGAACCTTCTCTGAGAGCCTCCCCTCCGTCTCGACCACGTTCCCTTCCTCAGTGTCCTGTTACCACATGGCATGGTCCTGTCTCTGTTTTTTAGCTTATCCACATTTATAAAAAGGGCTCAGTGAAGTTAATGACTTAACATACAGGACAATGACAGGGGAAATCACAGTGTTTTAGGATAAAACAGGTGGAAATGATGCCCACCCTACCCCAGCCGGACCCCAGAGAGGCCTTTGGAGTAACGTCCTGGGATCAAGCAGGCCTGGCCCCAGGTCCCAGTTCAGCCAGCCCTTATCTGTGTGGCCCACGATTCCTCACCTGTAAAACCAGTCAGTCTCGGCTATTCATGGGCTCGCTCTGAGGATCTGTTGAGGGCAATCCTTGACCATAGGAAGGCTAGAAAATGGAGGATGGAATTGCTGTTCCTTATGATCAGCCCTCTTCCCTTTGGAAAGAACCAAATCACAATGCTAGCTGGGGGGTGGGGGGGTTGTCACAGGATAGCCAGCGGGTGCTCACCACCAAAGGGGGGACAGCACACGGGAAGACAGGCTCTGTTTGCAGAGGTGGTGGGCCGCGTTCCTGAGGGACAGCAGCATTACTGTCAAGCACACGACCTGAGCAAAACTAGCGAAGCTTGGACGAGCAGGGTCTGAGGAAAGTGGCTTGAGGGAGGTGATGCTGAGTTCCCAGGCGGCCTCTGTGGCCATCACCTGCTTCCACAGTGCCCTTTCCACCCTGTGCCATCCACCCCATCTTACACTCTTTCCACGTCTCCCTTGGGCCTCTGGCTGCCCACGAGGCCTCCTCTCCTGATGGAGACCTGACTCATCATCACAGTTGGCAGAGGGCACCCACGGTGGGGGTTTAGCTTTCTGGAGAGAAGCCCTATGACTGAGTTAGAAGGCCCCCTGAGAGTCCCGTGTGGGTCTTCCCACACTCCCCCATGCCCATGCCCAGCTGGCCAGGTGGACCCTTGCTGGGGGCACCTGGAGCTGGACTTGGGTGTTTTCCCAGCTCTTGTATGGCGTCTCCTGTAACCCTGCCATCTCGAGCTGGGCTTTGGCCTTCGGCCGCCTCTCTTGGGCAATAGACCCAGGCCCCATTTCTGCCTTACTAGTTTTAAGTGGGAGCTGCCAGCTCTGGAGACCCCTCTCTACACCAGCTCCCAGTAGGACGCCCTCCACTGCTGGGCCTCAGGACTTGGTCTCTTCTCCAAAGGACTTCTCATGTGTCCTTTCTGGACCCCATTCTTTGGATTTTTTTCCTTTTGCGGTGCTGTTGATAGAATCTTTGGACTCTGAAAGCCTTTCCCTTTTCTGTCTTAGGTATAATTTGTACTTGTTGTTTTAGTCTTTAGTTATATACTTTAAAAATCAAACATTTTTATATAGTATAGTTAAAAAACAAGAAGAAGAAGAAGCATTCTTTATAGTCTCTAAATCCTGGCTCTGCTGAAGGATTTTGGCAAACGACTTCACTTCCTTGGGCTTCAGTTTCTGCATCTGTATAATGGAATAAGAATAACTTTCTTAGGTCAGGTGTATTGGTGAGTGCCTGTAATCCCAGCTATTCTGGAGGCAGAGGCAGGAAAGTCCTAAATTTGAGGCCAGCCTCAGCAACTCAATGAAAACTTGTCTCAATATAAAAACAAAAAAGGGTTGGGGGTGTAGCTCAGTGGTAGAACACAGCAAAATAATAGTAATAATAATTACAACATACTGCAAAATGATAATAATAACAATAGCACCAACAACTTTCTTAGGGCACTCATTTTGAGAATTAAATTAAGTGTCTAACTTAGAGTCCACATGCAATGAGTGATGGATGCGTGACAGTGTTGCTACCTAAGATGCAGAGGTTAAGCATGTGCCATCTGGGGCCAGGCTGCTTGTTCTAAACCTAATTCACTACTGTCCAGCCTTGAGGTCATGGACAAACTCCTTAACATTTGTAAGTGTCAACCTGCTCTGCTGTGGAATGAGGCCAATGTCTATTTTTTAATTTAATTTTTAGTTGTAATTGTGTAATTGGACACAATACAATAAATACAATAAATTTTATAAATACAATGAATTTTATTTATTAATTTTTATGTGGTGCTGAGTATCAAACCCAGGGCTTCACACGTGCTAGGTGAGTCCTCTACCGCTGAGCCACAACCCCAGGCCCCAATGTCTGTTTTTAAAGGTGAAGAAACAGATAAAGTGGCTTTCACTAGGTTACACGGCTAGCAGGTGTCCAATACAGGCTGTGAAGGCTCTGGAGGCTGCACACTTGACCACAAGCACAAAATGACACGGAGACACACAGAGGGCCATGCAGTGAGGGAATGTAAAGGGACAAGTATCGTTGCTGTTAGGGAAAGACGGGGAAAGCTTTAAACAGAAGGCAAAAATTACTCCGGTCCTACAAAGGTGGTATGTGTGGCTGAGCTGGGGGTGAGATCAGGAAGCCATCCCAACTGACCCTCCACAGCGCAGACATACTTCCTGCCACCGAACTCTACCACTGAGCCCCAGCCCCAGCCCCTTAAATGATTCTTAAAAATAACAACTTGTTAGACTGACATGTGCCTTTCTGTGAACATTCAAGAAATAGAGATCGTCTATAAATAAAATCATTTGTTATCCCACCATTCAGATATAAATATTATCATTTAATACATTAAGTCACTGAGATTTTTTATACATACATTTCTAATATTATTTACTCAGGGTGGGCACTTACTGTATTTCTATGCATGTGGTTTTGTGGTTTACTTTTTCTATTCACTAAACTATACATTTTCCATTTCATTAAGTGGGAAAAGGGGGAAAGAAAAAGGAAGGTGGGGGCTGAGATTGTGGCTCAGTGGTGGTGCACTTGCCTGGCACGTGTGAGGCACTGGGTTCAATCCTCAGCACCACATAAAAAATAAAGAATATTTGGAGTATATTTCCAATTTTAAAAAAAAGAAAGAAAGAAGGAAGGTGGGCCGGGCGCAGTGGCACACGCCTGTAATCCCAGTGGTTTGAGAGGCTGAGGCAGGAGGATTGCAAGTTCAAAGCCGGCCTCAGTAATAGTGAGACGCTCAGCAACTGAGTGAGACCCTGTCTCTAAATAAAATTCCAAATAGGGTTGGGGAGGTGGCAGAGTAGTCGAGTGCCCCTGAGTTCAATCCTGGGTACCCACCCTCCACCCCCACCCCCACCCCCAAAAAGAAAAAGGAAAGCGGGTGGGCAGGCAGCAGGGTCAGTGAGTCAGGCCAGTTAGGAGGACTGGCAAGGAGGAATGACAAAAGGTTAGGAGCCCCGAAGACCCGGGGCACACACAGAGGAAGAAAACCTGGATTGGCTGTTGGATCTGGAGACTGAAAGGCCTTCTGGGAAAAATAATGATCATGCCTGAAAATCTGCACTCCAGGAAGTTGCTGCACTTTATCCCAGAATTCAGCAGAAGCTCCAGGTAGCCAAGGCGCAAAGAAAACTGCAAAGAAAAAAAAAAAAAAACTGGCCTTACTAGAAAGGAGGGAAGAGCACATCCTCGGGCGCCCATCCAGGCCCTGAGTACCCACTTTGCCACTGCCCAGCTACGCCACTCGGGCAAATCACTCACCTGCTTTGTCACTCAGTTTCTGTGTTTGTAAAACAGGACAAATAATCGTGCCCACTTCAGGGTGGTTGAAGGAATAAATGAGCTGATGCACACAACGTGTAAGACAGCCTAGCATCTAGTACGCCCAGTAAAAGTTAGGAATTATTTTGTTTTAATTTTATTTATTTTATTCATTTTAGTTGTTGATGGACCTTTATTTTTTATTTATATGCGGTGCTGAGAATCAAACCCAGTGCCTCACACATGCCAGGCAAGTGCTCTACCACTGAGCCACCACCTTAGTCCCTAGAAATTATTTTTATCAATATTTTCCTCCTGGTTGGTTTCTAAGATGAAATCATCTTTAGGATCCTTAGGCAAAGAGCTTTGAGCCACAGCCAGACAAGGGAGAAACAAGGGAGAAAATATGTACAACACACACCAGGGATTGAACCCAGGGGGCTTAACCACTGAACAACACCCCCAGAATTCATCCCTGAGTAGCTCAGGGCCTCCCTAAGTTGCTGAGGCTGGCTTTGAACTCCCAATCCTCCTGTCTCAGCCTCCCCAGCCTCTGGGAAGGGAGAATATTCTTAATAAATGTGACGGTAACCATGGCAGCATTGTCAGTGAGGCTGTGTCTTACATCTCCTGGGAAGAAGCCAAGAGCAAGGAAAGGACTCAAAGGGACAGTCAGTGCTCCTGGCCAGACAGAGCGTCCCAGCTGCCTGACCTGCCCGAGAGGAAGGAGTCCCCTCCCTCCTGCTTGCCCTCTCCTCCTGTTCAGGCGGTGCTCTCGGCTGGCTCTCGGCCTGAGCCGTTTCCTGTTTCCTGAACATTTCTCCTCAGTGTATTCATGCATTCTCATATTGTCCCCTGCCCGGAATACCTCTTCCTTCCAGAATCCTCCTGGCAAACCCCTACCTGCCCTCCAAAACTCACCTCAAGAAGCCCGGTTCCCTGTGTGGCACCCCGACTCTCCAGCTGTAGGTCGCTGCTCCTCCTCCTTTTCTCTGCCCTGCGGCAGCTGTAATGGTGACGGAGGTGACCACAGCCCACCCTTGGGGATCACTTCCCTGGGCACTAGGCTAACTGCTTCGCAAGCATTATCATTTCAATGAATCTGCACAACCACACTAAGAAAGCCGTCTCCCTGTTTTGTAGAAAAGATAGCCAGGGCTCGGAATCCTCCAGGAACATGCTCCAGCCACACAGGTGGGAGAAATCGGGGCTGGGATTTGTAACCAGCACCCACAACCATCAGCCAAACCGCTTCCCTGGGTTATCATTGCTCCTTTAATTGTTACAATTATGACCAACGGATGATGTATTTGTCCCCTCTGTCCTTGCATCCTCAGGACCTGCCACCAAGTCTGATACCCAATAGGAACGGGAGATGCGGCAGCCACTGTTTGAGCTGACATTTTAATTCAGCCCAGTTGAGGTGTGCTAAGGCCTAGTTCAAAGACTTCTTCCTCCCTGCTGGGCTCCCGCCACCCAGGCCCCATATGGAGCCCCCTTATGGCTTAGTGCTTCTCCAGCAACACTTTTGGTCCTGCTTCGTACACATGCATGCGTGATCCCAGACACAGGCTGAGAATTCTTCCTGGGTGTGTGGGAGCAGCCCCTACGGGGAGGCCCCGTGGCATGCCAATAAGCACGCGAGGGCTTACATACCTACTTCACTTAACCCTCACGAGGCCATTCCCACTTTACAGACAAGAAAACTGAGGCTCAGGGCTGGTAAGGGACCATGCTAGGGTTTGATGGATTCTATCACCTCTATCTGGCTCCAAAACCTATTCACTCTTCCTTCCGGTATCTTCCCCAACCCTTGGCACAGAGCCTGGCGCACAGTAGGGTTGCAATAAATGATTGTTGAATTGAAATGAGCTGAATTAGGGTGTGGGTGGTCTGAGAAAAATGTGCCACGACTTAGGCATTTCAAGCAAAATGCATAGTTTCCAAACCCAAGCATGGAGAAGCCCGCTATTTTTGGATGGCCTTGCACAAATGTTGTGTGGGCTTCCTTTCTGCTACTAAATGTCACTGCATTAGTTTCCTAGTTTCATTCTTCTGCCTGGGTTGGGGAGGATTATGCAACCAGCGCCTAGGAGTGAATCATCTCTCACTTAGCTGCCAAACTGTCCACAATTGCCACGATACCGTACCATCTCCCCCACCCCAGGCTGCTGTGGGTGGTTTTGTTTAACTTTTACAGCCTGCCTTTCTTTTTTCTTTTTTTCTTTCCATCTTTTTCCCCCCTTTCTTTCACATTTAGCTTCTCCCTGACTTTTTCTTTCTCTTGGAGGAGATAGGTTAGAAAGTTCCCAAAGCCTCCAAAACCCAGTCCATCCAAGTCTGCAGGGGCAAATCCCTCCACCCTCTGTGTCAAACCGCCCAGGGAAGAGACCCCTTCTGAGAGTGAAATTGCGAGGAACTGACCCCCAAGGGGTGCTGGGCATCCTTCCAGAGTGGATGGAGGTTTCCTTCCACTGGGCTAGTTGCTGCCACCCCACCCCCACCAGCCTGCAGAGGAAAAGCAGAATTGGGCTTTGGCACCCTGAACTCTGGCTGTGCCCTTCCCACCCGCTCTGTGGACCTGTTTCCTGGATTTGCTGAGGCCGGGCTGTGACTTCCACCATGACCTAGTGGCCCGGAGCCAGAACAGCTCTGGGGCCAGCCCTCAGCCATCACAGGCTGAACCAGGCGGCCCCAACCAGCAGCATCTATGGGCCACACAGGAGGGCAGAGCCCCTGTGCCCAGGGGTGATGGCTCATGGCATCTTCAGTGCTCCAGGTACAGCGCTGGGCAGTCAGGGCTGGCTGTCACGCTCTGTGAGCGTCTCGCCTCAGGCCTGTTGGCCTGTGACCTGGGGGAGGGTGGGACCTGTGCGTGGCACAGTGGATGGACACGTGAGGGTTGGGCAAGTGGAAGCAGGAGATGACGCTGGGACCTTCCGAGATAACGGCTTAAATGGGGACCCGGGTCAGCAGCCATCATTGGGACCTCCTCCACGATGTCTTGGGACACTTGCCACGTGGGCGATACTTGAGTTTCCAGGGCACTTTCCATGCCTGCTCTCAACGATGCTGCAGAAGGGGTATCCCACAAGCAGGCTTCAAGAACGCCAGCCCCAGCTTATCTGCCACTCGCCCAGCCCTGACAACCAGGCCTCTCTGCACCTGCAGAGGAGTTGAGTACATTTGGAAACTACACACAGGAGTGGAAAGAGCCCCGGATGAGATGGCAGAGGAGCCTGGCTAGTGTCCCGACGATACTCCTAATCTGTTTGAACCTCACTTCTAAAATAGTGGTAAAATGCAATTGAGAAACGAGTTAACGGTGGTACATAAAATCTGTGGTGTCGTTCTCCTGCCTGAAACTCTCCTGTGGAGTTCCATCCTTGCAGTGGCCTAGGAAGTCCTGCATGATCTGATCCCTCTACCCTCCCCTGTGTGTCTGATTCTGCCCTGGTCTTCCAGGCTCCCCCTACCTCAGGGCTTTTGCACTGGCTGTTGGCTTTCCCTGGAACACTTTGCCCAGGTGTCTGGGCAGGAACCCAGTGGGCATCTCAGTGAGGCCTCCCCCAAACTCTCCAAGGTTGTGTCACCTTCTCCCTACACACCCTGCCTCCTTCCCTACTTAATTTTACTCTACAACTCTTATCACCATCACAAATTGTATCCCACTGCATTCCACCACGAGTTTCAGGACAGCATGAGTTTTTTGGGTCTTGTTTCTTTGCTGTAAACTTCATACCCAGTGTAGTGCCTGGGGCACATAGTAGATGTTCAATAAACATTCTCTGAATGCATAAAGGAGTTAGGGAACAAAGGGGTCGTTATGATTTGGATCTTAAGTGTCCCTCAAAAGCTCATGTGTTAAGGGCCTGGTCCCCAGCTGGTGGTGCTATTGGGAAGTGGTAGAAACTTGAGGAGATAGGGCCTAATTGAAGGAAGTTAGGTGACTGGGGGAGGGGTGCCCTTGAAGGGGACATTGGGACCCAGCATCTCCCCCCTTTCTTTTCTTCACTGCCCCCAGAAGGTGAAAAGTCCTCCTCCACCATAGTGTATTGTGCCACCATAGGCCCAAAGCAACTGAGCCAAGTGACCAGGGGTCAAAACCCTCTGAAACCATGAGCCAAAATAAACTTTTCCTCCTACGAGTTGATTTCCTCAGGTGTTTTGTTACCGCGACAGAAACCTGAGTAACCAGGGTCCTTAGTACTATTATCCTAGTGTCTGAAGAGGCAGCCCCAGCAAGCTGACCCCATTAAAGCCAAGGTCCTGGCCTTCCATGAGCCAGGATCTCCTGAGAAAGGGGCAGCCCCTTCTTTCCCACAGCTGTTCTTCAAGTGCAATGGATCAAACAGTTCCCCGGTTTCTGCCGCAGTGGATGGCTGAGCCTCAGACACCATGCTAATGGCTCGCTAGTGAGAAAATGGGCACTTAGCCTGTCATCAGAATCAAATGGGGTGAGAGAAGCTTCTTCAAATGTCCAATTGAAGAGAGGAACTGTCAGTTTGGAAGAAACAGACCAAATCTTTTATGACCAGCAGAGGCAGCGAGACCCACGCCTGGCTTGCGTGTCTGCGGGGAGCAGGTTTGGAGATGTTCCCTCCTTAAACACCCTAGCTCTAGAGCGTGTGCTCTAGAGGAAGGTGCTCCTGCCTGGGACTGCAGAAGTCTGGGAGGGAATTCCCGAGGGTCCCCATGACGGCACATTTTAAGCCCTCCCTTTCAAAGGCAGACCTTCTCCATAAAAGGAGAGGCCAATGACTTCCCCCATCCCTTCTTCCAGGAAAATGGTGGTTTTAGGATCTTTAGTGTGCTCCTTCTCTTTCTCTGCCTCTCTCACCCGTCCTACCTCCTAAATAATGAAAGCATGCTGCAGGCAGGGGAAATAAGTGCATATTGGTAACCAATCAACTTAACCGTAATGACCTTCCATATATGTATAAAACAGGAGAGCAGACTTTCAATTCCTAGATCTTAAAGTGCTCCTCTCACCTCTCTTTGTCTTCTCACAAACTTCCCTCCACTGCCATTGTTAAGGACGAGTGGGGTGTTTTGAAGAACTCCAGGGGTAGGCCAGGCAGAACTGAAAACTTGGACAATAGAAATGCATCTCCCCAGTGCTCTCTGGGGTCCCAGATGCCCAGAAAGCCCACTGAGGCCACTTGGAAACCAGTATCTACACCAGTGTGAGGCTAGGCAGCGGCTCCATCCCCGAGAAAGTGCAGGAGCAGCCTAGGGTCAGTGCCAGGAGGCTGGGAGCCTGGCCAGAGATGCCTGGGACAGATTTGGGACCAGAGGTGCAAAAACCTAGAGGACAGCAAGCCCAGGAAGCTGGTAGGTGAGCCGCTTAGTCATTGCAGGTGGAAGGCCTGAGCACCTGTCCCTGCAAGTCACAAAGACACAGCTCAGTGACCTTAGAATCAAGGAGTCTAAGTCCCCAGGATCACACCGGGACCTTCAGATTCTGCCAGATGTGATGCCAATATGCAAATGTTAACGTGCATCTGTATTGATGTCTGTGCTGCTTTGAAAAGTGACAGAGTGGCCCACCAATAATAATTACAGCGACAACACCTTCTCAGGAGCCTCACTGTGTGATAAGCTTGGAGCCAGCTGTTCTGCCTGGGCTGTCTCCTTTATTCTTCCCAACAACCCTGGGAGGAGATTTTCATGTAGAACATTTAGGCAAGTGCTCCACCTCTGAGCTACCCCACCGCACTCACTTAAAAGGGGACAGAACTGAGCAGCTGGCAGGTAGGTGAGTTGTTGCAGGGGTCCTGGGATCTGAAGCCAAGCAGTCTGGCTGTGTAGTAAGGTTTCTCAGTCTCGGCCCCAATAACCTGCAGGACAGACCTTTCCATGTCTTGAGGGCGGTCCTGTGATTTAGAGGAGGTTTAGCAGCATCATTGGCCTCTACCCATTAGAGGCCAGTGTTCCACCCCTACCCAAGCTGTGACAACAAAAACTGTCTTAATATTTCCCTTCTGAGAGCCAGTGCTCCAAAGCCAGGGCTGCTGGCTTCGAACCCTGACCCACAGAGCAAAATTGGACAGTGCTGGATTCGGATTTAAGATGCATCTGGGAGGGAGACTTAGATTGGCCACTCATAACCAGATACTTTGGCCTTCAGGTTTTGTTTGTTTGTTTTGGGTGCCAGGGATTGAACCCAGGGGCACTTAATCACTGAGCCACATTCCTACTCCTTTTTTTTTTTTTTTGAGACAGGGCCTCACTAAGTTGCTGAGGTTGGCCTCAAACTTGCAATCCTCCTGCCTCAGCCTCCCCAATCGCTGGGACTATAGGCGTGGGCCACTGCACTGGCTTGGGCCTTCAGGTTTAAAAAAAACAAAACCAAAAACCCCTTTATCAATCAATTTGAATCAATCTGACTTAGGGAAATAAACTCCTCCCAGCCCAGCTTGTGAGTTAGTTCAATAAAGCCAGTTCTTGTATATGTAGATTTCTTTGCTGTGTTACTTTTGAGTCCTGGGTCACCACCTGGTTTTCGTTTGTTTGTTTGTTTGTTTTGTCTTGGGAGACCTATAATGCGGGCCTTGCTCTTTTTGTACCTTGCTCTGTGTACCACTGTGGGTATTTCTTCTGAGAGCAGGCAGACACCCTGTGTCAGTCATCTTGAAGCAGCACCAGGGTCGGGCCTCTGCTGACAGGGGAGGGGGGCTCGGAGAGTCCAGGCCTGTGTGAAGGTGAGTCTTCGGACCAAGGCGGGGCTGGAGGGCAGCCTCTGTAGGGCGATGAGCAGAAACGCCTGGACGGATCCCCAAGGATGTGCAAGTTCTCCAGGCCCTACCAGGCTTTGGGTTTTATTCTGAAGAGACCCCTGAAGGATTTTTAGCAGAGAGGAGGTTTGTTGAGCATTTTTCAGGGATTCGTCAGGCCACCTGGGGACAATGGTGATGGGGTGAGCCTGGCAGGCAACTTAGCCCAAGACAAAATGAGACGGCTTGTCCCTACTTCTGGCCACATTTCTCCCAACACAGGCTCCCTTGTGAGGCACTTGTGTCCCTTTTATGTCCCTGAGAAGGAAGCCACCCCTTCATCTCCATGTGCCTGTTTGGAGGCTGAGCAAGGGGCCGGGCCTTCCCTTGGCACACGGATGCTTGGCTAAGCCTCCCCAAGCCTCTGGCCCAGCCCCTCCACTCCCCGTTGGAGAACCAGGTCTTCCAAACCTGACCTTCAACTCCCTTAGGGATCAAGTCACACCCGTTTTTGGAGGCCCTACTACGTGTCCAGCTGTGCCAGGCCCTGGGAGAGCAGCTGAGAGGTACAATTCACACACTGACCTCGGGGAGATTACAGTCCCGTTGGGGAATGCGACTGAAGCTGGTCAGCGGATCTGTTGGTGTCCGTGCCTTGGAACCCAGTTGGAAGGACAGCTCCCAGGGGATGGCAATGATTCCCCTTGAGCCCTGCAGAGTCTGAAAGGCCCGTGGGATGTCGAGGAATGGCCAGGCTGGGAGCTCCAGCCGAGCTCTGGGCCTGGGATGGATACTGGAGGCCGTCATCACACAGAGGTGGATGGAGCCCGGGGGGACGGGGAGGTGGTGTGGGTGGAATGTGGAGTGAGGAGGCACGCCAAGGGCAGGCAGTGCCCCCAGACCCAGAGTGTCCGCTGAGAGGTCTGGTAGGATGGGGACTGCAGAGAACTCGCTGTCCTTAGCAGCAAGCAGGTGCTCGGGACCTTATGGAGACCAAGTTCAGGTGGGTGCTCAGGACAGCAGCCAGAACACAGCAGGCGGAGAAGGGAGTGGGGTGGGGGCGAGGACAGACATTGCCTTGGAGAGGCTGGGCCTGGAGGACAGGAGGGAGGCTGGCGCAGGAGGGGAAAGCAGGTCTCATTTTCAAATTCCTATCATTTTGACCATCAGAGGAACTGGAGGATGGGGAAGCCCCGAGATATTTCCCCACAAAGCTACCAGAGCTGCTTTCCTCCAGCGGTTCATCCCACTTCCTCCCCACCCCCGTGCACCTCTTCCCCAGCTGGGGCTGTTCTGATTCGGTGCAGACTGTTCACCTGGCTGTTCATGCGGAGATGAGGGGCTCCCAGGAGGCCACTCAGTGCAGCGGGAGGGAGCTCAGGTCCAAAGCTCCCAGGCCTCTGATCTGGCTCAGGATTGCCAACACCTCGTCCAGAGCATCTCAGACTTTTCCAGTGAAGAATCCGCAGTGGCACATGGGAAAG